>NW_027466098.1:17462500-17952500 GCF_046127955.1 Nelusetta ayraudi | reverse complement strand
GAAAGTGTTGGACCAACATGTGCCCCACCCACCCAAACAGCCCGACCCAACCCAAGTCCACATTCACTCTGCTGTTGGTTCCCAGGTGTAAATGGAGAGCAGGGCACAGGCAAAGTACCCCGCTCTTCGTGGAGTGTCCGGCGTCCCCTCTTGGAGAAGCAACAGTGCGAGATGGAGGAGAGGAAGGCGAGCTCACGACGAAGAGTGGAGGAGGAGGAGGAGCTGCGAAGAGGCTGGCAGAGCAGTAGAACTTTTCCAGAATTAAATATTGATGCTAAGCCCTGAGGATTTTTGCATGTTTGTGGCTTTGGGGGGGGAGATAAAATATGTCAATGCCGGCGTCTTCTTCCTCCTCCTCCTCCTCCAGCTGCTCCTCTCCCTCGTCCTCCTCGACGTCCTCTCACTGGGACTTCTCGTCGGACTCGGAGGGAGTGTGGTCGCGAGGCAGCGTCATGTTGTGGCGATCCCACAGCTTGTGGAGCTCGGTGGCCTCGTTCTCGCTGCTGCTGGTGCCGCTGTCCCTGAAGCTGGCCAGTGGGGGGCGCACCTTCACGCCCTTCACTGTCACCGAGCCCTCGATGGCCTTGCGAAGCTGAAAGACGAAGAAGAAGAAGAAGAAGAAGGAGGAGTGAAACCTTGGCTAACTTGCTGGGAAGAGATCCAAACACCACTAAAAAATGCGTTAGCGCAAAAAAACGTCAAGGTGTGAAAATACTGAATGACGAGGACAAAGCGCTGCTTGCGCTGCTTTTGGGATGGCGGATGAAGCTGCGAAGGGATTATATCACACTATATGTGTATCAGTTGTGTCTTTTTCTCCACTTGTTATGCTGGGCAACACTGCGGCTGCGGCTGCGGCGACCTCCTGGGAAATGGAACTGCTAACCCCCGACACAGCGCTGGCCTTGTTCTACGCTGCTAAAAATCATGCCAGTAGTTTACAATCTGATGTATGGGCACAAGGGCCGTTTTCTATTTTGCACTGGGATCTCTTTTCCGAAATGTAATGGAGGTAAGGCTCACGGTCAGGGGCCGGCGTGCAGCGGGAAGCGAGTCGGGAGCCACGTTCGCTGCCATTCGCTGAATGGTTTTACAGAGCGGCACCGGACGAGAGGAAAGAGAGACGGAAAACCAGCAGAGCACTTATTACTCTGTGTGCCTCCCGTCGGCAACAGGAATGAAAATGGATTATAAAAAAAAAGTCCAGTGGCGGGTTTACTGAGAATGGTGCCAAGAGGGAACACGCCGCTTTTAATGTTCATAAAAGTCCTGCTTGTGTGACAGAAAGGGTGGAAGAGACTGTCAGAGCCTATCAGAGTGAAGAATGAGACTGAAACTGGTTAAAAGAAAAACCCTTTAGGAACAAAGTATGTACAAATCAGTGGGGCATGAGGCTCATAAGGCTTGTTAAGTGTGTTGCTAAATACTTTTACGACCACTTAGCGTTTAAAAAATTATTTTCCTGCGTACTTGAAAGCCGCTGAGTGACATAAACTTCTCACTTTTTAGATGCAGCGTGAAGCTCATTGCTGAGCCTCTGCACCACTTCCTGTGTGCACTGGGAGTTTTGCTAAAAGCAGCTACAAGCTAGACCACCGCCGTCAAACTCAAATACACAGTGGGACCAAAATGTAAAACTTGGAAGGAGTCGCAGGCCAATATTAAAATTTATCAAAAAAAAATAAAATTCTCTCCCTCCGGATAGAACAGCGAACCTTTTTATATGAACCCAAACAAGTTTTGCTTCAACCTGAATATGGAAGACAGCGAAGCCGCCTGCACACATGCAAAATCCAATATCGATTTAAATTTCAACAGCAATGCTCGACCAAAACAAACCGCCTCCCTGCACGTCCTTCGCGACCAAACGGGAGGCCTCAAAAACGTGTTTTCCACACATTTCAACAACATTTTCCACTTGTGTTTCTCGCCCTGCTGTCTTAGTGAAAGGCTCTGACCCAATCCTCTTATTTGGCCGATGTTGCGAAGGATTTGAACACTGCAGTTACACCGCCTGGCCAATAAAAAAAAAAAAAGGTCACACTCCAATATTTCATCGGAGCGCCTGCACACTAACAACCCTGCGATTCCTTTCTTGGGCTTGGACCGGGTAGATAGAACATCTGTGTGACAGACAGCAGACTGGGAGAGAGGCTCAGCTTTATCTGCTTCCGCTCTGTTTTTTTTTTTTTTTTTTTTTTTTGACTGCTGGTAGAAGGCAGAACAAAAAAAGCCTAAATGTCAGGGACGGGCAAGAGAGGCAGCGCACTTAGCAACAATCCTCTCACCACTTCCCGGACCAATTCACAAAGAGCGAGGGAGTTTTTTTTCCCCCCCGCCTCCCTCCCCTTCTCTTTTGTTATTTGTGCGGAAGGCGAGATGGAGAGAGGAGGGAGAGGAGAAGAGACGGAAAGACAATGGACAGAGACGGCAATATTAAGCAGCCTTTTGTCTGTCATGGCGGCTAACAGGTGGAGGGAGGAGGAACCATTATCGCCGACTGAAATGTCTCTGCGTACGAGCGCGCAGCACAATGACGGCGCGACTGACAAGGACTTCTACCGCTGCGAGAGGCTGCGGATGCGCTGCCAGCGCGCCAGCGGTGACAGACGTGACTTTTAAACTGCGGCGGCTCGGCGACGGAGCAAACAAAACGCGCTCACTCCGCGTCAGCGCTGTGGAAGTGCGGCGTTTCCCAGCGACAGAGATGAAAAGAAGAGGAACGTTAAAAATCAGATTTACCTCTTTGAGGGAGACGACGCCGATGAGGCGGCCGATGCTGGTGACGTAGGCGTGGTCCAGGCCCAGCAGGGAGAAGATGGTGTGGGTCTGCGGGAAAGATGGAAAGCGGAGGGTTTAGGATTTAATGGGTAAATACGGCAGCGGAACGGTGGAAATAAACGCAAGTCGCATCACGCTGGGCTCCCGCTCACCGCCGCGATTATTAGGTCGGCTTCAGAGAGACGCACCAGCGAATTCAATTATCCAACAATTACAAGAACGGATTCATTGAGTTTCTCATAATGTTTAGGGTTCAAATGGGAATTGCTAACTTTGGGAGAAGTTGGGCCTCAAAATGAGATTTTCTACACAACAAAGTCAAAAGTTTGGATGCGGGTTTAACGTTTTGAAATTGTGCAATTTCATAGTTCTCTGTTTTGTCTCCACGTCCCCGTACAGAAACTTTCCACCTTCCACAATGAGGGAGACAAATAAGGTGGCTTTGACACTGACTTTGAAATATAATATCCAAACAATATCAATATCATGAAAACCTTCGGAAAACTGTCGAGTCTGTCTAAAATTACCAGCAAGCTATTTGTAATTCGTCTCGTTGAGTAACTTCAGCTGCTCGGCACCTGTGTTGGCTTGTAGTGTCAGTAAAGGGATTTTTTTTTATTTTTTTTTTTTATCAACGACTCACATCTAGACTAATGGCAGCTCCCACACATTAACCTGGCCCAGCTGCTCCACAGAGGAGGTCAAACGCTGGGCTGAGGCAGCCAAAGCGTGCAGATTGTCTCGTATAAAAAAAGGGCACGCACGTCAAGAGCGGCTTTCTAAATATAGAACCGGAGTTAATTTTCATGGCCAACATCGTTACATCATCATTAACTGGGAGGGTGAAGGTGAATTTCAGATATTTCCCTCTTGAATACGACTTGACCAGTAAACTTTTAACGCGCCGTGGTTTTTATCGGCGCTTGCTGATGGAGGAGAGTAAAATTCAATTTTCCTCACGACCCCAAAAAAACGAGCGCGCCGAAGAGGTTACATTAACGCCCAACTTAATTTTCCGGTCACCAGGTTTTTCGCATGACCCTGTTTTGTTCCTCCTCATTAGCGTCGTATTATTATTAGCACCACAGCTGCTGATGCAGGAACTCAGTTTAGCCACAAGGGTCATTAAAGTTTCATTTTAACTCATCTCCACTTCTAGAGTTACTGTGCAGGAGGACGACGATGTGACACTTGGAGCAAACAGGGGGGGAAAAAAAGAAAAAGCAAGAGGTCAGTTGTGAATGATGAAGGTTGGAGGTCTGAAGCCAACCGGACTTTTTTTGTGTGTTGGCTGGTCATTAGCCAAAATGGGCTTTTGGGACGTCTGAAATTGATCCCAGTGTGCCAAGCAAAGGGAAGCAGTGCCAAGAAAAAGATTGTAAAGGGTTTTAAGCCGGGGCCACTTGTAATGTAATCTGTCAGAGAGTTCCCCCCCCCCACCGGACCACATAATAGCTCTGCTGGGGACAGAGTCAGCTCACCTCCGGTTCAGCACATCCACATCTATCTCGGCTCTCATCCACTTATTAAAGGTGCTGCAAACGGAACCGTGGAGTCAATAGAGAGTCGGCGCAGTCAGAATGCCAGAGTTGACGCCCTTCTGAACAGACACCGGCTGCACCAACATTCCTGTCCCTCAGTTATATTGGATACTTAGTTTTTACCTCCTGTTTCTCATTTATCACACTTAACTAAATAACGAAACTGTCTTTTTTACTTGTGTAATACCATTCAATGCCGGATTTCAAACAACTGAACATTTATTAGTTGATTTTTTTTTTTAAATAGTTTAGAAATGGTACTCTGATTACACGTTACTAAGCTCAGACAAGTGCTCAACACTACTTTGATGTAACTATCATCAAATTTGAAATGACTAAGGATTCAAAATCCTCAGGTGGTTCAAAGAATCCTCTTTTTTCTGAGGGATTAAATAACTTCAACCCACAAGGTATTGAGCTGCACTGGATGACCTTCACAAAGCCGTCCTTTTTGATGAACACCTAAAAGTATGGCGGGATATGTACATTACATGATAACAGCTGATCTAGAATAAGTCATATTTCAAAGTGCACACTGATTCGAAATCAATGTAATAAAAAGTGGAGCAGGAAGAAACAGAGAAAGAAAAGCAGGGAAAGATTTTGGGGCAAACAGGGGCTGAGCGGGGCTTGGCTTAAGGAAGAATAGTTTCACTTCGACACACACAGTCACACACACAGTTCTGAATACAGCAGCGGAAGTGGCGGCGGGCGGTGTTTAATATGCTGAGGGAGATTGTGCGTGGTATTGGCTTTTGGCAGTGTGCACTGGAGCGCGGGGGCTGGGGGGGTGGGGGTGGGGGGTGGGGTGGGGAGGGGGTGAGGGGTGGGTGGGGCAAGATGGATTGGTGCAGGATCCCACTCTTAAATGTTTAAAGAGTATTCACACAGAGCCCAGAGGTGTGCAGTGGGGGGGGGGGGGGGGGGGGGGGACGAGTGGGTGAGGGAGGAAAGGAGAGAAGGAGAGAGAGGGGGGAAGGAAGTGAAAGAATGGGACGAGAGAAAGAGAGATAGAGAGGTAGAATAATGAATGGAGCATTAGGTGCAGCCACAGCCAGAATCAGACTCCCCCTGTTCCTCAGTGTGTGTGTGTGTGTGTGTGTGTGTGTGTGGGGGGGGGGGGCAGGGCGCCAGAGTGTGCCACTGTGCCACTATAAGAAATGGACATGGGGCTCCAGACTTTCAGTTTTCCTTCCTGCTACTAGAGGACCGGCGGCTTTGCTGAACATATTATGAAATAAGAGCAAGGAAAACCTATTATAAATGTTTGGCTCACATCCGTTTATCTGTTCTTTCCACATTAGTTAAAAAAGAACGGGTTGGATACTGGATAATTTTCCCAGCTGCCCTTGGGGTGAAGGCAGCGTGCTGCATTTTCATGGCTGCTTTTGTCCATAGCGGGTTTTCCACAATCAAACAGAAGCCTCCAGAATATAGGATGATGAATTGTAGTAATTTCTAACAAGTGCTGTTGTTTTACCTGACAGGTGAGGCCCATCAGCAATGCTAAAAGTTGTCAACTAGCAACAAAAAGTGATTTGATTTCATGTTGAGAATGATGAATGTCATCGTTGCAACAGAGACGGAGCTCCTCAAGGCTGCGTTCTCGACCCTCGTCTGTTCAACTTCCACACGTCTTTGCGACAAAACGACTCAACCGCGCAGACGATGCGTTGAATAATCAAGACAACAGAGTTTCCATCTGCAATTTAAGGCATTTAAATGTGAACATTTTGCAATCAGACCTTGTGTAGCGATGTGCGTTCCACCAGCTGGAAGGGGGCGGGGTCGATCTTGCAGTTGTTGAAGTTGACCTGCTCGTCGAGCTGCATCTCCTCCCACTCTGCAATCTGCAGAAAATAAATAGATAAATGAACCCACGCAAGGACGGATGGAGTTCAGTGATGAGATGAAAAAGACGAGAGTGAACAAAACAGAGGGCTTTGCTGACCGTGTAGAATTGACTGGTCAATTAAAAGTTAATTAAAATTGTGACTTTTTACAGTCAGGGCAAATTACTCTGGCATAACTTTACATAAAAGGTTTGTTTTGGTCTGTCAAAAAACAAACTGACACACTGTGGACGTGTTGGGCCTTGGATGGCGTCTGATGGCGGGCAACAATCAGAAAGACATCACGTCTTCCCATCGCCTTCCGCCGTCACTGAATGACTTTCAAAGTCACCCAGGACTTGAAAATGAAGGATGGTTGAAAAAAAAAAAAAAAGCAGGGAAAAAAGGAAAAGAGGTGAGCTACAATGAGGTAGAGGCGGCTGAGCGAGACGCTGCAGATGTACGAGGGGTGAACAGTGAGGCGGTCTGGGGGGGAAATGTAGACAGGAAGTGTGAGGAATGTGCAGCTGACAGAGAGGAAATGAGAGGTGCTGTTGATGGATGAATTATGAATGATATCAAATCCAAAAATATAAGACTGCGGGCCAGTCTGAGTATATTGAGGAATCTGAAAAGCCGTCTGTGTCGCAAAGGCTTCGACATATGACAGAAAAATAAGCCTCTATGATGGTCACCTGCACATTAGGTTCTCTGACAGGTTCAGGCTCATGTATAGTTGAAGTATCAGTTTGTACTGCAAAGGTCACTGTAGACGTTTTTCAGTCCATTGAAGCACCCTATCAAATTGTACCTGTATTATTGCAATACTATTATATGGAATTAAGAGGAAGTTGTGCTGTGGTTTAATTACAGTGTTAAGTGGAGTTTGGATGGAGGTCAGTGAGTGAGTGAGTGAGTGAGTGAGTGAGTGAACAAATCATTCTCCAGAGGCTCAGATGTGTGCGAGCGTCTCACCTCTCTAATCGTCATGTCGTCCTCCACGTCGCCGTCGTCCTGCGGAACGAGAAGCAGAAGCGGTGAGTACGCAATGCGGACGCACGAAGCGCGAGACACAAACACTGTTGGATGGAACCAGATGCAGACAAACACAACAAGGAGCAGCGAAAAAAAAACAACAGTGCAGGTAAACAACGGTGTCGACACTTTGCTGTGTGCAGATGGCTGAGACGGCAGATCGCACAAATGCTCACAGGTGCCACACGGCGCCCCCCCCGCCCCACCTCTCCACCCGCCCCCGGCTCGGAACAGATGGACAGAAATGGAATGGGCGACTAAAGGAGCGACTACAGTGCGTTTAATGAGCGGCGAGGGCGGTGATGGATGAAGCGCGAGAGCCGACGGTCAGGACGGCGACGGAGGAGTCGAACCAGCAACCCCTGCACTCTCACAGAGAACCCTGAGTGACGGGAATAATGCACCTGCGGTTGCTGCAGAGCGTGTGTGTGTGTGTGTGTGTGTTCGATGGGCTGTGAAATGCGATTTTTCAAGGTGTTTAGTCATGTGCTGCTGTACAGGTATTTACTCACACAGGGATTGAACCAAAGGGGAAAGACTGTGTGTGTGTGTGTGTGTGTGTGTGTGTGGAAGTGTGCGAGCGAGGCAGACTGATTGTGACCCAGGGGCTGATGGGAGCCCGGCGCCCATTTATCCTCATCACGGCGGTGGCCGACCTGTCGGTAACCCTGGCAACTGATGCTGCGGGGGCCTTTGAAAGAGCTGCCCTACTGTAGCATTATGCAAGCGGAGGCCAGACGTGCCTGGAGTTGATGAGACAAGACAAACACACACACACACACACACACACACACACACACACACACACACACACACACACACACACACACACACACACACACACACACACACACACACACACACACAGAAGCACCAGCGGCGCTTGATCTCTGCTGTCTCACTGATGGTTGTGTTTGTCACAAGGGCGCTCTGAATGTCGCCGAGATGAACTGATGTCGCCGGTGTGTGAGGTAAACGACAGGGGAGGAGGAGGAGGAGTAGGGGGAGATCAATTCACTTTGGTGTTTGCAGGATGTTTTTATTTTGCAGACAGACAGGGTGGGGGAGTGTGTGTGCATGTTAAATAGCTGCTTTCAGGAAGATTAGTTGCTCTATTAGGGAAGCAAATCATCACTTCTGGATACGCAGCTCTGACAGGAGTGTGTGTGTGTGTGTGTGTGTGTGTGTGTGTGTTTGGGTGTGTGTGTGTGTGAAGGGGGGAAAGTTCTCGGAGCCTGCGCACCACTGACAGACGGCCGCGTCGGACCAAACTGCGTGGGCACGTTGAAATGAGATTTGAGCGCGAGCTGACGAGGGGCTGCAGAGCGCCGACAGCGAGCGGCCGCTGCTGGCGGCGCTCTTTCTGAGAACAGACAAAGATTGCCCTCTGCTCCTCCAGCCTCATCCTACTCCTCTTCCTCCCTGCAGCCATCCGTCTCTGCCTCCACCCGGAGAGACGATCGTTCAATCAATGGCAGCCGTCCAAGGCCGGACCTGCAGCCCACATGTGTTAAAGAGCTAAACAGAGCAAGTCTAGTCTAGTGCAGGGTGACACTAAGCAGGAGCTTAGTATGGTTTTAGTCATTGAAAGTCATTAATAATAAATTACTGTAAATTTTTTTTTAAACTTGCAAATAATAAGCAGGATGATTTGAACTGAGGATGACTTGTCTTCAGTTTCACCTTTAGTTTTTAGACTGGGTGTGTTTTTGTAAGTGGCGAGGCATCAGAATATGACTTTAAGGAGTTTGGGAAAATATCCACTACTATGGAGCGAGATGTAAAAACCCATCTAATATTCAGACGGGCCGATGTGACGGCCATGAATCCATATTTATCAGTGACGCCGGGCTTCTTCTCGCACGGCCAGCAGGACTTTTAGATCAACAGAAGTGAAATCTAAAAAAGATCGCTGCCCTCGGCGACGCTTCAGTCAATATCCCATTAAAAATCCAAAGTGCGACGCTGCGACTCCAGACAGGTGTCATTATCTTGACTAAATAGCATTTTATTGCGCTGTCCAAGGTATTTAAAAATAGCATCTGGGAAGAAATGGAAAACAGAAGGATTCTGCCTGAATGCCTGCCTGCATTTCAGACACATTATCACGCTCTTTCTGAGGCAAGATGAATGAAGAGTCAACATTTTAAAGAATGAGACAAGGGAATATCAGGTCATTACCATCAGACAAGCCATGTATGCCAATAAGCAAACATTCTAAGTATTTTTCTTTTGCAGAATGAGGCTCATGTTGATATTCAAAATACAAGCAATCTCAAAACAGTCTGATGAGACCATTGCATGAAACAATCAGTCAGTTGGAGTTTATCTCCTCGAGCCATAAATGACTGTCAGACTGTAATTTATCACTATGTTGTCACCTGAACACAAATATAAGTTGGAAACCTACATTTTGTCCAGGTCTCTTTATTTATGTTTCAATTCCTGTTGTCATTGTTAACTTTTCAACTTTGAAGCTCATCCATCTTGCAAACTTCCAATGACAGTTTGTTTCTAATCAGTCTTAACATTTAAATGGATTTCACAAGTCCTTTACAAACAAAGAGGTGGAAGGTGGAAGAAGAAAAAGAAGAAGAAGAAGAAGAAGAAGAAGAAGAAGAGGAAGAAGAGGAAGTTGAGGAAGAAGAAGCTACTATAAGCTGTGGATGCTGTCACAGAGCCACTTTTCTTTGTGGTCAATACAGTTTTTCGTTTTAGTTCTGATAAACACCTGCAGCTGGTCATAATAAAGGACTCAGTGGAACAAAAATCCTCTAAGGGTGACCTTCCCTCCCTTCTCCAAACATTTTCTGCACGCTGTTTACCAGGTGGATGCAAAAGATGAAGAAGCTTGGAGAAGATCCATCTGCTGAATCAGGTTAAAAAACTAAAAACATGAGATCAGATGTTTTTGCCTTAGGATGGTCATTAAAACCACTGCAACAACATTATTTATCACAAAAGTACAATTAGCAGCTGATTTCCATGCTGCGGCTGCCCACTCGGCTCCCCCCTCCAAAGTTTTCTTCATGCCTAATCTGTATATTCGATTAGACTGCAGGGACTTTAGCACCACTGTGAAGTAACTCCAATAATGACTTTGTTCAAACTATTGCCGTAAAAAGCAGCGGCGGTAATGAGAAGCAGTAACACAAAGCTCTGGGAGAATCTTTGCGAAGTGGCTCGTTAATCTGGGAAATCTGCTCTGTGGCTGCGGCGGTGACAGCCGTTATTGTTGGGAGGTCGGTCGCTGCACCTCGGAAACATTGAACACCATCTACAGCCTGAGATATTTTGGGGGAAGTTGGATTCTTCAAGACAAGCTATCCAGGAAAATTGAAAAATTTGGAAAGGGTTAAAAATGGGATCTGATATTGAAACCAAATCGATCCCAATGAAAAAAAACAAACCACAGATGTTGAAATTAACAATCACACTAACTTGTTAAGTTCAACATCTGCGTGTTTTTTTTTTTTTTTTTTATCTCTCTTGTCTGAAATTATTCAGGGAATGAAAACTCCGTCCTGTTTCCTGAGTTACAGCCCTATCTGTCACCTGAAGGACAAATTTAATGGAGTCAGCCTTTGTTCTGCAACTTAAAACTTGCTTCCATTTAAACTGTGCCTCAAGTGGAAACACTCGACCCTTATAAATGGAAAAAAAGAACACCTTCGTTTAATAAGGTTTATCTTGCCATATAGATATTGCACAAAAAAACCCCCAAAAAACCCTGATCAACCAATCCCTGGACCCTCTTCAGTTCATTTTATCAGAATAAATTAGATTCCAACAGCTGTTCACAAATGTTTCAAAAGTTCAGTTTACTAAACTGAACAGACTTCCGAGATATGTGAAAAGTGACTATGCAGGATGGTCGAAATCATTGTAATTAATATTATTCTAATACATTAGTATTATATAGTTTACAACTTGAAACAGTCAGTCAATAAATCCCAACTTCCATCATCTTCATGTTTTCAACCCACTGATGGTGCATCGTGCTTTCTTCTTGAAAGCGTTAAAAAGGTTTCTTTTTAATTGCCTCATCAAGAGTTCATGGTTCTCATCTCAATGAAAAAAAATACTTCATTGTTGCCTCTTGACATCAATCTTAACACCCAAACTCAGACACTCTGGGTTTAATAGCTTGACAAATGAAACAAAGTACTTCGATAACTGGTCCTTTCTGCTGGTAAGCCCTAGAACAACTCATTCCATTTTTCCTGTAACAGTTAATTTAGGATAGAGACACAACTTGTTTTTGCCCCTGGGGCCATGTTGTCTCTGGAGGTGTGTCTGATGCACTGGAGCTCTTCAAAATAAAGTGTGGAAGGCAAATTGGGGAGGTTGTTGACGTGACAAGCCGACTGATGTGTTTTTTCTTTAAAGAGTTCAACCCAAGTTAATCACTTTGGTTGGTGGGAGCTCCCATAGTTAGATCTTTACCGGTGAAAAAAAGAGGAGAACATAAGTGGCAAAAAGAAAGAGGACAGCGAAATAAAAAATAAAGGAAAAACTGAGTTGAGGTGCTAAAAAAAAAAAACAAGCCCACAAGCAATCATAAATAAAGGAAGGAGGCATTATGAAGACGCGAGAAGGTGTGTGTGTGTGTGTGTGTGTGTGTGTGTGTGAAATTAATGAGCAGAGGGGGGTGGGGCACCCAGGAGAGACTGGGCGGCACCGTTTCTGAGAAACAGACGATTGATGTCATTTACCCCACATTAATATTTTACAACCCAAGAAGGAGCGAGAGGAAGGAATTGGAAATGGAGGGAGGTGGAGGAGGTGGAGGCTGGACGGGCGACAGAAACACACAAAGGGAAGGAGAGCTTCAGAGAGGGTCCTGCTTCAGTGGCTCCACAGAGGAGGAGCAGAGAGAAAGAGAGGTGGTGAGGACTAGATTTCCCCCCTGGCTGTGGGGGTGTGACTTGAAGGTCCCCACTGTGATGGTTAATAAATAATTATACAGAGAGCCGCCGTCCATACTCCCAGTCTGACCCACATACCCCTAATGAAATTACAGCCACACTGTAATCAGTATCACTCTTATGCATTAATAAATACTCCTGATGATGGTGGAAAAAAGCCCACGGGCTCAGCACAGTCACACACACACACACACACACACACACACACACACACACACACACACACACACACACACACACACACATGGAGTGAGTGTAACAGTGTCTCTCCTCACTAATTATTTCACTGCTGGGCCAGAATGACGAACACGATCTCAGGCCCACTTAACACATTTCCCCATATTCAGTGCTCTTGTAATCTACCATCTGTCTCGGTACCAACAGTACAATAGGCCCCGCTGGCGAGCTGCGATTTGCAGTCGTGAGCAACTTAAATCTTTCCAAAGCTTGACGGAAGTACAGCAAGAAAAAAAAAAAAAATATATCAAAGTGAGTGAAAAACGAGGTAAATCTTCAGCGCTGTTCTCTGCCCTTCAAGCTAATGTGAATATTTCTGTCTGACTGCTGCATCTGCACACAGGTGTGTCCACAGGTGTAGTCTGGGTGAGCAGATCCACACTTTAGAGCGTTGTTGCGTTCCCATCACGCCCTTCAGTCTTTGTATTGTTGCGATGAGGAGCAGTCCAGCTTCCAACCTGGAGAAGCGGCACATTTTTCTACATCATGACGGTTTCTTATTACTGCAGCGGGAGAAATGTTGCGTCATTTACGTCTTTGTGAAGTCCGAACACGCTGTGGATGCTGCGTTATTGTGTTGTTATTGTTTGAAAGACATGCCGCAGGGTCCTCATCTGAGGCCACCGAATGGGGGAGAAGAAAACCGTCCCCAGCATGATTCCTCCTCTCTTGCTGTTTTCCAACTTTTTAAAGTCCTTCGGGACAAGAGAAAACTCTGCAGCTGAGCAGCAGGGGCTTGTGTTCAAGGTACCAAAAGGAGACAAATTATGGGAGTGTTTTTTTTTTTTTTTTTTGTCGTTGCAGTGAGCAGTGCTGATTGCCGCTGTTGTGAAGACAGCTTCAAGAGGCGTGAGACAAATAGCGATGGGCGTGTCCGCGCCATTCGGCAATTAGAGGCGACAATGATTCTTTCAAACTCGTCAAGGGGAAAAACTGACAGTGAATCGTAAGACTGTGTGGTGTAATTTATTAGCTTTGCCTCACCGAGTCACGCGCAGACCTTCGGGGCTGTAAATGAAGAATGATCCGGCGCCACTTGGTGCTTGTGCATGATTAAAACTGTGTGCAGAACTCAATAAGTGTCATGTCACACGGCCATGTCAAACTAATGGAGCTCCTTGACGACCTGGGTTATTAATCAATAGCAGCGCTAATAGTCTTACAGCAGGACAATAATTAGCACCATTTCAGAGGTTATACTCAAAGGCCAAGTGTGTCACTTTTACATACAATAGATTAATATGTGCAAAGTTAATAGCAATAGTAAAAATGAGCAGCCATTATTCGCTGCTTTTAGTCTTTATATTACTGACATAAAAAAGCTGGTTCCATTGCAATTTTGCATCAGAATATTTCAATAGTCACGCAGAATGTTGATGACGTGTTCAAGGTTTTGTGATTTCTCAAGGCAGTGAGTCATCAGAACACAACGTCATGCTGACCTTTCCAGTCAATCTCACTGCGATATGCTTTTTGAGCTCCAGTAGCAGCATGAGAGAAATGATTTTTTTTCCAACATGCTTTCCCTCTACTCTAAATCTTTCACACTGGCCTTCTTCAGAATCCAAAATCGATACGGGTTTTTGCTTTTGCCGCAGCCAAAGTCCAAATCAGGGATCAAAGTCAAATTTGCGCACTTTGAATTTCCTGGACCAGTCAGTTTCTGAGCGATCGCCCTCACTCGCAGAGCCAACAGCATCTAGATGATGCCCGTCTGTTTGCAGCCGGCTTATGTTGGAAAACCTCCAAACATTGGGCTGTTTGGGATGAATAAACATGACCCGCGTGTGAAAAACGATGCGGTGCTCAAATCACGGGAGGTGAAGATGCACTCGGGATTGAACAAAGCCACCATTTACAGAATGCTGGAAGGTTAATAAGCAATAAATCAGCGGCGGGTGTGTGAGGAGAACTTCTCCCCGCGCGGAGTGACGAGTAAGCAAGTTCTGAAATGAGGCGCACGGCTGCGACCTTGTGGTTTGGTGGCGCGGCGCGACAGAAGCAGGTGCAGAAGAAAGGTGGATGAGATGCTCACCCCTGAGAAGCTCTTTAAGCTGGGCGGTGGCTCCTAGTGAATGGAATGGCATCACATGTGATGGAGGGGAGGAAAAGCAAATATATTGTGCACAGGAATCTGATGGAGATTTTTTTTTTTTTTTTTGAACTGGGAGCTTTGATTGTGAAAAAGTCATTGGGGACTTTAAAGAGGACAGTGATTAAATATGACACGTGTTGCGTAAGTGCAAGATCACAGGACGACAGCGTGTCGCCGGCAGACATCGATCGGGAATTTTGTCATGCAAGGCTGGACGCCCGCCCGCCCCCCCGCCCCCCCCATGCGTACGGCGGAATCATTTTTCTCAATTCATTATCAGCTGCTTGTTCCATTGATTGACACGCAGCGCCGCTGGAGTGTGCGTAGCCGGCGCTAATTGGACGGCAGGCTACGTCGCCCGTTCCGGAGGTGGAGGCTTGCGGAGGGGGTGTGTGTGTGTGTGTGTTTGTCCGGTACCTTCTCTACCATTTGTCATGCATCATCATTTTACCCCGGGAACGTGTGATTCGCGCGGCCGCCCGCAGCTCATCGAGAGACGCGCTCGCCTCCACGCGCCTCCCTCTCCCTCTATGCGACTCTTCCATCGATCGCAGCCAACGCGGCGGGTTTTCCGGGTCACGACAGGAACGCGGCCCTGCGAGGCGGTCACTGATTGGACGCCTCGGGTGACACGGGTGATGATGAGAGCGCAGCATGCTCGCTTGAACGGCCTCGTCCTTGCAGAACACTTGGGTATTCGAACATAAAGATCCGTTTGAACATAAACGATGAGGCTGAAACTAAATTATTCAGGGCACCAGGGCATCTAACAGATTTTCCCAGCGTTTGCTGGGACCTAAAATCGTTTCTATAGTTTAAGATGCGTCCTGACAGTCGTATGCGTATACAAGCTGAAAAAAAAAGCTCAAAATCATTATAGACCTTTAAAGTTTGACCATAAAATAAATAAAAAAAATGTATGCCTAATATTCATTAAACGGGATTCACATACTGATAGCAGGAGTGCAACAATACACTGAATCCACAATTTGTGAATTAAACGGGTGCAACGCTACCATATTAGCCTAATATTCTCCTTTATTTGTTAACAGAACAACATTTTTACCATTACCATCATCGTCTCACTCATGTTGTCAAATGGGAAATGAATCAGCACGGCGTAAGAAGTTGCATGCGCACAGCCCAACTGACAGCGGTGTGTTGCAACATGTTGGTTGGAAGGCTAAATTGGAGCAAATTGCAACGCAAAGGGCTCCTTGATGCTGGTTCAGGGGGTCAAAACAAAACTGGGGATCAATCTGCTTTTAAGGAAATGCCATTTATGAACCACACAACGGCAACGGCTGAGCAATATCTAATTAGACTGATGGGTCCTCGGTCTACTTAGGTCCAATTAGGGGGTCACTGATGTAAAAAGTTTGGTAACTACTGAGTCACAATGTGCTATCGCTTTGATTAATTCTCACACGGGCGATTAAAGAGGCAGTGCGACCCATCACTTCCTGCTGTGCTCTTTTTTTTATCCTCAGTTTGAGGTGCAACAGTGTTCAAGTGTTCGCTGTGTTGTCACCTGACCAATCGGGCTACAGAAAGCTGAATGAATCGCTGCTCGAGCAGATGATGTAAGCAGACTACAGGCAGCAGGGGGGCGGGTCAGGAGGCGGAGCTACAGACTGTGCAAGGACGAGGGCGATCAACGCAATTCGGCACGATGACACAGATGGGCCTCGGCTGAGCGTGGCGCCCCATCGCGGTCCATCGGCATTCTGGGATTAGCCCTACGATGCAATGGAATGATGGGGTGGCAGTCGGCTGATTGGCTGATGAACCTGTTGCCGGGCGGTTTCCAGGCATTTGGGGCGTGGCCCAGATCGGTGGCTCTTACCACGACGGATATCCGCACTCGTTTGGAGGGCCTCCTTTGTTCAGGAGACGTGGGGCTCTCCACGTTGTTGTTTGTCTTCCAGGTGACCAGAGATAAGCACACAACATTAACATCAACATCTAACTACCCACCCAACCACCTCCCACTCTCCCCCCAAAAAAAATAATCTTGAGTCAAAACTTTACCGCAGTGCTCGGAGACAAAAAGCACTGAGGGATGCCAGGCTGAGGCAAAGTGGAAAAAGTTTTTCATATTGAGGCCGGCTGAGGTGCTGCTGTGAGCGCGTGTGCGTGTGCGTGTGTGTGTGTGTGTGCTGTGTATGTGATTGTTTGCGTGGGTGGCACTGTACTGCAGAGTGTGAAGGACTGTATGTGAGAGATAGCATAGTGTGTGTGGGCGTACAGAGAGTGTGAACGACAGGACGTGAGCCACTGTGCCTGTGTGTGTGTGTGTGTGTGTGTGTGTGAGAGAGTTGATGTTGGGTGTATCTGAGGACACAGGCTTTCTCACCTCCAGGCCTTCGGTATCTGGACTGGCACAGAACAGGTTCTTTAAAGCAATGCCTGAATTATCATTAGGACCTGAAATGAAAGACAGAAGGTCCGAATGAGTGTTTGGCTGGCAAACTGTCGTCTTCACCGTCTGTTTCCAATTTGAAAGAAGGAAAAAGAGGCAAATTAAATACAATTCCTTAGAAACTTGCATGTTTTGCACCAGCATGACATGGTTATTAGTCTTTTATTGCAAGCCTTCTTTTAATTGGCGAAGTATTTTCAAATCTATGGATGCTGTTGGAAGATGTGAATTGTGAATTTCCTTCTTATCTATCTATCTATCTACAGTATCTATCCATCTATCTATCTATCCATCTACAGTGTCTATCTGAAAAGTAAAGCAGCACTCTGGGTGTCTGTGTGTTCTCCTCCATGACTATTTCATGGAGCAGTGCACGATTTGGGACACGACCATCTAGGTCGAGATGAGAGCGCCGCACAACAAGCGCACAAGTGGAGTGCAGTGTGTGTGTGTTTTCCTTACTGGCGGGGATCTCGGTGGGTCGCTCCACCACAGATGGCCTCTTTAGTGCAGGTTTGAGGGGCTTTGGGGAAACTGGACGAACTGGACTGAAGGTGGACTCCTCGGTCGAGATCTGCGCGCGCACACACACACACACACACACGCACACACACACACACACACACACACACACACACACACACACACACACACACACACACACACACACACACACACACACACACACACACACACACACAGAGAGAGAAAGGCATAGTGAGAAATGAGAACCAGCACTCAACCCCGACCTTCTCCGCAGCTCTCTTTTTTCTCTCCCTGCAAACTCATTAGACAAATGGATGCACTTTTTCAGAGCCATGAGACGGAGGCTTCAAAGTCGGGGAGAAAAACAAAATATAATGCAGGAAAGAAGAAAAGAAGGCAGGCGAAGCAAAAAGCCTCTGAATGTTTTCTCATCCGAGCCCGGAAGCAAAACATACGCCTTCCGTGACTTTTTAATGTAACATTTCCTTCAGCCTCCTCTGGTATCAACTTTTTTTTTTCCCGAAAGCTCTGATGTTTTTCTCCTTGTGCTAAACTTTAAAGGCACAGTGTGTGAGATTTAGTCTAATCTATTATTAAGAATGCATTCAATTCCTGTTTTGTATCACTTGATCTCACCTCTGTTCTATCCCAGCTCTGCTGTCAAAGTGAAAACTCAGCAGATCCAAGTCCTGGGATACCCAGATATGCAGTGGCACAACGTTTGCCACACTGGGGCTCTAGTGTTGTGTTTTCATTAACTGAATACAAAAGAGACACTTTAGCTAATTATTCACATGCAATTATTAAATCATTCAGTCAGAAGTACACAGTGCTGATCATCTTGGCCAGCCTTTAATTTGTTAAGTGATGAGGTCATCAGTTAGTCTGTTGTTGGACTAAATATTTCACGTTTTGTGCTTTGGAAAGCGGCAAAAGCTTTGAACGGTTGAAGACGTTTGGCCTCAGCCTCTCCTGTTTTAGCCTCCAGGCAACAAATCCATTAACCATCCATCTCCCCAGCCAGCGTTCCATTTTGCCCCGTCAGCGTTTGCATCCCGATACTGCGCCGCCGAAGACCTCTGACCTGGAAGCGGACCTCCTGGCTGATGCGCTGGCTGTCGATGTCGCTGCCCGGGTCCGACACGACAGACAGGCGCTTCTTCTCCGCCACGGACCGCTCCCGGATGTACTCCAGCCGTCTGGGGCGGCCCAG
The DNA here is from genome assembly GCF_046127955.1 of Nelusetta ayraudi. Taxonomy (NCBI): domain Eukaryota; kingdom Metazoa; phylum Chordata; class Actinopteri; order Tetraodontiformes; family Monacanthidae; genus Nelusetta; species Nelusetta ayraudi. The sequence continues at coordinate 17,933,930 of NW_027466098.1, read as the reverse complement.
CTGCTGGGCCAGCAGGGACTGGAGCTGGGCGCGCTCGATGGAGCCCAACAGGATCATCGACTCTGGTGGGGGGGGGGGGGGGGGTGGGGGGGGGGGGCGGCAAGGAGGTGAAGCGGGACGGGAGGAAGGAAATGGAAGAGGAGCAGAGTGAGCAGAGCGCAGGAGACCACGCGCTCATGTTACAGCATTGCGGAGAGCCCGGCTCGGTTACATAACAAGGGAACAGAATGCAGCAAATGCATATTAGCTAGTCTGGGTGTCTGTTGGGGACGGGGGAGGGGGCGTGAAGGGGGAGCGGGGGGGGGGCGCTGGCTTTAAGTAATTGCCTTTGTTACTGTGCGTGCTGATTATGTATTTGGTTAAATGCCGCGGCTAATTGTCCCTGCGCTGGGCTCTAATTGAGACGGCGGCGGGAATACCAAATTTGCACTTCAATGAGCTCTCCCACGTCAGAGCAGCCCGCGCCGCGGCCAGTTTGTCAGTCAATCAATCAATCAATGCAATTAGCGTGTCGCCATGGCTGCTGCAGATTGTTCCAGCTGCCATGGAGGATGTTGCAGGCCGGCGGCATCGCTGGCCCGGAACACAGTCAGGCAGCGGGACACGTGTTGCTAATCGGCTCATCTAAGACGACACGTAAAAATGAAAACCTCCGAGTCACATTGCAGAAACCTGCATTTCCTGTTTAGAAAGCTTCTGTTTTTAAAAAAGCCTTTTACTCTTATTTTCTTAACATCAGAACAGACTCCGCCCCCAATCAAACAGTCAATATTTTGCTCTGTTTGAGGCGTGTCGGCACTAATTGAGCTGATGACTGATCAATACATTGACAGAAGGCTCCCGGCATAAACGGGCGAGTGTTGTGTGTGTTATGTAAGCATTATTAAGTAGTAATAAGCCACGATTCATAGGATAAAAAGACAAATTATCGCAAGATTCAAGAAGGAAAATCAGTCATTTAAAATGATTTTTTATCCAAACACATAAATGTCGGTCGACGCCTCACCAGCCGACTCCACCAGCGCCAGAGTCTTGAGGTGACCCGTCATCAGGACGTTCTGCAGGTCCCTGTAGCAGCAGTTTAGAGTGATGTAGCGCACATCTCTGACCATGATGTCCTCCACGCGAATGTTGTACTTCCTGAAAAAAAAAGAAAGTGTGATGAGGAAGAGGACGACTGAAACCCCTAACTGAACCTTGATGGACTCATGGGGAAGATAATTCTAAGTTTATTTGCAGGAGCTGTTGACTAATTTCAGAATCTAGAATCCTGCAGCTTAGGTCACGGAGGTGTAGTGTAGCGCATCGGCCTCTATTTGTATTTCAAAAGCACCCTTTCTGACCGGCGGGTCAGTCCAATAACACGCGGCCTTGTTAGCACGTCACGCAGACGTGCGCGGCGGTGACGACAAGGCAGACGTGCACGGTGCGGCTGGCGGGAAGTGGGTGACATTGTGCGAGCAGATCTTGCCTCAGCAGAACTCCACGTACGCCCTGCTACACCGGTCAAAACACTCGGCTCGCTCTTCCGCCTCCAGCTTGCCAAAAAATCTGCAAACAACGACAGCGGCCGCTCAAAGGTTGTTGTTTCCCCCCCCCCCCTCCTCTCATTCCCTTCGCCCTTCCTGCCAAGTCCTGTATCCGTGCCAGCCAGGAGACGGGCTCCAACCAAGCCTGCGCTGCCTGTTTGTGGTGACCATTCAATGCACTGACCTCTGTTGATGTACAAAGTTAATTTGATGATCTTCCGCACAAAACAGTTCAAGGGGTCTCTATTAAGAAAAAAGCTGCTGGAAATGACATCAGCTCTGCAACAAACACAGAAAACAACCTTTGTGGAAAGGTTTTCTGGGGATGTCTGGGTGGGATGACGTGGACAACGCGTTTGCTAAATGCTGCAGCTTTTATCTGTGGTGAAACAGGACAATATAACGTGTTTTTCTTTTCCACACAGAATATTAATGTTTTTATAGCAGGGCAGCTGGACCGCTAAGATATCATGTGTGAAATCTTGCAGCTTCATCTTGGAAAAGATGAAGCTGCAACAATCGTTATTTATTTGTTTATTTTTTGAAAGCTGGCTGGATAACGAACCCATCCAATCAGCATCCTCAGTCGCAACGCAAGTGGAAAAGGAACTGGTTTCCTCCGGCATGTCTGCACGCATAAGCAAATGACATCAATCAGAAGTTTAGGTCTAAGTTCTAAAACTTTACGGACTGTTAAGAATGCCCAAAAATGAGAACAGTGTTGGCTTCATCTGTCAAATCTTGAGATATTTGCAAGTGTCATATTCATTGGAGTTGCCACACGCCGTCTTGTCGCACAGTGGCCTTAAAAATTACCCTGTTGTCAGCTTTAATTTTTCATTGGAACAACTTTTGGCGGAGGTAATGTTCCCTGTTGAAAGCCGTGAGCGAGATCAGAAGTGCCATCAATGAAATGGGAACAGAGTTGTAAGAAGAAAAAAAAAAATAAAGACAGATCTTCCTGCTCTACAGATACACCTTCTCTTATCTTTCTTGCTTGGAACAAATCTCAGAGGGGATGGAAAAAAAAAAAAAAACCTCTGCAAAAACAAATCAATGCAAAACAAAGAGGAACGAGAGGAACCGGTTCTTTGTTGTTACAGCTCTGCAGAGAATTTACTGCACTGATCACTTCCAGAATTACCTGTCAATCACTCGGTCTTAGTTGCAGCATATCTCCTGCATTTTATAATCAGACTGGACAGCTTTCTCATTTTAGTTAACTTTGACTACAACAACTTTGATTAACTTATGAGTTTCTGTTGCATCAAAACAAAACAAAAAAAAAACCTAAATGGAAAATGTATCGCCACCTGGGCAGAAGAAGATATTTCGCTGACAGATCAACCAGGTGCCCATGGTTATCAAATAGATTTCAGGAAGTGGATAAGAATTGAATTACCACTCTTTCATATCGGCGCGAGATGGAGATATGGAATATATTTATATGTGCGGTGGGGGAAGAAAATCCTTTGACAAGCACATCATCCGCTGCAGAAAGCTGCCTGGTTCTGACGCATTCTGAGTCCTCCTGGCTTAATTTTCCCCGTGAATCTGCAAGATGCGGTAAAGCGTGCCTCTGAACTGGACACAGGACTGATTTCCCCGGGGATATCAAAGGCGCTTGATGAAATCTGATTGGTTTCCCCTTAATTGAACCTTTGCTTCCTGCAAGGCCTGGCATTGCATCTCATCACTCTGAAGCATCTCGCTGAAAGCCTGAGATTGTATTTTTGAGCCAAGATAAACAGACTCATAAAGCAAGAAATCCAGGGCAGACATTTTCACATTTTCCACAGCAAAGATTCTGGGAGCTGTTACGAAAGACTGTGGAAGGTTTTGGTAGGTGGACATGCTTTAATGTGAGAGATTTCCTTCTCCTAGATCCTAGAAGAGTTTCAAGCAATGTACAAGTATTTCCACATTTGCATCCAGATCGTGATCGGGATCATCCCATATACCATTCAATTCTATATCCCTTGAACTACCTAAAGTAGTTGGTACAAAGTAGTAGTTTACCTGTGTTTGGCCTGTCAAAGCTGTCGTTTTTCTGACAGTCACATCGCAAGGTTGTGTCCAGTATCTCTAAATGGACTGCACTTAGTATATAGCGCTTTCCAGCACCGTCGCAATACCCCAAAGCACTTTACAATGGTCTCCCATTCACCCATTCACTCACACACACATACACCAGTAGGTGGCTGCTGCCATGCAAGGCCCTGCCAGTCCCATTGCAAGCAATTCAGGGTTAAGTGTCTTGCCCAAGGACACAACGACAGACTGGGATGGAGTGGGATTTGAACCGCCAGCCTTTGGGTCATTGGACAACCTGCACTATACTACACCTACTATATGAGGAAGATATTCTAAAATCTTTTGCATTTTAGCTGGATAATATTTTGGGTGTGAGGCACAAGAGGCTGTTGCAAAAAAAAGAAAAAGAAAGAGAAAAAACATTGACGGGACATTTCAGCAAATAGTTACTGACAATCATGACCAGGGAAAAAACATCCGAGTGACAGAGAGGCGGAGTGACGTTACGTAATTGTTCCCCTCAAACGCCAATCTGGTGCCGGAGAAGGATTCATCGTGGGAGAAAACAAAAGAGGGATGTGAATGAAAGAGGGAGGTGGGAAAAGGTTTCGTAAGAGCCCCGCAGGTCTGATTAGAGAAGAGCGACCTCGGCAGTCGGAGTGTGTTTTTTCTTCCGTCTTCATATCTGAACACGTACGGCGCATAATAAAACGTGTCCCCTACGACGCGCGCGTGGGAACAGCGACACGCGCGGCGGCGCGCGCAGGCCACCGCACAGACGCTAGGTGTTACACAAGTGTTCCCGCACGAGTGGGTGGGTGGACGCCTGCGTGGGTGTGAGATGGAGCGTTTCCAGTTCTAGCGGAGCAGCGAGCAGCGCCACTCCTCGCAGCCACCTCCTCCTCCTCCTCCTCCTCCTCCCCCTCCCCCTCCTCTGCTGCTGCAGTAATAATATATTGAAAAAAAAAATAGTGAATGAAGGTTGGAGGGGAGTGGAAGCTTTCTGCACGGCGACTCGAGTTCATATTGTGTGTGCGTTATTAAAAATAGATGACTCCCGGAGATTATGTTTTTTCTTTCTTTCTTTCTTTCTTTCTTTTTTCTGGGTGTGTATTTGTGTGCGAGAGTGCTTGTGAGACCCTGACAGTTTCTCAATCATCCCGACGGCTCGCCAACTTCTAACATTTCCAAGCATATGCCATTATGTCGAGATTATTTGATATTTTTTGATGATAGATGATTGTGTCATGATTACTTTTCTTTTTTACCCCTCTTTTTCGTTTGCATGAGCGCACACTAGCTCAAATATGGGCGTAAACACACACACACACACACACACACACACACACACACACACACACACACACACACACACACACACACACACACACACACACACACACTGCGAAGGAGCTTTTTGACACTGGCTTATAATCTTATTAATGTCCTGGCAAGTCGAAATGTTGACTTGTTGACAAATGGAAACTTTGTGTGTCGATGAATTGAAGTCATGATGTAGAGCGCCAAACTAAATGTGACCAGTTTCTGTCTGGGACCAGTGGGGATTGTACTGGTTGGAGGTTCAGATCCGATCTGCCCGGCTTTCTGTGTAAATGCAGTGTTAAAACATGGAGAAGCATGTTTCTCGTCCTTGCTTCCTGCCGAGGTCTGAGACAAACACGGCAACGTCTGAACAGCCGTGTGTGTGTGTGTGTGTGTGTGTGTGTGTGTGTGTGTGTGTGTGTGTGTGTGTGTGTGCGTGTGGGCGAGTTGTACAGTTCCGTCTGCATTTTCTGCTGGGCCATTTATGTCTACCGGTGCACTAAAACAACCCAATGCTGTTTGATTCTCATTGACAAAGTGCACCGAACAACACAGACACGGAGGTGCAGAAAACAGCCTGTAATCATGGCAACAACAGCGACTTTGAGACACAAACTAGGTGCTTCAGCTTAAAACTTACGAAAAACAAATTAACTGGCCAAGTTGGGTTGAAATGAACCGATCTGTTTGGTTTTAAAATCGACGGTGGTACTTGTGGACTAAATTTCAATGTATCAAAACCTCAAATATTATCGCTTTTCTGCTCTAGGACTTCTTCACGTTTCTCCACAGCGTCACGATTGTGCGTCGGCGTGGCCGCTCTTCTTAAAAGTACAACTCTCCTTCCTGCTTCTCCTCCAAAGTGTCCCAAAACAGAGGCAGGCAAGGAGAAGAAGCCAGGATGAGGTCAGGAGATAATGAGGAGAGACGGAGGGCAGCAGAGGTGCAGTGAGGGAGGGATAGATAACGAAGAGACGGGCAGCGCGGGTCGACTGAGGTGCCAGAGCGTTGGAAGCCAGAGGTTTCAGGTGGCCGCCGAGCACCAGAGTCTTCGGGGAGGCGGAGGAGTGGAGGGACACGCACGCTGGGATCGTGACCGAGGTTGAAATTCGATTCTTTTCTCATTAGTCGCGAAGCGCGGCTGATGCATCCCGTCTGTTAACTCCTCTTAATGATTCACCAGCATCCATGACAATAACAGCCAGCGCGCCCATTTAGCGATAAGTGCCTCGGTGTGGTGGCGCCGAGCAGCCAGCGGTCCGGTTCAGCGGCGTGCGGCTGGAAGGAAAAACAGCCAAGGAAATGAAAACCAATAAAGCCGAGCGGGCCGCCTTTTCCTTTTGCATCCTGGCGGGCGAGTTCGACGACGAGGAAACGGGTAAATTAAAGCAATAATCGAAAAGTCATTAAGCACTTAAGCCCATTACCAATAACAGTAGATTAAGACTAAGAACATTGCAACTGTATCCGAGCTATTCTGTGACTAATTAAACCTCCACAATTAAACACACCAACCTCTGCAGAGGCGGCACTCTCGAAGAACAGGAAGTTCTTAAGATTATTGCTAATCCACCAACAACCAATTGTGTAAAACCAGCAAATCTCTCCAACAGCAAATTTGAACAGCAAATTCTCTCCAGAATAAATGAATATACTCTACCAGTCAAAAGTTTGGACACACCTTCTCGTGCAATCTTTTGATTTTATCTTTACAACTTTCTACACTGCAGATAGATACTGAAGATATGAAATAGATGAGCAAGATATATGTAATTATGCAGCAAGGAAAAACAGGTTCAATAACTCGATATGTGCTTTTAATGAAAAGTGGCTATTTTGATGGATTTAAATATTGTCGGGAAGATAGTGTGGGATTTTTTTTTTGACAGTTTTTAGTTTTCAGGTTTTAAGTCTGAAAAACAAATGGACTGGTGGTCAGTGGTCTCCCAGTCTAGCCCAGTCTATCCCAGTCTAGCCTCTGCAACTTGCACTGCCATTGGCTCGTCTGTTAGCAAACACCTTAACGTTTCCCTCTGTGCAATTTTCTTAGTGAGAAAGTTATTCTCTTGATTTTTATTGTTATTGGTCACCTTTGGGTTGTTGTGACATTCTATATAAATACATTGAATACATTTTTTTTTTCCAGGAACGTCAATTCCACGTCCTTGATGAGATTTTTGGGCGGCTTAGGTTTGGACAGAGAGGTCGAAACATGGACTAAACGATGTGCCTAAACCAATCAAACCCAGATGAAAGGAGCTTAGGCCGTGGCAATTTCTTAGAAAAGACAAACTGGTCACTGCACAGCTAAGCTACATAGCTTTGGTTCTGTTTTACTGTACAGAAAAAAATGCCTGTATCTATTTTTGTGATTTTAACTGTAATCGCAGAACAAAAGTGAGTGCCGTGTTGAGCTGTACGTACTCGTGGTGGCCCCAGCCCAGCTCGGGCAGGTAGGGCAGCTTCTTGATCCTGATGATGGAGTCGTAGAGGGACGGCTGCAGCGACTGGGCCACGGCGTTGGCCAGGATCACCGCTATCATCACCGGCAGGATGTGGGAGATCTGACCGGTCAGCTCGAAGACGATGACGGCGGTGGAGACCGTGTGGGTGACCGCTCCGGACAAGGCCGCCGCGCCTAGAGGGGGGCGGGGAAATAAAAGAGGAACGCTCAAGTGATGGAATAATAAAGGCGAAGGCTTCTTAGCGGTGGAAACAGTCGTCCAGATCGGCGCGCTTCAAGGTGGTAAACAAAGAGGATCCTTGGGTGGCTTTAAGGAGCTCCATCCATCAAAATGATGAATTGAATCAATTACAGTGACTTAAAGACAATATGCATTCACCATGGTGTAGCGTGTAATGGAGGGGTTGCTAACCAATAGGAATTTATCATGATTTATCAGGAAACAGTGCTGGCACAGCACACTGGCTGACCTGAAGTTCACTCCCACATCTTATACAGGATATATAAAAAACAAATAGGTGGTCTTAGGGCCAGAGGGTTGTGTGAGAAAGACAGAGACCTAAACATGCCAGGTCTCGGTGCTTCTGAGACCTCTTCCAGGCAGGAGGAAGGACCAGCAAAGCATCGGTTTTAGGCTGAAACAGTGGACGTACACAGAGGGCTAAAAAATATCTGTTTCTCTGGAGACCAGCTGTGTTTTGAATGAATAATCTTGCAATTCTCTTCCACAAGAGTTCCACTGAAGATCCATTGGATCTTATGGAGACATGGAACTAGGTAGAAGATGCCACATTCAAAATATGCAGTGACAAATGTATGGGAGCCACTTTAACCCAGGAAATCAATTTACCTCAACAATCAGTGTCTTCTTTCTTTTCTCTTCAGAGCCACAAACTACTATTTTTTAAGACATTTTTTACCCTAACAACACTCACCCACTGGCTGGAGGTGAAGGGAGGAAAAAAAGGAAAAACCTATTCACCCTAAGTCGATACAGGAGGGGACCTCAATATTTCCAAATCTTTGTTTCGCAATAAAGAAAGGCTTGTGAAAACAATATAAAAACTGCATGGAAAGCAGAGCGGAGCAGCACCGGGGCAGAGGAGCGGACGAGTCCGACCCGGGGAGCGAGAGATAAACTCTGCGGAGAAAAATAGTGCACAATGAAGGTGGGGAGAGCGAACAGGAGAGAAGCAGACGGCAGCGGAGAGAGTCCACAAAGGCAGCTCTCATTGTTCTTCCTCGCAACTTAATTAAGCTGACGTGTGCGTGCGTGCGTGCGTGCGTGCGAGCGAGCGTGCACCCGGGCTGCTCAGATAAATGCCGCTGCTACCTCCCCGCACCTCACACCTCCAACCATTCCTATATATGGTCCTTAAAGGGAGCGTGAGATGAAAGAGGCTCATCAGAGTGTCGGGCCTGCTGGAACAAAATATATATATATATATATATACAAATATATATATATAAAAATAATAATAATAATAAAAAAATAAAAAAATAAATAAAGAGGGGGGCTGAGTCATCATCAGCTACAGTGGCCCGTGCAACAACAAAAACATCAGCTGCTCGCTAAGCCAAAAAAAACAAAAAACAAAACAGAAAAACAACACGGCAGCTGTTAACCTGCGGCCGCTCCAGCGGCTCCAGCGGCTCGGCTGTCAACAGGTGGCAGAGGGGGGGAAAACCTCAGCGCCGCGTCTCATCAGACACGCGGGAGACGGACGTGACAACAGAGCGTCACAAGACGGGGAGAACACAGGGAGTTGGTGTTTTCCTTCTTCTACTTCTTTTCCGTCAAGACGAGGCATCACGGTTAGTAACGCCGTCTGCTTCCGAGCCGTCACATCACAGAGAATTTAATATTGATGAAAACTTTGAAAGGAGAATTTGCATAATCGGTGGCAAATAAGCTGCCGGAGCCCCGTCGTTGGGTTACGTAACGTGGACGGGCTGACATATCAGAATAGCCGGAGAGATCGGCTAATACAATCAATCCCAATAAACACGCCTGCAGAGCCATGTTTTAATGGAAAAGCCCATCTGTTGTGTGAATTTCTGGGGTCCATTAGACTCCTAACGTGGAGTTGCGGGATGAAGCTGTATGAAAAAAGCAAAATGCTGTCTCCATTCATCTTTTTATGAGCGGCAGCGAGGAAAGGAAAATATTTTACTCAAGCGCTGATGACTCAGAGGCTTAATGGGCGCCAAGTTAATGTCCTGAAAAAGATTGAATCGCTTATAAGCAGTCGAGTTGCAAAACAATGAAAAATATTTTGCGCGCTCCTCCCCGAACTGCCATCGCCGCAATATTAATGATGCGGATCGGGAAAAACGGCATGTCTGGGAGCAGGGGAAACTCTCCAACTGGCTTTTAAGAAAGCAGAGGAAGAATTTGAATTACCTGCCATGTGGCCTTTTTTTTTGTTGTCCCGCAGCACCTATAAAATTGGAGATTGCATCTGATCTGCTCAGACTTACGTAATCTGCTCGCTAGTGAGCCGCATCGCACGGAGCAACAGGAGTCAGCAGCAGCTCCGAAAAAGCACGGATGTGAAAAGCTAGCGCAAATTCTGAGACACAGTGACTACGTTTCTATGCAGAGTTTAATCGGACTAAGCTCATAATAATTCATCATTTCTCATCTAATCAGACTTCTCTCCTTGTCCCAATTTACATGCAGCTGAGAAAATGCAATTATTGAAGGGAATGTGTCCACCTCCCCCACAGTAGGGGGCGATATGAGTCTTTTTAGCGTGTTGACTTCTGGTAAACCTTTTTTGTCACACAATACACAGCTACAACCTGGTGTCCATCTTGGTGTACGGGGAAATAGGAAAAGAGAATTTCTGTCTCGTGATAAGAGGCAGCAGAAGCAGTGGTTGCAAACCAGTTGTAAAACAAGTTATATTTACACAAGCTTGTATTTGGAAGCGGGAGAAAAATAAAGAATGTGTTAATGTGAAAGAAATACAAGGAGATTAATGTTGGTGTTTACAACATACCCACGACAGCGTATCCTCCTGGCACGATGGAGTAGACAGTGCCGTCTGAGTGGATGCCATCTGGGAACCAAGCTGCCATGCTCTCTCCAACCAGACGGCCAAAAGCTGCACCTACAACACACACACGAGCGCAAAGAAGAAAAAAAAAAAACATGCAGTAAGCATTGGGACCAATCTCAATCTGGAGACAGGAATGCATTTTTGACACTTTTGTCATACTTTTTTAGCATCTTGACTGCGAGAACCGTGCACATAATTCTCTGTGTGAGGGCACTTTTGCACTCGGAACATTGAGTTTTCAGAACATTTAGTGAAACAGTTATTCCAACTTTAACAAACTGTCAGCTAAAGAAGAAAAAGATTTTCCTACCAATGACAAATACTGGCATGAAGGCTCCGCTGGGGACTGGTATGGTGGTGGCCAGCGCAGACATCCAGAACTGAGAATAGAGGGAGGAGGGAAAGAGGAGAGCGGAGGGGAGGGACAGGAAGTGGAGGAGAGATTAGAGTTGCCTCTCAATTAGCGGCACCAAGACCACCCAGGGCCGTCCCCCAGGTGATGGTCCTGTTCAATCCTCCAGCGCGGCCTCGCTGAGCTCGTGCCCAGGTCAGCTCCAGCTGTCACTTTCGCCCCTTGTTCGACAAAGACCCCGAAACCAACCCCGAGTAATGAGAGGCCTCAGCCGATAGGCCACCTCTGCGCTGGGAGGGCGGAAAAGACGGCTAATTAGGAAAGGCAAACATAAAGGGAAATGTCATTGCTGACAATGTGCGAGCATTAACACCTGCTGCATGTGTGTGTGTGTGTGTGTGTGTGTGTGTGTGTGTGTGTGTGTTCAACCTGAGTCTTAAAAGGTCACCATGCTGCTTTTGAATCGAAAAAAAAAAAATCCATGCAGTTTTACTTTATTAGAACAATACAAAGCTAAAAGAATAATGATCAGAAATGACCTTTGGGCAAGTCGTTTGCACTCATTAGAAGCTTTATCATAATTTATTCCTGAAAATGTCATGCAGTAGTCATGCATGATGTAAGACCTGGTCTATGTCTATTAGGTTGTGACCTGAAACATAAGCAGGAAGCTTCATATGAATGCAAACGTGTCTTTAAGTGGATAAAAAAAGCTACATATAATAAGTTCAACATCACAAGTAAAGGACCAAAAGTGGAAAAGTCACTCTTCCTGCTCAGCTTATTAGCTTCTGGCAGCAGCTTTGACTATGAATGGCAACATCCACATGCCAATAATAACAATTGTAACTTGTGAATTACGTCCCCATATAGCTGGTGGAGTATAGGGGGTGGAGGGATGGAAGTTTTTTTTGAACCTTAGTCTAAAAGGAGCATAATGAGTCAGTGCGCTGTGAGCACCAACAAGCCAATCTCCACCGCTGTAATAATATCTGGGATTCAAATAGATTTTTTAATTACACTCATTGCTCCGTCTCCACGCCTCCATCCCTCCCGTAGCTCCATTTCCCTTTTTTTTTTTTGTTTTAACTCCTCCGCTCTGCCCCTCCGTAGCTGGATGTTAATAAGGCCGGCTGCCACTGCAAAACTAATAGATGTCCTTACGCAACCCTGCGCTGACGGCCCCGTTTTTCGCACCCTCCGCCGCACACGTACGCGCGTGGGAGGTCACACATGGCGCCGTGCTTTCACACCGTCGAGCGTCTCCAGGAAAGTCCCGCTCACCCGTCTCTCTCTCTCTCTCTCTCTCTCTCTCTCTCTCTCTCTCTCTCTCTCTCTCTCTCTCTCTCCTCTCTCTCTCTCTCTCTCTCTCTCTCTCTCTCTCTCTCTCTCTCTCTCTCTCTCTCTCTCTCTCTCTCTCTCTCTCTCTCTCTCTCTCTCTCTCTCTCTCTCTCTCTCTCTCACTGGCCGGTAAAACCTCCATATGAGCTGAAAGGTTTAAAGGATGAGAAAACTCATAACATAGGATTAACTCTCTTACGGGCCACGTGAACTCTGAGGGGTGCGCACGTCTGATTCTGCGAGTGTGCACGTAAAGCTGCACATCCTTTTTTTTTTTTGTTGTGTGCACGTGTGCTTCAAAACCAACACTTAGCGGTTGCAAATTTGCACTTAGCAAACAAAGCCACAGCATGTGAAAGCACGAGCACAGCGGCCACGTCAGCTCTGCCATGGGAGAGCAGCAAAGGTCCCAAAATGTGTTGGAACACTCTTTTTAAATGGAGCTGTTATGCAAGTATCGCAACAGCCTTTTTTTTTTCTTTTTCGACGGGGTTCTAATACACAGCGTGGACGGTACAAAAGCGAAACGCGCTTGAAAATGTTTGTTGATAATTGCTGATAATTGTACAAACTGTCCTCCATCAGCGATAGAGACTTCGCCAAATGTTTTTCGGAGCGACAGAAAAACTTACAGTATTTTCCGGACTATAAGTTGCACTTTATTCAGAGTTTGGCTGGTCATGCGACTTATACTCAGGTGCGACTTATATATTGAAATATATACAGCAGTGGAGCTGATGCCAAGTCTGGCGACAGCCACGCAGAAGAGGAATTGGATGAAATGTCTGCTCTTGGTTTTTGGATTTTGGTAAAAGAAACTTCCCCAAAAAATGCGACTTATAGTCCAGGGCAATTTGTAAGTTTTTTTCTTCTTCATGACAGGTTTTTTTTGACTGATGCGACTTACATCCCGGAGCGACGTGTGGTCCGAAAAATACGGTAATTTGGAAAAAGAAAGGGAAAAATATGAATATGTGGATATCAGTCCTGTGATTTGTGGATTCTGCAGGTGAAGTGAGCGTCATTCGAGCCACTGTGAGGAGACGACGGGGAAGCGCACTTGAAAACTGATCCCCAGCGGAGTCTGTGTGTGTTCATGACAGTGTTATCTAAGCCAGCTGTTTGTTTGTCCATCTCATGCACTAGCACACGCACGCACACACTAAAAGACAGGTGAATGTGACAGAGTGCCCGTGATTTTTCTCCATCGGGGGGGGGAGATGAGACCACACCGTGTGCCGAGTGTGTGTGTGTGTGTGTGTGTGTGTTTGTGCAGCAGGTTATTTGGGTCGCGCCATCCTTGACAGGATCTAGAAGGTCTTTGTTCCCGAATGCAACAATTTTATTTCTTTTTTTCTGGCTGATCATCTTTCAATCCTCGAGCACTTTCTCCACGTCCAGCGAGACTGGATAATTGATTTTGACGAAACACATTAGCATCGCGGCCATATTTCTACGTAGCCCAGTAAGGTTCCCGCCAGCTACTGCGGCGTCCGGCGCTCTGTAGGCGCAATGACTCACTTTCCTCCCCTCCGGGAATCATTAATGTTTCATGTACTCTAATCCAAAGTAATCTTCCAAGACTACATCAGGTAGTGCACGAGCGTCAAAATTTATGAGGATCTCCAACCCCAAGCTGATTTCTAGCAACCATCAGTGGTACCAGGGACCGCCCCGAGGCAAGACAACCAAGCCGAGGCTGGGCAGGGCTGCTGACGTGAAACAATGGAACTGTTTTCCTCCTATCGGAGAAAACAGGGTAACGCAAGGGATGAGAACAAGTCGCGTAAAAAAAAAAAAAAAAAAAGGCTCTACATTAAGAGCCAATTAAAAATTACCTAATGAGCCACATTAATTTTAATAGTGCCTATAATGGGTTTTGTATGTCACGGAGCTGCTTTAGGGTTCAACTATTTCAGAAGCAAAAGCTGTGGATATTACAAATGTAGTACAAAAATAGTGTAATTGTTCCTTCGGTTCCTCAGAGGATAATGCCGCTAATGCGTCACGAACGTCATTACACCTACTTCAGACACCGTACTGTAACTGATGACCACTTTAGTAGTTGATTGATCAAGCTTTCTTCTCTCTTTTTTGTACTACTAATATTACTTTATGGACTCATACACTGTTGTTTTCAGTACCTTCTGCAATGAACGCATGGTAGAGATCCACATGGAGGAGTTAAGACAACAAGCTAACTAATTTTATTTATTTATTTATTTATTTTTTCCTTAATTTTTTGTTGGTAAAATGCTTGTATACTTTTGATGTTCTGGCATGTGATGGCCCATCATCTGGCACACAGCCGCTGTCATGCAACCTCAATTGTCAACCTCGTGGGGAATTGTGTTTATCTTTTAAATTAGTGGGTTACAAATTTTCTCTGAGAATTACTGCACCTCTACATTTAAGTTTGACACGTGAATCCTCCTGAATACTGATGACTGACCTGATGCGTACACTTAGGAATATGTTGACATGTTTTAAAGAAGCAGAGGCAGAAAACAAAAAAACAAAAATGGGCAAAGGGAAGTGACTGGAGGGAGACAGGAAGGACGTTGTGGGTCAAGTGTAGCAGTTATGACGCACATTCTGCGACATTTGTCCACTTCAACATTTTGGTCATCTGGGACTGTCTCTATGCTTGTGTGTGTGTGTGTGTGTGTGTGTGTGTGTGTGTGTGTGTGTGTGTGTCTGTCACATTCAGAGGACAGTCTATCGCCTGGGGGCCTCCAGGGACCCTCAAGGGCCCTTCGTATATTCCCACTCCAATTAATGTCCCTCCAGCTCTGACACACACACACACACACACACACACACACACACACACACACACACACACACACACACACACACACACACACACACACACACACACACACACACACACCTGTATTAATAAAGAAGCTCCTGTCGAGACAGCCTGTTAATGTGAATAATTGCACGCCGCTAAAAATAACATTTAGGACCAAAAATATCTGAATAAATTTACAGGCTTGTGTGTTAGTGTGTGTGTGTGTGTGTGTGTGTGTGTGTGTGTGTGTGTGTGTGTGTGTGTGTGTGTGTGTGTGTGTGTGTGTGTGCATGTTCAGGCTCACTGTAATGCACATGAAGACTTTCACAGTCACATCCAGGACTAACTTCTATGATTTCAGTCTCCTCAGTCAAGGATTTGAGGTCCAAATAGGAACACGTCTACTGAAAACAGCCTCATCCGTCCGACGTGACCAGCCGGCCTTTCCTTCCACTGGACGCCTTCCCCTCACATATTCACTGTTCAAAGTGCCGCAGCTGGAATTTCGAGCCTCTGAGAAGTTTTCGGCATGAAAAGGAGCGGCGAGACAAGATGACTGCCATGTGGAATAAAAGAACCATTCATTACCGAGGAGAGAGAGGGAGAGAGCAATCTCCCCCTTTGAAAATCACCTGGCAGAAAGAAATAAGGAAAAACCAAAGGCTGCAATTAGACAGAACAGCAGTCTCACCAGAACAGCAGCAGTGTGTGTGTGTGTGTGTGTGCGTGTGTGTGTGCGTGAGTGCGTGTGTGCGTGCGTGTGTGCGTGTGTGCGCGTGCCAAGGGGACGAGAGTCAGTACGTGTTGACAGATGTTGAAGGGCAGTTGATGAGATTTTTGCAGGTGCCTGATTAAAGTTAAAGAACAATGTTTTTTTATTTCTTATTTATTTTTATTTGCCCTTGTAATGTTCAGACACACCTTGACGTCACAAATAGGAAAAAGCTGAATTTGCCTTTGGTAACCTTACACATGCACTGAAAGACACACACACACACACACGCACACGCACACACACTGGTTAGACGTCAAAACAGGTGACGCAGAAAAATGTCACATCGTTTAACCACAGGACACACAGGGGTCAGAATGCAGAAACAGTGACCTTGAGAGATTTAATCACTTCATTCTGTCCGAAACAAACAACGAAAAAAATTAACTAACTTTTCCCCACATCACACTGCTCAGTCCAAATCCAGTCATAAAAAGTGAACGAGGCAGGTGTGAAGCTCCTCTGGAGGAGGAACAGTCAGAGCAGACACAACAAGTCCTTTCAAAATAAAAAAAAAAACAGGCATGTAAAGAGCTCGATGAGAGAGTTCCCTTCCTATTAGCGCTTTTCAGACCATCTGTTCTCGCTTACGTAACATCGACCACGGCGCTTCTGGCTGCTGTTCAGCTCGCGCGTTCACTTTCAATGCGTCGTCTGGAAAGCGCACACGCACGCACACGCACACACACGCCGTGTTCATACAAGAAACTCCATGTATCGATTCTGAAATATTTATCTGTGTCGCGCAGGCTAAGAGCTGAGGTGGGTTGTCAGCGTTCTGCTCCGTCGGGTTGTGTTGATAAGTCTAAAAGAGGAAAGAGTCTGTGCAACAGCCACTTTTCCCCTCCCATATGAGAAAAAATGGCCACGCAGAAACTGTTCATTTTTTATGTTCCACGGTATGAGCATAAGGTCATCAACGCTGAGGAATGTTTCTTTGCAGTGACGGCGCTGGTAATAGCTGTTTCAATTTCTGACTCTTTCCAACAAGGGAGGAGAAAGCGAGGTGAAGTGAAAATCCTCTTCTTCGGTGATAAAGAACTTTTGTCGGGATCTGATCCCAACCTGACCTCAGACACACAGAGTTCCTCAACTTTCTGTACTTTCCCGGCTGTGAATTGATTTCTTTTTAATTTAACCCTTTTTCATTTGACCTTCTTTGATCAAACGGAACAGGCCTGGCAGCGCCAGCGATGCCTGCGTGTGTGGATGTATCCCATCAAATCTCTCACTTAGCAATCATGCCATCAGAGAGGGAGCGAGACTTTTAAAAAGGCTTCTGGGGACAAAACTTTATAACACGGGATGCTTTTTCTCCCCGTTTTTTATCGGTGATAAAAGAATTAACGAGAGGAATGACATGAATAAACAGAACACTAATGAGCAATGTAGTCCAATTTAATTGGTGCTACTTCCCATTGAGGAAAGAGAATCTCAACGGAAAGCATAAAGGAAATGGCCAATCTTGCATTTGAGGTGAGAATAAAGAGGAAATGAACTGGACGGAGGGAGATGAAGATGAAGATTAACAGAGGGCGCTCTGCCGGGAGATAAACAGATTTTATCCGCAACAACATCCCCCACATTTGCACCAGCCACAAGTCAACCGGCACACAAAAGGCTCTCCTACCTTCATGACGATGAAGATGACCAGCGTGATGAAGACGTTGAGCTGCGGGTGTTGCCAGGCCTGGGAGTTTCCGATGTAGTCAAACTCCTCGGCGATGCCCTGTTTGGCCCAGGTCCGGTTGTCCAGGAGAGTCACCAGAGACTCCTTCTGGGTGAGCTGCAGGGAAGAGGAAGTGGCATCGTTCTTAAAAATATTCTGCACTACTCAGTTTTGTTGACTCTGTCTATAAAATTGTTTAATTTCCTGAATTATTTCACAGGGTAATGGAGTTAAAAGTGCTTGAGGGTGAGTGGAATCGTCATGGTGTTCGGTTTACTCACTCACTTGCTTAAATTGTGGTTTAATTTTCTAGAAAGGGAAAATTGTGTTTTCCACTGCGTCTGTTTGTTTTATTGCGTGACGGTTGGTCCTCACAGTCGGTACAAACTAGAAAAACAATTCTAAAGATCCAATTCCAAGCAATAAGCCCAGGACTAACAATAACGAATGGCATGGAGTTTCCACGTCAAGGTAGCAGAAGTTTTCTGGATGACACACAGTCAGAGCCCTCGAGCCCCTCTGTCCCTGCAGACCACGTACACCGGCTGCATAATGGATAAACAGTGTCACCATGACAGGTAAATGCTCCTGATGCCACGGGGCTTGTTTCCACTCCACCGCATTATGAGTCACGAGTCATAAGAGATAAATAAATAAGTAAAAAAAAATAAAAAAAATAAATAAGAGTTGGTAAGGGAGGGTTGGTGGGTGCACAACTTACTCTTCCAGCCATAAACTGTCCGAAGCCGGGCGGAAACGTGAGTGTGGAAACAATTAAAGTGACCAGTGCAGGATACAGCAGGCGTCTGACAGGTGGTAAGGAGAGACAGAGCGTTAAAATACATAAACAATCAATATTAGACATAATTACCCCGGCGTATTATGTAATAGAGGCCCTATGACACCGCAGTGTGAAATATGGCAGATTAAGTTACCATTAATCCTTTTAAACAACTAAAGCATTTGCATTAAAGCTGTTCAGTGTGCAAATGAACAAGTCATTACAGAAGTCATTAGAGCGTACGTTGCATTACTAATGTTGCAGCGGATAATTAAAAAAAAGAAAAAAGAAAAAAAGCTGTGATTACTTTTTTGTCTCACTCTCTCTCTCTCTCTCTCTCTCTCTCTCTCTCTCTCTCTCTCTCTCTCTCTCTCGCTCTCTCTCTGTATATTTTCTCTCTTGTTTGTGTTTATATCATCTTTAAGATTCAACATACGGCCATTTTCCCCCTCATTTTTTTTTTTATGTATTTTGAAAACTTCTCCGACCAAGAAAGGAACGCTTTTCTTTTCATAAATCTGTGCAGGGAAATAAGGGCATGATAAGGTATGATATAATCCAATGCAGCAGTTTTATACTATATGGGGCAGGTTGGATAAATGGGCGGTTCTGAGCTCTGCCAAAGTTAGCTGGCGCGGCGTTAGCGGCTCTTTTATCAAGTTTGCAACATATAAAGCCCTGACGCAGCAAGTTTGAGGAAAGTGCTTAAAGGCGCAGAAAATATTATAGGATATATGTCATTTTGTATGCCTGGACAGTTGCTTGATATCTCCACCTCTAAAAATCTATAGCAGTAAACTAAGTTGTGCAGGAGTGATGGCTCCCTGTGAAATATCCCCTCATTCACTCAGAACTGCGTGTTTGTCATCGCATCATACATCACTTTACAGACTCACTTCTTCATGAGGAATCTGTTGATGGTCTTTTGCTTCCTGATGAACTGGACAATCAGTCGGTTCAGGTAAACAAACAGTGCTCCCCCAAAGCCACTGGCGATGCTGCAGACACACACACACACACAGAAGATAATGAAGGCAATAGTTTGGATGTATCTCTGCCGGCGATTGAGGCAAACGCAGAGCAGCTTGATTTATAATGTAGATGCAGCCCGCACGCTGTCACACGCAGCCACATGTAAACATCTGACGGGGATTAGAGGAGAAAAACAAACCGACACGACGGAGACGAGCGGCGAGGAGGCCAGAAGCGGAGGCTCCGACGGGGGAAGTGTGGGAGAGTCGGAGGAGCGTTTTATGTAAGTGTTCGCCGAACAGCTGAATCCAGTTCTCAAGCAGACGGGGAGGAGGAAAAAAAAAAAAAAGAGTGGAGGAGAATAGACCCTGACAGCTACGCCGACAAGATAATGCCCATGAATTTATCCTGCTGCATTATTAATTCTATAAAATATCTCTAAATAAAAGATGAAGGGATGATGAGGGTTCTTGCCCTCATCGTGCCGCTGGCAAAAACGCCGCTCCCGGCCTCCTTTTTCTTTGTCTTTCAAGCTTTAGAACAAGAGGGGCCACAGTTCAAACAGGGTTCTAATCAGGTAAAAGGCTTCTGATGCCGACTGAGAGCTGAAGCTTAAGACTCGATGACATGGAACTATACTGTATATAGGGCCGTGCAACTGTATGTGTTCTAGCCAATCCACTTTAAGCCAAGAGGTAAGGTTACTGCATTTAGTTGCTCTTCATTGGTAAAGGCTACAGATGGAGTCCGACCAAACTAAGGAGGAGAGAAAGAAAAGAAAGGAAGGAGAAAAACCAGAACGGTACACCAAACTATTCCTTCATCGCATACATAAAAAAAAAGAGTACTCAGACTGTCAAGACAATTACTGAAAGATGATTGTTCTGCCATTTAACAACAATGCGTTTCATTCATGAAAACCACTTGTTGCAAAATGTATTTAACATTCTGTGTTATGATTCTCCAAACTTTCAACTAGGATGGAAAGCACGCCGACTAAACTTTCTGAACAAGAACCACTGGGTTGAGGCCTTGCCTGTGTGTGGGGCTTGGTGATCACGCTCCATAGGGAGTGTTGAATTGAAATCACGGTATGTGTAGGTCAGCGCTCTGGCATCGGATGTTCGCACCTCAAGCCAAAAGACGCACAGCGAGAAAAAAAAAAAGAGAGAAAAAGAAGGACGCAGGGATTTTCTGCTGCCTCCACAGAGTCTCTCTTTCATCAGACAGCAGGAGACGGGGAGGCAGGAGAGGCACCGCTGCCGTCTCGCCACAGGATTCTTTCCGGGGGCGCTCGCTCTCATTGCCGCCGCCGCGGTGGAGCCCCTGCACTGAGAGGGCGGGCAAAACAAGGCGAGGAACTTTCTCAGCCTAAATTATCCATGTTAGGTGACTGGCTGGGGCTGTCCTGAAGCAACACCTTGGCAGAAGACTGCTGAATAATGTCTGAGTGCGTCAGCTGCTGTTGGGTACGGAGGAGACGAGCTGTCAGAACGAACGCCATTAGCAAAAAAACACAATAAAAAAAAAAAAAGCTGACTCATTGTCTCGCTTCTCCGCTTCCGGAAGGAAATATATTTCCTCCAAAGTCACCGTGCCGAGTGGGAAATCAACCAATCAGGACTCACCCGATGACGGCAAAGGCAGGGAGCTCCTGGAGGTCGAAGGGGAAGTCAAGGCGGAAGCGCGTTTTGAAGAGAGCCGTGATGGTCTCTGGGAAGGAAACAAATCACAGGCAGGGTGAGTGGAGGGATGGAAGGAAAAAAAAAAACAAAAAAAAAAAGGAGGCGGAGCAGAGCGGTCATCCAGACGAGGAGACGCGGCTCCAGACGAGGTCACAGTGCAGCGGAGGAAGTGTCAGAGCAGTGAAAAATCTGTCCCCCAAAGGAAGGGAATGAGTGAGGAGCGGCGAGCTCGCAGGAGGGACCCGACCCCGACTTCCAACCAAACACGCCACGAAATGTTGCAGTAAGAAACTACAAGCGGCATTTTAACATGCCAGAGTGAAGGACAGAAATACGGAAAACCACGACAGAGGATGAGGGCCACAGGAAGAGAAAAAAATATTACAGGAAGGAGATTTTATTTAAGTTTTCATTTCGAGTGTTAAGTTGAATGTCTGTGAATAAAGTCCAAATTTCAAGAAAAAGTCGACGTAAAAAAGAGGAAATTTTGTGAATAAAGTTGACGCAAATAAAGTGGACATTTTGTGAATAAAGTGGAAATTTCGAGATTAATGATGAATCAATTTATGGCATTCGCGCACCTTCGTCACTTGAAAACATGTCTTTCTGTGGAACAACTTCTGAAATTGTACTGCACAATTGGGTGTGGTAAAAAGGAAAACCTTGCTTTTCTAGCACACAAACACATGGCCCATGATCCAAACTAATCTGTACACTCAGCTCGTCTCACCTTCATCTCTGTTCCACACTGCCAGCACTCTGAAGATGAAGGCACTGAAGGTGGCGGCGAAGAAACCTCTCCAGTAGTTCCTCACCGCGAAGAAGGTGGATGTGACTTCGATGCTGAATAGCACACCTGCAGAACGGCCGTTTGAATGTGAGAATAATGGACCGCGGCGTCTGCTCAGTTACTGCTCGGCTTGGAATAAAGAGACCGAACTGAATGTAAAGCTCACATAATGAATAGGCCCTGCAGCTGCTCCAGCAAAAGAGATCTCGATAGGGACGACTGAAGTATTCTTCTGATTTAATTTCAACTCAAGTTTCTTTTTTCAAATGTTGCTATATATTATTGCAGGATATTGCAGATTTTATTTTCTGTAGGCAAGATATAAATGAATAAAGACGTGTGTGGGGGGTGAAGCTGGGGTGAATTTTTGTTTTCTTCACATTTTAGACAAAACAACATGCTACTGACAGACTCCCCTCGGCTATTTTTCCCGGCTAGGCGGAGCAACGTCTGGGTGACTGAGCACAGGCGAGCCGTGAAAAACAAACAGGAAAGTGAAAGTCGGACGAGGCCTGCGCGGGAGACTCGTGGTGCCGCAGGACCCTGTCGAGGACTCACCTCCGATCGGAGCGGCGAAGCAGCAGCCCACTCCCACAGCACAGGCGGCTGCCAGCATCTCAATGTTCCTCGACTCGTTCTGAAAGGCACACACACACACACACACACACACACACACACACACACACACACACACACACACACACACACACACACACACACACACACACACACACACACACACTTTTTTTTCTCTATTTCTTGCTGCAGTCAGAGGAAGAGGATGCATTAAAAATTAAACAAATAGCTGACAACCTCTGGGAAATACATGGAGCTGTATCTTCACCTCGATAATAAGGAAATGAAGCTGCTCAGAAAAGTCTGAACAGTATTTTTTTTATTTATTTATTTATTTTTTTAAGTTTTACAATACTGCCCATGCACAGATCATCTCTGTTAAGACGAGGACCTGCTGTTTAATGTACGATGAGACTGACAGGAAACTAAATCAAAAGAATATGATGTCACACCCCCCAGACTCCAAGATGGCAGCCTATTCGGTTCAATGAAGTAGCTCACCCAGCGCATACGGCGAAAAAGTTTTTGACTTCCGCATTCATGGGCCCATAGAGCATACGCAGTAGTGTCACTTCCCATCATGCTTCTGTAAATTTTTTAAAGGCCTTTTTCTATTCTGGTCTATGGGAAAAAATGCTTTTTGGGCCCATCGGATTTTTCTTGCTGCAGCACCTTGAGTGGCCACTGGGAAAAATCAGCACGCCGCCATATTGCCAGTCTGGTATCCAGTTCTTATAATACATACATGTATGATGTGCATGAGAGCATTCAAGAGGACCACGATGCACCATGGGAGCTTTTTTCCATTCTAACATGCCTGATTTTACCTACCTTCATTCCAATCAGAGTGTTTTCCTCCTAGCGGCAAAACAGTAATAAAACCAGAGTGGCATTAGATTGTGCCAGTGAGTGACTAATCCTGGTTCTTACAAAGTTACAATGGAGCAAAACACACTAGCATGCTGCACTGCTGCTTCTTCACACACACAAAGATGGCCGGGGTGGCGCAACACTAATGGATGGCAACCAAAACGGTTTAAATCTTGATGAAAAATATGCAGGTGTTGAATCAATGGTGCGAAAACACCCCCCCCCTGCTGGATGGGAGGCCTCTGTCTGGGTTTTAAACCAATTTTTACCATCACCACTCAAACCGATGGCAGTGTAATGGCAAAATGTGGCTGTCTTTGTACAGGTCTGTGTAAAATGCAGATAATTCACAAAAAAAAGACATCATTTACCTCTTTATAATGTTTTCATGAAACCGAAAACATATCTTCCTCTAGATCTACAATTTATGGCAATAGGTTACACAGTGGGCTTTATGCCTCATTTCTGACTCCTAACCCAGTCTTTTAAATGCAGCGTTGCAACAAAAACAATCATCTTATATGTCAGAGGTTCAGCATGCTGTTTTTTTTTTTTTTTTTTTTTTTTTAAACTTTGAAACGAGCACAAGTAAAGCAGTGGTGGGTAAATGAGAGGTGGGAAGCGGCGGGGCGTCTGCAGTTCTAATAATTACCCTGGTCCAAGGCTCCTTCAGCAAGTATGAGAGTAAAAGACACGTGTTTTTAATCACAAACCCTCAGCAAGAAATGAACCTGTTTACATCCACGCAGTGCCTTTCAGCCCATGCTGGGTCCCTCTCCAAACACCACTCCTGATGACCACACGTGTGGGGAGGAACATGCGTGTGGAGGGTCTGAAGAACGGCTCACCAGCTAAAAGCACCTCGAAACAAAAACTGCGTTTCACAGCCCACACGCTACATTAACATACTGCTCTTCAGGCTCTGAAGAGGAGCAGATACGGCTGCGGGGGGACACTTCACACACACACACACACACACACACACACACACACACACGCACACGCACACGCACACGCACACGCACACGCACACACACACACACACAGACAGCACTGATGTGCAATAAAATACAGCACGGCTCTACAGGGCCAGAGTGATGGAGAGAAGTAACCATGATGAAAATTACACAAAGACAATAACCAAAAGGTCAACAGGCAGACTGGGAGTTTTTTTTGTTTTTGTTTTTGTTTTGTTTTTTACAGTTTTCATTAAATGTCAATATAAATGTTTAGTATTTCACAGTAAAAAGCCTCACACAAAAGAAGCTCTGACACTAAAATCCACCAAACTAAAACAAGAGTGTGGTGAGAGGCAGTAGCCTGGATGTTGTGCAGGGAATCATTTTCTCCGGCAGAGCTGTTTTTCTTTGTTATCGGTTTTATTGGTCTTATCCCTCTGAACCAATGTTATGTGTATTCTGTTACTGTTTTTTTTTGCAGAGAGGGGCTGAAATAAAATTTCTGCAATGACCACGTAATGTCTTCCTTTCTTGTTTGTTTAGTTTAGTCAAACATCTAAATTTCAGGCCACAGATGCCCGTCTCCGCCGGAACAGGATTCTTTCCAATGCGTCTCACTGGTGACTCTCCCACAGGGTGCGCTGTTGAGACTGCTCTGACGTTCTCCTCCTTCTCCCCTCCGTTTCTGCTCGGCCCTTTGCCTTTTCCACACGGGAAACATGGATCGCGCAAAACTGACAAAACTAATGTCACGGCAGCCTAATCAGCCCGAACATCTGCGCTGCAATATTTATTTGTGTATCCGTGATTCAATCCAGCTAATGCAGCGGATCAATTTTGCTAAAGCTGTCAAACTGTGTCTCCTCTCTGTGGTCTCGGGGCCACGTGCTGCACCGGAGGCTCTGGTACCGGCGGATCCCATCCTCTCCCTCTCCCTCTGTACTCTCTTCAAAACTATCTTCCGACCAATTTCACTTCCCCCAGGAGGGGCGCTCACATCTTCAGAGGGTGAGCTTCAGAGGACGGAGTGATGAGAGTGGAGATGCTCTCTGCCTTTTCCTCCGCAGCTCCCCCCAGCTGACTCCTCTCCCAATGGAGGCCAAAAAGGAGACGGACGGTATTGGGAAAATATGTACTTTTTCACTTCCGATGGTACCATACAATCTTAGTTTTTTTTTTTAATTATCTTTTTTTCTTCACACACTGATGTTTCCACGTCCTGCCGCCTCTCTATCTCAAAGGCGGCCCGACAGAACATGCAGACAGAAAACTGTGTGATTAAACGTTGATGAAAATCTTTTATGGCTTGTGTTTGCCTTGTGATCAACAAAGGAAGCTAAGAGGTGTTGGGGGGGGGGGGGGATTTTGCAGTGTGTCAAGGTATTATAAAAGAACAAACATAGGAAAAATAAACTGCGACGGCTTCTATTTGTTTGTCAAACAGTATTTACTCTTGGCAAAGAGGACTAAACACGCTGGAGGCCGACAAGAGAATGAAAAATAATAGAGCAGCTTCCGAGTGCCGGTCGGAAGTATCGAAGGAAACATCACAGTCAGGAACGATTTGCAAAACTCCTTCATCTCTTTTCATTCTTTCAGGTTGTTTAATTCTAATTCCCCTCAAACTGCTCTAAACACAAAGCTAAATTTTCACCATTCCAGCTGCCTCAGCTCTTCTTTTTTAAACTCTCCAGTGTTTTGTTTTTTTGGGTTTTTTTTGCGATGAGCAACTCGGCGCTCAAACATCCACCTAAGGCTTCCAATAGGGGGTCCGACTTATGTCTGCCCTGCCATTCCTTCTTTCAAGCGGTGTCTTGGAGAAGAAAAAAAAGGCTCTCAGCAGAAGCATTACAAGGGAACAAGACCCTGCTCAGCATGAAAACAGCTGATAGAAAGGTTTGAGAACATTGGCGAGCCTTAAAGCTGCTGCCGAGTCAGACGTCTCGCTTGGTTCGTAGTGTCAGACAAAAAGTAGCAGCACAGAGGCTAAAAGGCTTCAGGTAGCATGCCGTCAAAATACTTAAAATGAAAATGTTTTGAAATTTAAAATCAAAAGTTAAAATATTTCCAGACTAAATACAGCGACTAAATGTGCTAATAAAAAATGTATCGCTGTTGTCAGTTCTTTTTTTGCATGATGGTATGGAAAGGTCATTGAATGTCACAGTTATTACAGCGAAGGCGAACTTGCAGTCGCCAGCAACAGCCCTTTTAGGGAAAAAGTATAATAAATTGCTCTTTCTGCTCATTCAGCTGTGAGGAAGAGAAGCCGAAGCAGGCTGCGCTTTGGTGCGATTGTGTCTAAAGGAAACTGATTAAGAAGTGCAGAACGCAACAGTAGTAATGAAAGACTGACCTCGTAGATCCCCCCGAACAGAGACATGAACTTGCTGAGGAGAGCGGCGCACAAACTGGCGATGTGGACGAAAGGACCCTGGTGACAAAAAAAAAAACAAAAAAACACAACAAAATTTCTAACTTCCAATCTGTTGTTTGTCAGTTTATCAGAAAAATTGCAGCTTAACCAACAACATGAACAACAAGTTTTGTGACGAACGTTGCTGGAATGGCATGATAGAAGTTTAAAGATCAACAAGTGCAAAAAGTAAGGGAAGTCACAAACTAGCAATATGTCACGGCAAGTGTGTATTTGTGTGTGTGTGCATGTGTGCGTGTGTGCGTGTGTGTCAGAGAGAGGGAGTGCAGAAAAACGCATTTCTCCGCGAGTACGTCCTCGGGCTAGTCAGTCTGCCGCCACTGCGAGAAGAAAGTGTTTTTGTTTTGCTGTTATGCAGTGCACATAATGTACAGCAGAGGAGATAAACAACATCTGTGCAGCACATTTCTTCTCCCTCCTCTCGGGTCGTTTTGCTGAAGAGCTGGCATTAAGTTCCCTCCCTTCCCCTTTCCTTTCTTCTCTAACATTCCCAACTCTTGACCTGAACCCGAGCTCGCCAGCGCCGCTCCGGGACTCAGGCTGCCGGGATGCAGACACCTGGCATGCTGATGAGCGGAGAGTGCGATGTATTGTTTTGTTGGGGAAGCACCGTGTACTGCGGTGTGCTTTTAAGGCACATTGTATCCTGTATTACCTGCCAGCCTTGTTTTTATCTATATCATTTGTGAATGCTGATGATGTTTGCTGCTATTCTGGAGGGCTCGTTTCATACGTCCGGTCAGATTTGTATTCTGTTCTCATAGTTTCCACCCGTCCCTCACCCCTTTTTCTCAGTCGCGACCCTCTCGAGATTTTTAAAGAGTCCTTGCCATTGTTTCCTCAGTGTTGGTGGGAACAGCTGGCTACAGTTGACCTGCTCAACATGTAAAGATGGCACTATACAAATGATTTACAGTCAATTTGTCTGTTTTTTTTTTTTTCCATAAACAGTAGCTGCGTTTCCATGACCTCTAGAATTGCGCAAAACCTACCGTAAATATCGTAATAAAAAAACTGGCAATGGAAACACCGAAGCTTTGAAAAACCTCTCAAATGTGGTCGAGTCGGCCCGCTGTTAAATGACGCGTCAGCAGCGCGTCGGATGACGCTTCTGACAAAGACTCGAGTCACATTCGAAACTGTCAAGGCTGCATGTATTTGTCTGAACCAAAGAAAATAAGAGTGATCTATCAATAACGACAAAAATAAAAATTTCAGTCTGACAGTGTTTGTGCGTGGATGTGTACCAGCCTTTTGAATCTTAAAGGCCGAGCTGAAAAAAACCCAGCCAGACCTATTGCATCAGCCTATCACGATGCTCTACAGCTGAACTGGAACAAGGTCGGGCCGGACATACTGGAAAGGCATTTTAGAGGTTGCAGAGTGTATTCTATATTCGTACTGCGTTAACATGTCAGTGTGACGGTTCCCTGATGTGCGTCAGAAAAGGACGCACACGCTTACGCTTACGCTCACACACACGCACACACAAAAAAATAATGGGGAAAAAAAAACCCAGGCGTGGTGACTCACTACCTTTAGTTTTTGCCTCACTGCTCCTGTGAGCAGCAGCAAATGTCTTTTTTTGGGTTATGTATTTATCTAATCATCGGGATCTCACATACGTAAGTAAGTGTGTGGCTCAGTATAGTGTGTTGTGTGTGTGTGTGTGTGTGAGTGCCTGCGTGCGTGCGTCACCTCCTTGCCCAACGGCATGCCGCTGCCCAGCGCGCAGGTGAGGCCGATGACTTTGGCCACAAAGGTCTTGAAGGTGAGGTATTCTTTGAGCACGACGCCCCTCAGGATGGTCTTCATCTCTGGGATACCTGAACCTGGGAACAGAAAGAGAAGCAACCTTACAGCACGGACACGTCGCCCTGAAGCTCTCAAAGTCTGAAGTGATACGAATAAACGACGGACAAAGGTGAAGGAGAGTGCGAGATGCAGGAGTTTAAATAGAGAGGTAAGATGTATTTTTTTTCTTTCTCACATTTACATTTTTCATTTTCAGCTCGTTTTCTTGCCCCTTGCCTCCTCTCTACACATGATTGGACACTTCATCGATCGGTTAGGGCATTGTGCATAAGAGAGAGGAGTGCAGAGCGGTGAGAGAGGGAAAGCAGAGAGGGCTGTTTAAGAAGAAACACAATAAAGAAGGGTGCAAAAGGAAAAAGAAACTGACTGCATATGCAGAATTTTCCTTTAGCCTTTTGTTTTCGTGTGTGAAAAAGTGAGGTACTGGTGAATTTCAATTGGATTTGTTTGTTTGTTTATTTGTGGGATCTCTGTCAGCAAATAATTCTCATCTTTCTTTACCCGGCAACAACTCCAAAGTGAAATGCAGAGAGCAGCGGATAAATAAGAAGGAAAAAGAAGGCGTGTCTACGTGATGGGAGGGGAGAAAAAAACAACATGGGTGTGTATCTCAGGAGAGCACTCGTCTCTTTAGCCTGTTTGACTTGAACTGACAGCCAAAGCTTCCGCTGCACAAATGGCTCCAGGCTGCAGGTGGAGGATCGCTGAGCTTCACACAGACCCCGTGTGGAAGGATCCCGTCTTAACGTTCTCATGTGTCACGAAAACTGGTGTTACGCCCAGTGTTGTCATGTAATTCAATGAATTAATGAATACGGCAATGAATTAACGTGCACAGTTTTCCTGCTTTTTTTTTTTTTTTTTTTTTTAATAAATAAGCCTACAGTGTTTCGTTGTGGAGGTTCTGGAGGTGAGATTATTTGATTTTGTTTCAAGCTGTCAGTAATTTAATTTTCCTTCAACACATTATCCGATGCAATAATGCCGCTGACACAGTTCTTGCATCCTTATCTGCAGAATCTGGGGCTGTTTTTTTTTTTTGAACAGCGCTCTGTGAATTGTGTCACGCTCCGCGGGGGTTTCCTTGTCGCGTGTTTTGTCGTACCGACAGCCTGGGGAGCCAGAATCTGGGTGAATCCCGCTGAGAAGGTGATGAGGACCACCGGGTAGGTGACCCAGGCCAGGTACTGAAGGAAGACGTTGCTGTCCAGGCCGCCGTACATCCACTTCTGTGCTGTGGACACACACACGTAACACACACACACAGACGGCGTGAACAACCACGGGAGTGACGCACCAGTAACGCGCAACGCCAGGCACCGGACGCACACTCTTGGTCTCGTGAGGGCTGATCCGATAAGTGTTGAGATCAGCCAACTTTTCTCCTGTTCCGCCTGTCTTCCAGCTGGAATGAATTCTCTTTGATAAATCCCTTCCTTTCCCATCATCCCCCTGCCTCAGTCTCCAGTTCCTACCTCGCAGGTAGATGACTGATGCCATAAGAGGCTTTTCCTCCACCCCCCCCTGCCGTCCTTTGATCAGCTGCCACTCTATCTTAACGCTTCCACCACCTTCTCTCCTCCGCGGCTTCCTGCAGGAATATCTCTTTGCCTCTCACCACTGACAGCTATCTCCCTTTGCTTTAAAACACAAACACACACACACACACACACACACACACACACACACACACACACACACACACACACACAGCTTCTTCTTGCTTACACTCTTCCAATAAACCACCACAGGCAACTGTCTTTATATGGTGAGATGCTTTCAGTGCAGATGTTTCAAGAATATCCGATATGACAAAACTCACAAAGCAATTTTTTTGTTGTTGTTGTAATAATTTATCTCTCTATCCTGTCCCCGGAAATCAGAACATTGAAAGTATATCTTTCTTTTTGTCGTTGCTTATTGCACGTACAGAAAGTGTGCTTTTCGAAAAATACACTTTTCTGGAAATGAGCTCTTTCTGGTGTCACTTCTTTTTATCTCCTTCCGAACAAACGGAAGGTCCAACTGAGGGTTCTGGGGGTCTGGGATGATGGATCAAAGATTGTGGGACTTGCCCAGTGTTATGACCAGCTGAGTCCTAAAACTTCTCCATGTGTGCCGTCCGCGTTCTCCAAAAAACCTCCCCAGACCTTTGTTCCTTCCGCCCTTCTGTCCTTCCTCGATGACTCACCTTGTAGGCAGATGGCGATGCAGAAGTCCACCGCCCAGCTGACCAGGGCCATGACGAGTCCCAGCAGGATGAGGAAGATCCAGTCCTCCCCGACCCGCGAGATCAGGAACTTCTGACAGCGGACTGTGCAGACTGAAGGAAGGAGAAGAAAAAAAAAAACCCCATCAAGAGTACATCCTCCCAGCGAGAGTTCTCGTAATCCGATTCTCCATGTCTGTATATGTTCAGCTGACTGAGTGTGGCTGCCGCCTAAGACACCCATTTATGCATGTAGTTAATTAAGGCGGATTAATTAAATGCCGCCTGGACTTGACCTGCAATCAGTTTGTAATTATATTGTCCTTTTCTGGGAGCCATCCTTCCGTGTGCTGGAGTGCCGGGCCGGACTGACTATGCTGTGCATTTCTGTTTGTTTGCATTTGGTGTTTTAGGGACCAACACACAAGGCACGCGCTCGATAAATTGCGTAAAGGCATTGTGAGGAAAAGGGCAAGCAATATTCATTCCATGTCCATATATTAATATTTCACATTGCTATGAGGATCTTGAAGGTTTAAATTCACCTGAGCATATTTACATAAAGGTAAAGGCAGAGTGTGTGAGTTTTAGCAGCACCTAGTGGTAAGAAAGCAAAATGCAAGCAGTTATAGACATTACAACGGCATCATGTTAGTTGCTGCGACCAAGTCTTCTTTTTGAGGTCACTCCCGTGTGATTGCAAAATTACATGTTAACCGCAGGACATCTACACCTGTAATTTCATGGAATATTGTAAAATACCTATCGTTCTCCACACCTGCGCCCCCACCCTCGAGCAGTCTACTGAAAGGTAAAGATTAACACCGTTGTGATAACAGCATTGAACAGGTTCAACTCATTAAATGACCATGTCTGGATGATGTTAAGACAAAACGGTGACGTTATTGCTGAAACCACCAGAGTGCCGCGTGGTGTTAAGGCCGCATTACTGACACATCAATGTGGCAATTAGTAGAAGGCAACATTTTGTCGACAGCAAAATGAAACACAACTAAAACTAAAGTGAATAAAACAGATGACGCCTCGGCCACGGCAATGGCGCATTACTCACCCGCTAGCTTGTCGGCTACATTACTGTGCGAGACGTGCACACGCAGCTTGTAATCGTGACTAATTGCTGGAACAAAACATTCATTTGTTGATGACTCATTAGGGCGTGCGTGCACGCAGAAAGATAATTCATAAACTTCATCAACTGTCTCTCAGTCGCAGGAGAAGTTGTGTCTTCTCTTCAGGCACCTTAAATGACACTCATCAACCAACAGCAGTCACGACGAGCATCACTCGCCTCACTTCCGTGCACACTCTGTCCTGGATGTCGGCTCTGTGTCATGTTTCTGGGTGTACAGACGACACAAGCCCTCTCCTCCGAGAACATTACAGGTCAATAATGTCCTGACAAAATATTTATCTTGGCAAAAAATATTTGTACTTCACATTGTGTTGTTGTATTGTTACAGCCACATTCCTTTCTTCTAGCAGCAATAATAACAAATTGTAAAATAAAAACATTTTTTTTATTTTTCTATATTCTGCAGACAATGATGTGGTAATTCTCATAAACGGGCTTTATGAAGTGTACTGAGATTTATAAAAGTCATCCAAGGTCCCTATCTCACTCTGTGCGTGTGTGTGTGTGTGTGTGTGTGTGTGTGTGTGTGTGTGTGTGTGTGTGTGTGTGTGTTATTGTGCGTCATCACACCCACAGGCCGTCTGTGTTCTTGGACCCCTTCTGTCATCCAGACACTAGTCAATGTAAATAAGTGTTATTGTGTGATTTTGTGTCCCTGAGCATGTTGTGTGTGGGGACACAATTCCTCTGTTAAACATGGCGGTTTTTGTGTGTGTGCACGTGTGTGTGTGTGTGTGTGTGCGTGTCGCAGCAAGTGTAATCTCGTCTTTTTGGACATGTAATTCAGTTAGCTTTGTCTGTGCTGTTACTGCTTAATAGCTTTCTCTGCAGTGAAAGCACACACACACACACACACACACACACACACACACACACACACACACACACACACACACACACACACACACACACACACACACACACACACACGTGCACAGCAGCCTGGTTGCTGATTTGATTCCTCGTGGCATACAATAAGCAGCATGCTACTTCCCAATCACTCTCATTGCCTTCTGACTCACCCGCCGCATCACTCACCCCCCCGCCCTCCCTGATCCAATCATGCCTCACTCCCTCCTCCTCCCCCACCTCCTGGCACCCCCTCCCCCCCACCTCTCCTCTTTGCAGTAATCACATTCAACCTCTGACTTCACCTCTCATCCTTTCCCCTCCCTCTCGAGCCTTATCGGCCTCCCCCTCGTCCCCGTCTCGGCGCCCTCACCCCTCTCTCCACTCTTCGCCCTCACCTTATCAGGAGACATGATGCCACCACACCTGCTGAGACTGATTCAGGTTGCCTTGGATACGCGGCGCATCCGGCTCCTTAAGGC
Organism: Nelusetta ayraudi; assembly: GCF_046127955.1. Classification (NCBI taxonomy): domain Eukaryota; kingdom Metazoa; phylum Chordata; class Actinopteri; order Tetraodontiformes; family Monacanthidae; genus Nelusetta; species Nelusetta ayraudi. Next base: position 17,901,006 of record NW_027466098.1, on the reverse strand, counting down.
TGTCATTACGCAACACGCGGGCTCGTGTGGCGACTGTGTTTATTTTGGTTTGGATAATACAATTTTCGGGGCTATTTTAGGCTCTGGATTGTGAAACGAGATTATTGTCGCAGATGAAAGTTTAAAGGTCCCATATTATGCCCACTTTCAGTTGGTTATTTTTCCATCCCGGACTCTGGGAGTGGAGCAGCCTCGCATGACTGATTACCCGTGAAACTGCACAGATCTCCAGAAAACAGCATTCTGTTTACAACCTCAGGCAATACGGTGGGGTTTTATCTTCGTCAACAAAGGAGGATTTCTTGGATCTTCCACATGTTTGGAACAGGGACAAAAACACAAGGGGCGTCAGTGGGAGGAGCCAACACCTGGCTGGGGACGCTGCCTCTTTAGTTGCCAGTGATCTAAATATATTTGCACTTTCATGTTATTTTTGTGATAATTTTCACGTTATTTTGTGAAAGTTTCACATTATAACGTGAAAATGATCATGTAAAAACATGAAACTATCACGTTATTCGGTCAGTGGGCATGACTAGAGACGCTTTAGAATGTCCCCTCAGTATAACGTGAAAATGATCACGGAAAAACACAATAGATTCACGTCATAACGTGAAAATTATCGTGAAATACCGTGATAGTGTCACGTGATTAGAATAACGTGATTCTGAGCCCTGTTTTTTTGTTTTTTTTCCTAGGCTGGCAGCAATGCGCTTCCGTATATAAGAACACAAGCGTAGTTAAAAAAAAAACAAAAAAAAAACAGGCAAAGTAAATTTTAGGGTAATATGAGATATTTAAAACCTTCTTCTGCAGTAAATTGTATCTTACCTTTTGTAATATTATGTTCTTACCTAACTTATTGAACTAAAATTTGATATGCAGGTTTATACAGTAGTTGCATACATTGCCACCACTGGCAAGCATGCACCCACTCATACACAAGCACGCACGCTCTAACCTTGGAGGAACATTCCCAGCGAGCGCTCCTGTATAAAACCCAATTATTCAAATAACCCTGCTCATTTGTTATGCGAGGAGACAGATATATATGGGTGTAGAGGCTAAAAGAGCCCGCCATTAATGCCTTAATTTTGCATAGTCATGCCAATGAGTCCTTTGCCCGCTCACTGTCTATGCACTCCCACATTCATTATGGAGCCTCATGCATAAGAAGAAGATTAAATTAGAAATGCCTGGCTGCATTTGAAACCCCCCTGTCTTAATTAGATTAGGATACATATAGATAGGCCAATCTGGCCATTCAGCTCTTTTTCTCCTCCACACAGTGGCTGCAGTGTGATCACGACAGAAGAACACGGCGTATCAAAGTGCAGGTGCACGGGTTTTTACCGAGATAGCAGGCTGTAGTGAGCAGCGGGAAGACTCGAAAGCGGTTTAAAATATTAAAAGCACACGTGTACGGTAGCACGGTGGCAGGTTGGAGGCTTGATTTTGACCCGAAGCCCTATTCTGTGTAGAGTTTGCAAGTTCCCTCCAGGTTCTCCTGAGCGAACAGTGATAGAAAATGCACAAGCGAATGGATGGGTGGGTGGGTTGAATAATGCAGGAGCTGCTAATGTTTGAACTTCCTGTCTCCTCACAGCTCAAGGTGGTGGCGGCAATTGGTCAGGGAAACAAAGTGGCACTTTACAGATGACACGCAAGTTAAAGAGGAAAAGGGAAAAAAAGGAGGCCCTGGAGGCAAATAGTGTTGCGGGGGCAGATTAAACAAAGTAAAGAGGCCCCTAAAGATGGAAGAGAGATGCAGTTTCAGCCATAAAAGTTAACAATGCATCTAAAAAAAACTCCCGACTCCTTCCTTTCACTTCTCTATCAAACCGTCCCTCCCACATCCTTCACCCCCACCCTCCCCTCCCTCCCCGCTGTTGATGCGTTCTCTCTGCTAATGAGATGTAAAAAGGAGGCGATGAAGAAGCGGCGGCGGCGTCATTGGTCCCGGGCGAGCGGGCAAAGCGCCGCGTCCTGCACTCCATCTCGCCTCGCGCTCGTCTGGCAACAACGGCCGTGACAGCAGTCTTATGGCTGCGGTACAGTGTCGGGCTAATGAGGCGTAATGGTGTTTACGCACGCACACACGCCACACACACACACTATCATCGCTGGAGTTGTGCAATAAGAAAACAGCTTTCGCTCACAGTGAGACGTGTCTTACTTTTATATTTCCTCGAGTAAAATGTGGTGTCTTTTAGGGACACCAGAGGTAACGCCCAGTCGCCAAGAAGGAAATGATTCCGCATCCAAGAGCTGCACAGGATGAAAATATAATCCTGCAAAGTTGTTATAAATATTGCATGAGTGCCACTTCTCTCAGGAACGTAATGAGGATCCAGCCCAAGTGTTGACCTGCCAAAACTGAAGGCCTGTAGTTGGAATCAGAGATCAGTTTCTTCTCCTTCTTTCTTCTTCATCCTCTTCTGGGTTTCAGTGTCGTATTTCATTTCTGTCTCCAAACTTTTGCTGTTTGCTTGCTTTTATTTATTTATTTATTTTTTTTTAAAAGTTGATTTGTGCAGTTTCTGTATCTGGTGACAACGACTGCGACACTTTAGTGCAAGACTTGCAGCCTCTGACAGTCAACATTGTGCCTGTTAATTAAAAGCAACTAACTGTGAAGGAAAACTTCCCCCCGCCAGGTAGCTCGTCAACAGGCTCCGCTGAATAGAAAACTTTGTCCCGCATCGACAACAAGGACGAGACGACTCTCCGGTGTGAGAATGGTGCATGATTTCTGGCCCAGTGGAGAATAAAGCCAGCTATGACAACACGGTGGTGAATTAATGAACGTGTGTGTGTGTGTGTGTGTGTGTGTGTGTGTGTGTTTAGACCCGATCACACAGAGGATAAGTGAGTTGCTTCATTTCCTGGATGGCAGCCCAGCGAGCCGCCGCTGCTGCTCTCCTCTCTTCTCTCATTCCATCTGAATTGATTTTACCCGACTGATGCCCGGTCCCCCGCCGTCACCCCCGCCACTCATCTTTCTTTTACGCGCCCCCCTCTCCCTCTTTAACCCCCGCCTGCCGTCGCCGCCGCCTATGTTCTCCACCTCTAAATCCGTCTACCTTCCCCGCTCTCCATCTGTTGATTTCTACGGCTTCTCCGTCTCTCCAGCGCGGCTGCCTCACCCTCCCGTCCCGCCTCTAAACACCCATCGCTGCACTTGCACAGTCAGCACTTCCGTTCCGCAGTCCTCTGCAGACACACACACATACACACACAGCCCAACGATGTACACTTTTCAGTCGGTGTACCACATTTCGCAGTATTTCCCGCCGCACGTCCGTTTACTACTTTCGCGAGAGTGAGAGTAATCCCACCACCGCCGTTACACAAAATAGAGGCATTCAGGCTCATATACGTCTACTCGCAATGTGTGAACGCGGCCCCTTCGTACGGAAGCTGAGAAATGAAGCCACGGCCAAATCAATCTTGCGGGGGAGGCGACCGTATTAAAAGTTGCAGGGGAAAGGTAGTGAGAAACACACAAACGTAATCACACCTTATACACAGTAAGTGGAAAAAAAACAACATCTTTTAGGTGTGTGTGTGTGTGTGTGTGTGTGTGTGTTCCTGACTAGCGGAGAAAAGGGAGGCGTTGATCACCATGCTTGTCTGCAGCTTGCACCGCCTAATCAGAACCATTCATCTTCCCGTATCTCTCGCGCTCTCTCACACACACACACACACACACACACACACACACACACACACACACACACACACACACACACACACACACACACACTTTAAACAACGCCACTAAACTAAGATGTTCAGAGCTCTTTATTACTTTCCAATAGGGCTCCGTGCAGGCTGTAATAAGGCAGGGTTTGGGGGGTTACAGTGTTTTGGCACACAGCCGAATGGGAATTATGCGCACACAGCCATATTTCTTATGTTGACTGTTGATTAATAGGAAGCCACAAGGTGTGTGTGTGTGTGTGAGTGTGTATATTTACACCAGTTTGGCTTGCGTCGCCCAGAGAGGCACACACACAAACGCCCACACGTGGTTGAAGAAAAAGGTGGTGGAAAACCAACAAATAAAAGTAAGAATAACAACAACGGCAGATGGCGGCATTAATTTGTAACTTGATAGGGTCAAAGCGACACTTAATGAGTGTTTATTAAATATTAATGATGATGGAGGGGTATCGCAGCAGCATTAGAGGAGCGGAGTGCGGGGGGACGGGGAGGGAGCTGGGAGCTGAGGTTGGGCAATGATTCATTTTACTTGCTTGTTTACCAGAGACAAAGTCTTGGGGCGGGGCTTCCATAACATACGGGTACCCTGACCCTGGAGGACAAATAGACCACATGACACAGTTACACACAAGCTGGCATCCAAGGTTTTATGGTTGTTCAGGATGATACAGATCAAGAGATTATTGTAAGAAATAAGAAATATTTCTCATGTCTCAAACTCTTTGTGCCGTCAGTGGGTCTGTTCATTTACAACCATTGTCCCATTAACAGGCCCCCCACTGTCGTCTTCTGACATCTCTATAATTATCACAGGTTCAAAATGCTTTGGACTTTTCTACTTTTTTTTTTATTTTTTTTTTTACTGTTGACAACAAACATTGCGATGAGTTTAAAGACCATCGCAATGTTTTTCTTTAAATTAATCAACTTTGGCAGAAAATGTGACATTTGGTTTAAACGAAATATTCTGCATGATTGCAACACTTAATTAGCCTCTAACACGTTCAAACAATAAAACATGACTCAGAGCTGGCGTTGGAGTCAGGTTAGATTAAGGCTTTAATAGCCTGCCTCACCATAATAAACCACTTTAAATGTCAAACAGCATCACATCAGGCCGGGGGAAAAAAAACACTTACCGGCTCATTTCATGTTTGTTAAATGAAATAAGAGAGCATTATTTGTTTACATATCAGACACACACACACATATAGAGGTGCTGTTTTTTTTGTGTGTGTGTTTTAAGCTTCTGACCAGGTATGTAAATGTGCATGTGCGAGGACAAGTGTGCATTGTGTATTGGCTGGTTGATGATCAACTCTGAACATGGGAGTCAAACGGATGGACACACATACACACACACACAGTGATTATAGCCACTGGAGATGAGGGGATGTGGGAGGCGGTGATGGATTGCAGACAGTGGGAGAAGCGAAGAGAAGCTGAGTGGTCGGACAGGATGGCGAACAACAGGACGGGAAGAAGAGAGGAGGAGGAGTGGGAGGAGGAGAATGTTGGGGTGAATAAGAAATGCACTGTTGGTGGAGGAGGCAAAAAAAAAACAGAGATGACGGGTAGAGCAGAAAATAGGAAACAAAAGATGGAGGAGTTTGGGCAGGCGAGGCTGGAAGGGAGCGAGGAAGAAATAGGATCACTGTAAAAGAAAGAAAAAACAGGGATGATTTCACCGCAGCGTTGGTGTTTTAACGGCAATTGATTTCAAAGTGAGAGGAGTGGGTTGTAAAATCCACATATTGATATCGCAATCAAACACGGGGCATAACAACGGCGTTTATGTAACTCGGGCCTGCAACCGTTAAAGCTGGAGCGCAAGTTTTCAGCCCCTGGTTCGAATTATTGAGGCTTACATCTGCTATTCGGTAGACTGCAGCCTTTCCTCAGGAGCAGCTGCAATCAGAGAAGGGGTCAATTACTGTTTTTATTTTTGCAGGTAAATGTAAGGTATGTACATAGAGGGTGGAGGTCAGAGGCCACAGAAAATCAACGGCTGCCTGGAGTCACTAGCTGCGTTTCCATTAACCCTAGAACTGCACAAAACCTAAATATCGCAAAAAAAAAAAAAAAAACTGGCAATGGAAACACTTAAACTTTGAGAAACCTCTCAAATATGGCTAAAAGGTTTTTATGCTCTCATGAGGTGTTTTTTCAGACGTATCCATGTAGATGTGTCAAAAATGGACAAACGTTTTCCCATTTACACGTCACAATGTGACATACGGGGTCACGTGACCTGTTCACTCGTAAAACAATTCTCGTAAAATCTCACAGGACGAGATTTTATGAGAATTACAGTTTATGTGCTTCACACCATTCAATGGAAACAAACCCTAACCCTAACCCTAACCCTTTTATTTTGCGAAAAACTGTAATGGAAACGCAGCTACTCTCTCTAACCTAGGTGAGTTTGTGGCATCGTCTGCATTTAATATGCTGCAACAGCATTTTTTACTTAGCAGGCTTAGAAGTGTTTTTTAATCTGACCCACCGGTTGTTTTATGGCTGTCAGACTGTGTCGCAAACAGAAAGCAGAGAGTTCCTGTACATGGCTCAGACTCCTTGGTTTTGTCAGCCGGTTCACCACAAGGCTGTGTCCTCTCTCCTCTATTATTCATTTTGATGTGTACTCATGAATGCAGAAGTGCCAAGGAAGGAAGCCACTTAATCAAATTTGATATGAATACATGAACAGTGGAGTGAGCTAAAGAAGCAAGCCTGTGAGGATGACTGCCTTGAGATACGTCACTGTTAGAAAATGCTGATAAAAAATGGGAAGAAAAACTTGAGGGGAGGAACATCCTCAACCAAGTCCATTCCAGTCGCCTCTGATTGGATTTTCATTAGATTAATCACTGAGCTGGGCCCGAGTGGCAGGGGTAAGGATATTAAATATGATGTCAGAATCTTTAATACGCCTCATCGTTGTGCCACGGGTGCCATCTTGGCTCAACCTGCCGTCTCCGAGACAACAAAAGTCAATAGAGGCTCACGCCGTCGGTTGCAGCCCCTCTTCCCTCTGCTGACACATTCGTTGGACCAGCGCCACAACCTCTAGAGTGAAGGAGGTGGACAACACGAGTCCAACATCAACACACACACACACACACACACACACACACACACACACACACACACACACACACACACACACACACACACACACACACACACACACACACACACACACTCTGCCCGAGTGGCACTAAATCAGATATTGATCAGTGGCCAAAGTCTCCTTGGTTACTTGATATATTAAAGTCAAAGTTCTCTAGCTGTGTCGAGCAAGTACACACACACACACACACACACACACACACACACACACACACACAGACTTCTATTCATAAAAGAGCATTACACGGTGGAACAGTGTGTTTTTGGTGAAAAAAAGAAAGAATGTTATGAAATAGTGTTTTTGTTCACACTGAAGTCAATGTAACTGGATTTCAGTGTTACGTTTGTTTATTATATACATGTATATATATATATATATATATACAGTAATATGTGTATTGGCATGCATGGTACCATGACGGTAAAGACTTTTGAGTCCAATATTAATTTCATTATATTTTTTGTTGAATCTTTGAACAAAACTTTATTCACACCGTTTAATTAAACTCAGTTTTAATTTTCCAGGAAAAAGGCCCCGTCGACACCCGTCAATGTAAATGTATCTGCGTTTGAAAAGCAAAAAAGATTTGTTCCAAAGCTGGACGGGCCACCAGCCAATCAGACGCTTTTCTGTTCAAGCAGCCACTTAAAGCAAAGCGGGACGAAGAGGCACGGAAGAAGGAATAGCGTTGACATGTGGAGGACGGGAGGGTAAAGGAAGGGGCGCAACCAGGGGGAAAAAGGGAGGAATAAAAGGAAAGAAAATGTGAGCAACTGTTGGTCGCTAGGAGCCTGCTGGTCGCCATGGAAACGTGCCGCAGCGCCATGCTGAGCGCCTGCTGACATCACACCTGTTGAAGCAAAATGATGCGTGTGTGCGCGCACGCGGGTGCACGCGCTCGCGGTGGAACCAATTAATGACACAGACCTGCAGGTGGACAAAGGGAGAGATGCAAAGAGGCAGACAGAATGAGAGAGAGAGAGAAAAATTGCAGCTGCATCAATTTCATCCCTTTGCAGTGTGTGTGTGTGTGTGTGTGTGTGTGTGTGTGTGTGTGTGTGTGTGTGTGTATACATGTGTCCTTTCTGATATACAGGGAGCCCGTGACATTAGCGGTGAGAGCGGATGACAGCAGCCTGAAGCGTGACCGTGTGCGGGTGCATGCGTTTCCCTTTTGCACACACACACACACACACACACACACACACACAGTTACAAAAGCTACAAAAGCAAACCCCCCCCACCCACCCACCCACCCACCCATCGTCCACAGAGCCACAAAGACAGAAGGAGGAAAAGAGTCTGAGATGGAGATAAAAATAGACGTTTCATTATCTGAGCATTGCTGCACTTCTCATTTGTTAAGAGACAAGAAGTGGAACTTTTTTTTCCCTGGGATGAGAAAAAAATTTGAATTGAAGTGAAACGAGAGAAAAAAAAAAAAAAAAAAAGCGGGAGAACGAATCAGAGGGAAAGCAAGCAGAGGGACGCAGAGGCTGCAGGAATGATGTTAATTGTCTGTGTCAACTCCCCCATCGCCAGGTGACACGTGGGGGTAAATAGAGCATGACTGCTTCTCCTCCGCTGAATATTTCATGGCTGCTCCTGCGGTTGAACTTGTTGCCGAGTTCTGGGCGCCACGCAAACACACATGCATCCACACACGCGTACACGGGGAGTAATCTAACCCGCTGCTTGTGTAATCCTTAATCTTTAACCCCATTCGGTGGTGGGATTCAATTTAAAGCGGGCAGCCTTAAATAAGGCGCAGCGCGCAGTTAATTAAGACTCAGAGTGAGCAAAGTTTTTTGGCCTACATGTCAGGATGTGATGAAATTAGATCTGGTGGGGGGGAGGGTGGGGGGGGGTGTGTTGAGAAAAAAATTAAAATAAGGACAGCTCCTAATTGTGGCACTGGCACACAATAAATGTTTCCTTTACATAATGTTTTGCCGTGTAATTGTACGGCTGACGAAACCAACCAGCCCGTAATGTAACATCTCTCACGTAATAGTGTGTGTGTGTGTGTGTGTGTGTGTGTGTGTGTGTGTGTGTGTCGTCATGTGCGAGCGAGTGGGCTCAGGCGAGCGACGACGCCGAGAAGGAGCTCGCTGACATGCCAGAGATGACATACCTGACAACATGCACACGCGCGCACACACACGCGCGCGCGCACACACACACAAGCGCGGCACAGGATGATCAGATTTTCTCTCTCAGCGACCTTTCGGCCGTCCTTCCACTGCGCGGCTCAATGGCGCCGCCTGCTGGCCAGCCGGCTTACAAGTCAGCGACCCCCCCCCCCCCAGGAGCGTACCGGCTGGATGAACAGCTAACAGTCGGTGAAAACACCGTCTGTTCATCCTGGCGGCACTTGTTTTCAACTTTTCTGCTCCCCGAATGAAGGTGTAGCCGTGGTCATTAGTGCAGCGCGTTTAAAATGAACATTTGCTTCCCTCCCATTAGTGATTACGAGCCGGTCGCTCCGACACACGAATGGAACGACTAGGAAACATTCACCCTTCATAAAGGTGCAAATCGAAAATAATGCCAAACGACGACATTAGTGGAAAGTTTCAAAGTAAAATACCTGTTTTGCTATAACTCGGTGCATCGCTTTTGTGCTTCTTTAAAAAAAAATAATTTCCACTGTATTTCCCGTTGCAAAGTTTCTGGCAGGTCTGTTAATGAAAATGAAGAGATTTAAAACACCCCCTACAGCCGCAAAATTTTAGTATCAGGTGCCCTTTATGATCACCTGTGACTAATCTTAATCAGCTGCCACTGCAGCAATAAAAAAAGACTGTCCTAAACAGCTTTATTAAACGGCCTGAGGGATTACGAGACGTCCATAAATATTCATTTACGGAGCTGCGGCAACTCTTTAATCTCCAGCAAATCTCGAGTAGAGCTCCTTGTAAAAAAAAAAAAAAAAAAAAAAGATGAAAAAATGTGCTTGCTCAGCTTTTTCTTTCCTGCAGCCCCAGAAAGGCCAAAGGTGCCTCGGCTGCTGATGTGCGACCTGGTTCAGCCTCATAGGGAAATGATGGATGAAGAGTCTTTCTGCAGGGGCCAGAGCCAGTCAAGCCTTAAAAGTCACCAGTTAATGGCTTGAAATGGAATGGGTAAATTCCAAAAAATGTGACTCGGGTGCGGGAGCAGCACTGCAGCATTTGTGGATATTTTTGGGGGGTGGAAAAGACGAAAAGGTTCAAGGTGCAAACGCAAATAATCTCCAGCGCGGATCAGTGTGCAAAATCAGCAAGCAGTTCCACTGCATGCATATGAAGGATTATGACAACTTGCAAATCATTTCCTTTTTTTGATGCCAGTCTGTGAAATGTAATATTTTCAGCAGGTCACTTCCTGCTCACTCAGAAATTCCTGTTAGTATGTATGATTTTCACACGGTTAACCTGAGAGGACACATCAACACACGACAGCGCAGTAAGACTGTGCAAGCTGCACCGAACCCCAGTGAACACCAGGGGGGGCTCCACTCACACAGTGAGTCGCTGTCAACGGTCAGAGCTGCGTCTCGCGCTTCTGCCTGAGATTGGAAAGACTTGTGATGAAGGATAACACGATTGAACTAATGTGAATATATGAACTCTTAACTTTTCCCCTTTTCCCGTTTGCACACACACACACACACACACACACACACACACACACACACACACACACACACAGGCATTATAAATGCCTGCAATGAGACAAAGCTGTAGGAATCGTTGATTTGGCTGAGATGGCTGAATTTATGTGCCTTGTGTCCGCTGACTCACAGGCTGCGACTGACAACACTGTTTAGTTTTGTTTTGACTGCCAGTGTAAGGCTGCTGTTTTATAATGGACCTGTCCGCTGTTGGAGAGCACTTTTGATGAGGGCAAATCAAAAACACAGCGTCCGGAAGGCTCGTCTGCGTCGGCGAAACTTACTGCGACACTTGGCACATCGTCCCTTGTCGTACTCCAGCAGGTCCAGAGTTCGACTGCGGTCGCTGACCGATCGCCTCGGTCCGCTCTCCCTCAGCCGAGCGGCCTCCTCCTTGGCGTACACCCCGAGCTCCTGGGTGTAGCGTCCATACATCTGGAAACCAGCCACAGGTCACAGTATTAGAGTTCAGTGCGAAAAAGACTTTTTTCGAAAGTCCATTTACATCTTTACCTGTCTCATGCATAATAGGCAGTGTGTGTATGTACCATGTAGTGGTTTGCCTCTGCTTGGTTAACATTTTTATTTTATTTTTTTACTTTGCCAGAAGGAAAAACGAATGTGATCAATACCAAAAGCTTGTAATGTGGTAATGCAGTCGTGTGGAAGTCCAGGAATGTCAAACGATGGAATAGTTGACATGACCTGTGTGAACGGTACGTCCTGGAGACGTCTCTCCTTCTTCTAGCGTCAAAGAAATAGGCAAACCCTGCTGCTACAACATACTGCTCAGAATCACAAATGTGCTTTAACATTAAATTTAGTTACATAAAACAGAAAAGAAAAAGAAAATTGATTCATCCCAGAAGCTACTTTCACGAGCCTGACAGCAGAACCATTTGTGATTTTTCAGCCCGAGCAGATTATTCATCTTCTCCACTTGAGTGTCTGTGTTTGAGCTCAGCATCTGGCTAAACTCATTACCCACCCCCCTCTCGCTTTCCCTCTTTACTGTCCATAAACACTTTTCAGTCAATAACAATCAAGAGAACCTAATTACAGAACAATTCATCACGCCATCACCCTGCCGCCACCTGTGTCTTATAACTTGATGAGAAAGAAAACTGCTGCAATAAAATCCCTTCAGGCAGCTGTCAAAACACCTTGATCAGAAATGTTGACACGATATTGGTGCAAAGTTGTTGAGAGAGTGTGGTGACCAAAGTCTGGGAGAGATTTTATGAGGGTTTTTTATTTTATTCATTAATTAATGAATTTATTTATTTATTTTAATCGACCGGCATTGCAGCATCTCTGGAGCCAACTGCTGTCTTAGGGTTATATTTTAAAGGCCTCTGCGAAAAGCTGATTATTGCCCGGAATATGTAAATCTTATGAGTTTAAATTCTTTAAAGCAAAAAACAGCTGAGACCTTCTTTGCACGATTGCAACGTCGCATAATTGCAAAACGCACATGCCGCCTTTTTTTCCAGCCACGGAAGCTGTATTTAATATTTATCAAACAACAACATGGCCATCAGGCATACAAGGCACGGGTATGAAAATAATAATCCCTGATAATCGTGGTACTTCCCTTTTATTGAAGGACAGAGGAGGTTGTGTTTACTATACAAAGCAACAAGCGTGTTGCCACTGTTGCTATTCCTGACACACAAAAAAGGTGTCACGCAATGGAGTTCAGAACAGAACTAGTGGCACGTTCCCTGAAATGTGACCGCTATGTACTAGTGCCTGAAAGTGTTTAGATATCACACACAGGCACAGTCAAGGAAGCACGGCAAGATGTCCCGCAGGAAAAAGGTAAAAAGTAAAAAAGGTCATTTATTGCACTGATTAACTCAGGGTCAATGACATCCCTGCAGTCCCTGACATCAGCGCTTTAATTATGAGAACAAAATATGGATCGGGCATCGACCGGACGTGCCGGTGGCGTCAGAGCAACAGAACATCAGAAATGTGCAGAATCTCCCCCAGAACGCCGGTGAGACTGTCGCACTTCGGGCCTCTAAGTGCCTCAGTAAAAGGGCTTGTTCATTGCCTTTAAATCACTTTCAGAGTGTAGTGAAAACTATCAAAGTCTGTCTTTGCAGAATGAATAAGACATTGAGCACAGGGAGTATGAAATATCAAAAACGCTGTGATAGACTGTTTCTTCTTCAAGAAGCTCTAAAAAAAAATCTATGATAATAAAGTATATTAAAAAAAAGTTTTTTAAAAATGAGTCGGTGTATTGAGTACCAATCAATTCCTTCAGAAAGGATTCATTGGTTGACCAAGCACCACATGGATCACTACTTCCATTTTACCTGTTGTGGGAATAGAAAAAAAGAGGAAAAATAATGACTCTCCTAAATCTTGATGATATACTGCATATTCAAAATCCTCAATTGCAAGATCTTAGCAGAAGTTATAAAAAAAAAAAATCGGTCCCATCTCGCACTGCTCGGCAGCTTTGGCCACACTGAGGATATCCAGGTTTTAATGAAGTGAGGAGTGAAACGCACCAAAAGTCTCGACACAAAACTAGAGAGCAGCCATTCAGTGGGACTGCAGAGCAGCATCTTGAAACCTTCACCTCAAACTAGAGGAAGGAAAACAAACAGACCCAACTTGAACAGAGGCATCACTGCTCCACAGTCTCTCATTATGTAGAGCGCGTTCAGAGAGGAGAGGAGGACTTTGGCCGGCCCGACTGCACGGCTTAAATGATCCCAGATGAACAGGTCGTCCTGACCTCGTTGTCCAGGCGCAATTGGGAAGATTCAGCGGGAGAAGGCAGAGAGGAGAGGAATAATCTCAGCATGGAGCCAGAAGAGGGCTTGTTTGATGCAGTAAGCCACTCGAGAACACGCTCTCGGAAGTGTGAAGAGAAAAAATAACTTTCCGCTAGTAGAGTCAACAATATTTGAAAAAAATGATGAAAAATCTCGTCTTTGTCTCCTTCCAAACATGTGGAAGATCCAACAAAGATAAACCCAGTTAAAAACCCAGCAGGATGGAAACAGAGGGCTCAATATGATGCTTTTTTTAAAGACTGTTTGAGGGTGAAATCATCAGACTCCTCCCTGTTTGTTAATGAGTAAGCGAGTGGAGGGTGGAATACTCCATCCCGTCGTCATCAAGATCCTCCTAAGTGATACAGATCCTGGGTGTCAGCACAGGCCGCCCTTCAAAGCGCTTTCACTTTACCGTGCCGCTAGCTGAGGCTCAGCAGGCTGTCAGTTATTTGTAATTAGCAGTATTGGGTAACAGTAGGTGAGGATGACTCTGGTTCGAGCTCTCCTTAATCCACAGTACAATATGCTGGATGAAGATGAAAGTGCAGCAGTGAAACAGTGAAAACAAAGATTTTCTGCTTTGTTGTGCTTGTTGTGTGAATTTTTGAGACAAGAAACTAATCAAACAGAGAGAGGACAAATAAAGAACCAAAAATGTTTATAAAATATATGCATACAGACATTTGCACAACGGTAATCTGGGACGCTTGGGAAAGGACAGACATGTGTTTGTGCATGTGCGCACGCTCGCTGCCTTGTGTGGCATTGCGTGTGGTTTGATGCCAACAACACACAAGTCAGAGGGCGACACAGTGGGGACTAGGATCACATTTTTTTCTCCACACACACACACACACACACACACACACACACACACACACACACACACACACACACACACACACACACACACACACACACACACACACACACACACCTGGCTGCTATTCAAGTGGTCAACCCCAAATGACCAGGAGCCTCACCATTTGAGCTCAGCATGCCACTACTCACTTCAGCTAATGAGCTCCCTGGCAGTGAATGTGAGTGCGTGTGTTTATGTGTGTGTGTGTGCGTGTGCATGGCACTCAAGGGCACTGACTTTTTTTAACCTGACGAAAAAGAATGTTGCAGTAAAAAGAGACAAAAAAGCAGAAAAAAAACCCTGATGGAGCTCCTGTCTGCCAAGTCTTGAATACATTGGTCCCATACAGTAACAAATCAAGGTGGTGGTGGTGGTTGGGGGGTGGGGGGTGGGGGTTGAGATCAATCTTTCCTGCTGTTTTTGTGAATGCGCACAAGTGCGGTGTGTGTGAGTGTGTCAGCGCACTCTCGTGGGAAGGAGGGAAGGAAGGAAGAAGGGAATTGAAGTCACGCTGCAATGAATCTTTCAGGCCGACTGTGTGTGAGGAGACAGAATAGTATAAAGAGTGTAAGACGGGGGTGTGAGGCATTCTAAGAAAGGCTAAACTGCACACATTTCATGCAAGACTGTAACTTAAAAAGGCAGATTTTATGTTGTTGTTTTTTTTTTACTTTGAAGGTGCTGTGGTGCTGCTTGCAACTTCTCAGGCAACATGTAGCAACATAATCTTAAAATGTGCAAAAAGTGTAAATCAATCGCTCCACCTTTTACGAAGCAGAATTGAAACAAAAGTGTTGCAGACTGAGATTTATTCTGGAATGGAAAGATGTCAACTGATTTTATTGGCCATCAACCAGATTCTCATTAGTTGGGCCAGTGAGAGGCTGCAAGTATGTAAGCAGAGCTGCACATGTTGTTTCCGTTTCAAGATTTTCTCATTTTAAAAGCTTTGGCTGTAAGTTAGGTCCAATGAAAAAAAAAAAAAAAAAAGAGGGGGGGCTCTATGTTTAACAGCTCATTCACTCCTGAACGTGCTCTCCAGAGAACTACTGCGCGTAAAACGTGTTTCAAAGAAGAAGGACAACAGGGCCGAAGATGTATGTGAAAAGACGGGCAGAAAGGGCGGGAGTCGTGGAAGGACGTACAGTAAATAAAAAGTTTCGCAACGCTGCCGTGGGCCGCCGCGGGGGGCTAATAGGGAGTCTTGTGTGCCTGTGCCAGGCTGCCATGCCAACACTGAGAGCCTCTTTCACGCTGACCCCGGGCAGAGCAAACAGACGGAGGAACGAAGGAAGAAAGGAAGAGAGGACGGACGGACCAACGGCAGGGCAGGGAAGAGGAGGCGGGATGGACCGGAGGAGGAGTTTCGGGGAAAAGCAAGGAGGGAAGAGTGACGGACGGACTGAAATATATAGAATGGATATAATGTGTGTGTGTGTGTGCGCGTGTGTGCACGTGTGTGTGTGTGTTGAAGGGAGGCTCAGGAAGTTTCGCAATGTGATGTGAATCTAGATTGCAAGCTGTGGAGGGAGGAAGTACGAATGAAAGAACGGCCGGTTAATTGAAGACACAGCCTTCAGGCCGGCCTCGTGTCAGTGCTCTGAATTAAATGTCAGGCAAGGTCGAAGCAAACTTTTGAACATTTAGAATTTTATTTGGAATTAAGAAAAAAGGGGGGTGATATTTTTACGTTGGAAAATGTAAATAAATAATCAATGCATTATTTTGATATATTTGTTTAAAAACGTATGCTGTCAGAGCACAACAGGATAACACAGGTGTGAAGATTTTTAAGCAAGTTAGGTTAAACACAAGTCCAAAATAGGTGGTGGAAATAAAGAGGATTACCGTAACTGATTGAAAAAATAATCGATAGATTAGTCGACAGCAAAAATAATGGTTAGTTGCAGCCCTAAACAAGACTGCGTAAAGCAAAGTGAGGTCACCCCGCGGCGACCGGAAGTGAACAAAACCAGCAACAAAACCACAACTGAGGAGAGGATTTCAGGGCTCGCTGTCAAGAACGGCTTCCACGCTTCACTCTGCTCATAATGAGCATTAGCTCTGATTCGAAAAAGGCTGAAACTGCCTCGAGCTAGCTCGCCCACTTAATTGCACGTTAGAAACAAGTTGCCTGGAATTTTGCTGTTTTTTGTTTTTTTTTCTATCAAATTTTCCCGATGCAAATTTCTCCTTAATGCCCCCCTTTAAAAGTTTTTATGGAAAAGCACTAATGGGCAAGTAAATACCAGCACACCGGAAACAAGCAGCTAGGCTCCTGGACGACTGTGCAACACATCTACAAGCAGGACCTCCAGTTTGAAAAGTTCCAAACCGTGCCTGCTGTCAAATGCATTATACTCGACTGAGTTGCACTTTAATTAATACGATTATTCAGCCCAGTGAGCCCCAATCGCTCAGAGGACAAATGTCGAGCGTGAGGGCTGGTCAAAGTCTCCCGCTCTCTGTCAGCTGCAGGGAGCCGGGCCACGGCGACGGCGTGAATGTCTCTCTCTCGCTCTCTCTCTCTCTCTCGCTCTCTCTCTCTCGGCTGCAGGAGCAGCTGCACATTGGTATTATTGCCACGTCGTGACCGCTGAAAACGGGGGGGGGGGGGGAAAGAAAGCCTCTGCTAAATCTCTGGCGTTCACCTGTAGGCCAGGCCGGGGTGAGTGCCAGTTTGTGTTCACGTGTGTGTTTTTGAGCGATAGCAGCAGGTGCGCTCTCTTGTCGTCTCATTAGGAAAAACCCATATTTGCTCGGGCTCCTCCGGCTCTCCTGGCAAACTGCACCTCTGCCCCTTCCAAGCACTTCAGTTCTCTCCCCACCCTCAGTGCTGGAAGCCTCAGAGGCGAATATTTATGGAGTTGCAAGTGCCTCCAGAAATTAACTGCGGCGGAGCTGCTCAACCTTTTCGATCTGTGCGAGGATCGCTTTTTCGACGAAGGCACTTTAAGCAAAATCAGGTTTCCAATGAGACGTCTCAGTCGACTGAGAAGCTGATGGAAAGTCGGAAGACGGAATTCAAGCAAAAAAATATGTATAAAAACTGTGAAGCCTGTTGGAATAATGCTGTAAACATATGCATCATTTACTTCGCTGCGGCCCTTGTTGCTATCTAGGTTTCAGTGTCATAGCCATACACACACACACACGCGCACACACGTACACACACAGTGCGTCAGCGAGCCGGGATGAGGACACTGCAGCCGCTTCTCTGCTGTCTCCCGTCAGCCCAGAAGCGCCTTCTGCCGGACAGATTTCCCATTAGGGGAATTGTTCGGGTGGCAGTGCTGACAGCCGTGTGTGCAGCGACGCCAGAACCGGGCCGAAACTCAACATAGCACCAAGTTCAAAGCGCGCACCTTGAGTCAGAGTGGAGGGGGGAAAAATACAGGGAGAGGAAATGTCCCCCCCCCCGAGTAACCGTCGCTCAGGTGAACCCGTGATTATATTTGGCCCTGAACTTGATGCTGTCGAACTGGTGATAATCCTGAGATTTCACATTGAAGAACTTAAGAAAGAATGCTTAAATCTTCTCATCAGTCTTTAAGAACTACTAACTGGGGGAACTAAAGAGGGAACAATACACAGAAGCACTGGACAGGCCAATTTTGCTTGCAGTGACACTGCAGGAAAAACATTGGCTTTGGCTAAATGTGGTAACAACATTTTTGGAATATGTGTTAAAAATGAATTTCAGTCGTTAAATGACGGTCACTGAGGTGACGCAACCGTGATCTGCCGAACAATAGACGCACTGCTGAGAGACCGAGGGAGGAAAGACGGGAAGAGACGATCCGCACACAAAGGCTCCCTGTGTTTCTCCCTGCGTCTCACCCCTTGTTGTCTCCCACACGTGCTTAGTCAGGACGTGGGAAGGAACGGGCATGGCACTGCCCCGTACCAGTCCAGAAACACACACACACACACACACACACACACATGCGCACGCACAAATACACAGGGAGCAACACATGCACACGCACACAGTGAGACCACACACACACACACACACACACACACACACACACACACACACACACACACACACACACACACACACACACACACACACACACACACACACACACACACACACACACACACACCGTCCATCTAGCCCATCATGGGAAAACACAGCTGTGACAATAAGCGGCCTGTGAAAATGACGAGTCGGAATAAAAACAGAGGGATGAGGAGGAGAAGTCGGAGGGAAAGAGAGAAAGCGAGGGGAGATGGAAGGAGTGGTGTGAACCGTCGACAGGTGGAGGGAGAAATATGAGTCATAACATCAACAGAAGTCCACAGAGCTCGGCTGTGAGAGAAAAACACAGAAGGCGTGCATGCACGCACACACACACACACACACACAAAGAACATGAGAAAGGTAAGAGGGTAAGTAATAAGAGTCTCTCACACACACACACACACACACACACACACACACACACACACACACACACACACACACACACACACACACACACACACACACACACAGTATGAAGGAGGACGAGGCCAGCACTCAGTGCCAGGAAGGACAGTTTTATCTCAATATCTTTAATGGAATAAAGGTGTTGTACCTGAGACAGTATCCAATTAACAAGTGTGTGTGTGTGTGTGTGTGTGTGTGTGTGTGTGTGTGTGTGTGTGTGTGTGTGTGTGCGCACGCGCGTGTGTGTGTGTGTGTGTCTGGTAAGTGACAAACCTGCAGCCATCAGCATGCAGCCACTCTGCAGCTCCTCCACTACACCTACTGTTCCAATTATCTTTACAGGAGGCGCCACACTTTGCTCATTACAGCACTGTATTGCCCGTGTGTGTGTGTGTGTGTGTGTGTGTTTGGTGATCTGAATCACTGCAGCTACAGACTAATAGCTTGAACTCATTAATCAATAATTAATCTGATGATTTACTCTCATTTGATAGCTGCCCACCACTTTATTTGGCACAATTTATTATGAACAGCACTCTATTCAAAGTATCTCTCTAAAGCACGCCGTGAACAAACTGCTAATCTGGAACCACTGGTGCATACAATACATGATCGTCATGACAAAATGATGTTGAATCGCAGTAATAACGATACAGTTGGTATGTAAACAGAAAAATAAAAACAAGGTTCCATGTTGCAATGAGAAAAGGAACAATAGAAAAGAGAGAGAGAGAGAGAGAGAGACACACACACACACACACACACACACACACACAGAATTGACTTTTACCTCGTTGAACTGGATTAACTGTTAGCTTTGGCACATGGGGCAGGATTAGTTCAGTAAATTTTACTCCCACCACTGCTTGTAACGTGCTCACACACACACACACACACACACACACACACACACACACACACACACACACACACACACACACACACACACACACACACACAGGCACAGTTACATACAGGACAACGCAATAGGACAAATTATGTGTTTAGCAAACACTGTTAAACAAAAGCAATAAAGTGCTGTCAGGGAAAGAGGGAAGTGTGTGTGTGTGTGTGTGTGTGTGTGTGTGTTCATGATGAAACATCCACTTGTAACACCAACCAATATGATCCTGCCATCATAAGGCAGCAGCTCTGCATGAATCAGTGTGAGTGACTGACGCCTTGCCTACATCCTTTTTCTGAAAGCCGGCGCAAAGCCCTCAATCAAATCAAATAATCAGCAGGCTGAAGCTCTTGGACTGGTGACAGTGAAGACGCTCCTCTCTGTTGGCTGAATAAATCCACTTAGCTGACCGGCTGCATTACTTCCCGGCCAGGTGCCTGTAGGATATCTAATAAAAAACAGCTTTTCCCCGACTGCAATATCGCGAGGCACGTCTCCGCTCGGCGCAAAGGTAAACACCGGCTCTTAGGAAAAGCTTTGTCTGGATTCTGCAAAGCACTCAGGCGCACAAATGAAAAAATGTCTCACACCGTCGACAGGTATACACCAAAACCTGGCTCTTGATTTCTGGCTGAGGTCACAGCCAAACTGCCGGAGGCAAATATTTCCGCGAGTGCGATAAAAGGTTGCCTGAGTTCTTTCACCTAAAAAGGCACTTTGGTCTCTGGTCTTTTTTGGTTGTTCTCAAGGCTGGAAACCCTGAGCGGAACCAGAAACACAGGTGCAAAAGCTCTTCTTCTCAACAGGGGTTTCTTCAACTCGCACTGGGGGGACGGCTGTCTGCCATCACAGGCATTTTAAGGTGCTTTAAAGTCTGGATATACCTCCACCTCAGAGCTAAACAAAGACTTAACGCTGCAACCTACAGATGTATCCACATAGTTTCCATAACATATTGAAAGCTCTGCCTACAGACATACGTGTAAACGTAGTCAGTGTTGGCATAGGTCCAATCAGTAAGTACGGGTAGGGCACTGCGTTGAGGTTGCAAGCAGCCAAATTGTTAACAGAGTGAAGTATAGAGGTAAAAGGGCTCCTGGCCCTGAGGCGCGCGACCTTGTGTTTGACTTTGCACTCATCTTTGGCCCTGATGTGATGCTTAAGAATCAGGGGCAATTTTGGGTTCTGCGTCTGCTTACGGTTAGGGTTAAGATTGCTGTTAGGGTTGGGGTAGGGTTATGGTTAGAATAGGTTATGGAAAAAGAGGGTTTCCTCCTGAAAGGAGCAAAACCGGTACACTCCCCTCGACAATGGGGCATGTCTGAGCAAGTCCCCCAGCCCTGGGGTCCCAGTGTTTCGGGCCTATGTGCCCTTCCACAGACACTGGCCGTCTGGAGCCAGGGTTGGGGTCAGGGTTAAGGTAAATGATATCACCGTCCGTTTTGATTGGATGGGTAAATACTGAAAGCATTGTAGCACACCTGCGGCAGACCTGAATGCTGCTATATAGAGCCATCTCTGTTTACAAATAACACAAGCGCTTGAGTCACGTCGGGGGTTGTGCAACAGCCGGAGAGGGAGGAACAAAGAGGTACAGACTCCACACTTTCTGTCGTCCGTTACCTAATGATAAGCCACCGTGTGAATCACTGACAGGAGACATTGCAGCGCCCTTGTGAAATTTTCAAAGTGGGAACCAACTTCTATGAAATCATTACAGTGAAAGAAACACCGAGCAGGGTGCGTGCCAGGCGACCACCGAGCTGATTACGACACGGGGTTTTTATGATGATTGAACCACCAACACACCCGCCGCCAAATAAAAGCGCATGCTGGGTTCACAGTGCACGGTTTGGAGAGTTTGAAAGCAAAAAACGGATGAAAGGAAATCAGATGAAACATTAGGCAAACGTTTGCACGCAAATGCTGCATCACTCAGAAGGGTGTTGACAGGTTAGCTCTGGGCTAACCAAATCGCTTTGTGCTTCTTGAGTCAACACCCCTGCAATACCCTGCTAATGCAAGGAAATGTCAGAATCCCAGAGACCGTCCAGCGGCCGCAGATGATTTATCAGATTTATGGCCTGCACGCTGAGGCCCCATCTGTTCAAATAACACATTGTTCTAAAATGTAGGTTTCCTGGAGTCAAGTGGCTTTTCACATGTCAGTTGGTTTTCACGGCAGTCGGTGCAGCTGAGTGCACAGCGTACGTTCCATGATGCTATCTCCACAGTTATGCAAGAGGGTACGTGTGAAAACATGTTCTTAGCATACATTCAGATAAGAAGGAGCAGAGAACCAGGCAGGGCTTAATGAAGGACTTTGGGTTTAAAAGAAAAACATTCATCTTTCACACTTTCCACAATCTGAAAGACCAAAAACTGCAGAATGAATTCCATGTTTTTTCAATTTCCCCAAAGATTAAAGACTAATAACTGCAATGCAGAGAGTCTTGAGTCTCAAGTGGCTGCTTCAGCAGGCTTGTATTACCTGGGATGGAGGCGAGAGGAAAGTAACATACGAGCGGTGCCATGAATTAGCGACACCCTAGAGAAATGATCTCTCTGGATAAACGATCCTATTTCGTATTCCATGATCTCAGCGGTCGTGGGTCCCTGCAGTACGTGTGTGTATATTACTACCACTGCTGTCACGTTGCTGTGGGCTAATATGTAATGGTTGAAACCGGTGCTTCAGTGCCTTTTATCGGACTGAGGAGACCCCCTCACCGCAAGAGCAAAAAAAACAAACAAAAAAAAAACCCACTGACAACCGAAGGGCTTTTGATCTGACTTACAAACAACAATGAAGGCATTTTCTTCCTCATCGCCACAGTGAGACTCTTCTTTCATGTGGTACCTACTTTCTGCACAAATGTGGTTGTCTTATCTTCCTGCTACCCTTACTTAGATGTTCACCTCCAGGTCTTTAAAAACAAACTACAGCCCCAGCCACGCAGGGGAGGAGTAGGGTGTGCGCTATAATTAATTTAAGGCTAATGACGCCCATCTGTCTTAAAGCAAGTGGGCGTCAGTAATACAGGCACGCACACACACACACACTCACACTCACTCACAAAAAGAAGTGTGCACTGCTGGCAGCTGACTGATGAAATCAATCTTCTTTCATTAAAACACTGCCCCCCGATGTGCGCTGGTGGTGGTGTTAAAAGTGCGGCGACTGCTCTGATGGTGCAACATGATGTTACGATAACTTCAAAAATGACACTCTTCTGTGTGTGTGTGTGTGTCTCAAGGGCCTAATGGGCCCTTCAGTGTTCTACCACGAAAACAAGAAGTGATCACTGGCGGCGGCCAGATAAACATCCTCGATATGGTGGAAGTAAAACCGGCGCTGTGGCGAGATGAAGCCTTTTACAGCGGCCGACAGGAAAGAACGGGAGGCAGCCACACGTAGGAAAACAAGCGTATTGCTTCCTACACAATAAAGACGTCCACTTTTATTGGGTCCAAAGGCGGTTTGTGTTTGTGTGCGACAGTGTGAAGAGCGTCTCAGCTCCTGAACCAACAGCTCGACGTCACTTATCTTGCTCTTGTTTCAGAATTGCAAGCGTTATAAGTCTAGCTCTCACATTGTTATTGACGGATCTTATCAATACAAATCTTTATGTATTGCGTTAGGGTGCGTTAACAATTCTAGAGTTGAAGTTTTCCCACCAACCATGAAGTACAGTGTTGCACTTGTTCTTCCTCTTTTTTTTTGTTGTTGTTGCAACTCGTTTTGTCTGACAGCCAACTTGCAGTTTTTACACCACAGAACCGATACGACAGGGAGACACAGGAAGCATTGTAGGTCTGGTCCAGAGGAGCTCCCACTATGACGCACGGTGCCAAGTTAGTCGCTCTGAAAAATGAGACCAGTGGACTAAAATCCGGCACTGAAGGTGTCCTGTCATGAATATCAGCTCTTTAACAACAGTAACGTCTGTTACTGCGCCAGTGTAAAGTTCACCGTGTGTGGCTGAGACCTGGTCGGCGGCTCTGATCAAAGCTGCTGCATCTGTGACTGGACACTGTACAAACCCTCGCAAGGCGTGATTGTCACCGCGATGAGGAAAAGCTGAGAAACCACTACATTAGTGATCAATACGTATTAACACACAACTGACTTGTAGAACATCCTTTTCAATGGACAGATCATTTAAGACACGAACAATAATACAAGTTCTGTGTGTTACGCCCAACTTTCCAAAATTTCCTTCAAATTTCATTGAAGTGCAATAAAACACTTATTTATGTTTTCAATGTAATGTAAATCATTGTTGGAAAAATAAATAAAACTGTCCATATAGTTGTAAATAGTTCTTCCTTTCTTACTCTATGAATAGTTTATTTTATGTTATTTATTTTTTCTTTTTCAATTCATATTTTTTCTTCTTTATTGCACTACATTTTTCTGTAATTATGTACATTTCCCCAAAGTGGGATATATAAAGGCATTCTAATTCTATTTTCAGGGCCGATACACCTGCTGCTCGTATGCTGTCTGATTGGCTGCCTCGTCTCCAGTGGGCTGTGCTGTGCGTGCAGCGCGGTAATTGCACGGCCCCATCTTTCACCAATCGATAAGGTTGCAGTGACCGGTGCCCACGTTTACGCCTGTGCGTGCGTAGCGAGGGGAGACAGGAGCTTGCTGCAGTGCCGGGCCAGTCTTGGCCTCCAGGAGGTGGGAGCCAACGGATTCCGTGTGATATTCTGCCCAGTGTCAGGGCCGATAGAAGAGCCAGACACAGGAACAGACAAAAAACTGTGTGTGTGTGTGTGTGTGTGTGTGTGTGTGTGTGTGTGTGTGTCCGTCCCAGCTCTCATACACCACAACCTGGGTCTGCAGCACTATGTTCTAGCCAGCACCACCCAACAGGTTATTTTCACCCTCCATATCTCACTTTTTCCGCCTCCTCAGGAGGGGGGGGGGGGGGTTAGGCAGGACTGCCGAGGCTTGTTTGAGACATCCCACAAATCTGTCAGTGGGATTTGGCGAGGTGAGTGGGGGGGGCAGAGGGGACGAAAGGACAGAGGAAGATGGAAGGAGAGGAAGGAGGGAGGGGGCGAGAGGTGCAGGTATGGTGGAGAGGCGAAGTCGAAGAACAGAATAGTTATTGATCCTGTTTTAACAAGGAGCAGAGAGAAAAAAAAAACTGAATCAAATATCGCAAAGGGTACACGCTAGGGCTGTGCGATCAATCAATTTTAAATTGAAATCAGATTTATTAGTCAGGACGATGTCCGAAGATTACCATCTCCAAATGATAACCATCGCCTAAAGAAGATAACCGTCCAAAGAGGCCGAACGATGCCCCTTCTACTTTGCTCCCCGTCAGCCAGCGTCTGAGAAGCAGTCAACAGATATACAACTGTTTATCTTTCAGGGAAATAACCCAGGTTTATAAATACAGCAGTCAAGGAAATGAATGGACTTGTGCCCATAATTGGCCGTGGCTGCAGTCATTCGGTCAGCTTGTTAAAGTGTTTAGCGTAAAATGCTTCCAGTACAGCTTGTGTGTTCTTCCTGATTGGCAGGTGTGACACAGTTCTGGTGTTACAAAATGCTGCAATTTAACGACTGTTTACAGTCCAGAGGATCCAACTTGGCAGCGCCTTAATCTGGGTTAACCACCTTCCTGGTTTCCTGTGTTGACCCACGTTTTTTTGGTTTCAGTTTTGTCTCATTCACCCAATTAAAAAATAAAATAAATAAACAAACGTAAAACCAGCAAGTGCTAGTAAGTGACGCTGCTAAACCTTATGGCGTATTGATGGGAAAGGCGAGCCGAGTCTGATTCACGGTTCTTACGTAAAACCCCAGACTAGTTTGGGAGAAAAAAAAAGTGAATGCTTGTGACTTTGAAGAGGAGTCATCGTGTCCAACCCAACTCTCCTCTGTACTTTTAGTTCCACTCTCTTTGTCATTACCTGCGCTCACGCCGAGGCAGAACCATCACTCCATTTTATTTCTGTATCACAGGTGGGTGGGTTATTCTTTTTTATTTTGTGAGTGTGTGGCACCTACAGCCGCGCTCACTCACCCATCGCCGTCCTATTCCCCTGCAGAGAGAGTGTGTGTGTGTGTGTGTGTGTATGTGTGTATGTGTGTGTGTGTGTGTGTGTGTATCCAGCTCCAGAGCGCTGCGGCAGGACAGACACGACAGTGTAGGAGGCTTCTCAAATTGAGTTTCCTCCGCTTTGTTCTTTCTCGGCATCTCTGCTTTTCTCGCCATCCGGGTGAGACGCAGTCAAATCGCTGATATCAAACTTTTCCCTCCAGCCTGGATGTGTGTGTGTGTGTGTGTGTGTGTGTGTGTGTGTGTGTGTGTGTGTGTGTGTGCGCGTGGGTTTGTGTGTGTGTGCTGCTGCAGCATGCCTATATTTCTCCTCAGAACAAAGGGGACAGACTGACCAACAACCACTATGCTTTTTTTTAGCTGTGGTACATTAGAAGAAAAAAAAAAAAAAGTTTGGTTTACTCAAGGCATCAGTTTTAGATCCCATCCCCCAGCTTTTACCCTACAGGTCTCTCGTTCAATACTACTGGTGGGGGTGGTGTGGGGGGAGGGGTTGTGAATGGAAAAGTGAGGGAAGAGGAGAAGCTGTTTGTTCGCACCAGCACGCATGAGTGCGCGTACAGACATAACAGAAGGGCCCTGTGAAAACTGCTGGTAATGGTCAAGGCCACGTGGTGGCAAGTTCACCCCGGAGACTCAGCCTTTGCATGTCAGAGACACCACATGCATGTCCAAAAGTACGACTTTAGCGTAAACAATTGCCTCTGTGTTTGCTGATATTGTCTTGTTGCCGACTTGAAACGTGTGGATCTTTGTGTGAAGGAGTAATGTGGGTTTATTCTCCTAATAAACTCAAAATAATTTACGGTGAATAAATAATAATGAAATGCTCAGTTAAGCAGTTTTTTTTTTAATGTTTTTACAATCTTACCCTAACCCTTTTATTAAGAACAAAGCTCTAAGAATTTAATTTCACTGAATTTGCCTTGGCAATTAATTTGATTTTGTTGTTGCATCCTGAGCCCTGTAGGTCATAAAAAAAAAACTTCATGGGAGCCTTTAAGGTGCAAAATGTGGAAGATTGTAAGAAAGAAAAAAAAAAATCTAGACTTTTGTAATGTGTTTTACGCTCATTCAGCTTCATCCACAGGAGCAGCTTGAATACAAGACTGTGTTGGATGTGACATCTGAGAGAGGGCTGGCAGTCAACTGGAGAGGACACACACACACACACACAATTGCACTGCGCTGGATCTACACACACGCTCGACAGCCAAACATATTTCACACCATTCTTAACTGTTTGAATCTGATCCTCAGAGTCTCATCTATCCATGCACCACACATGCACGTAAACACACACACAAACACACACATGCGCACGCCTGAGTCTGTGTGGCTGAGCCAGCCAGGTCAGTGATGAGAACGCACCTTGTGAACACAACACAACAAAGGCACAAAGAGAGAAAAAAATAAAAGCGCGGCGTGATGGGAGATGGGATCAGCTCCCAAACAAACCGGTTGACAGTCCGGTCACACACTCAGTGGGCAACTGGGAGCCACTGGGCACGACCTCAAACCAAACAGCAGAGTGTGTTGGTGGTTTGTGGTTTGTGTGCGAGCGTGCATGAGTGCGCCCTGAGCGCTGCCGTGTCCCAAGGCATGTCCTGCTAAGGAAATTTAGAAAATTGGAAAACGGTGGCATTGATGGAATAAAAACAAGTGTGAAATTGCATGAACATTAGTGTCAGAGTCATTTTCAGTGAGGGCCTCAGCGGCTTTGAGGCTGTCCTCAGAGGGTCGGCCGCGTAAGTGGAATCAATGCCTGGCATACAGTTAAGTAAATGTTTCTTAATGCAAAGTGAACTAACTAAAGATCTGAGTGTTGAACACAAGCGGCTCAATCGCCGGACTCGGGCGCAGCCACTGGCAATCATCATTCATAACATAAACAGATCAGACACTGTAGATTGGACACAAGGCGAGAGCTGTTGAGTGAATGGAGAGGCATAAGAGGTCTGTGTTTGTGTTTGTGTGTGTGTGTGTTTTAATCATCTATTGATGTGAATAAAAAAGAAAAGAAAAAGGAGGGGAGGGGTCTCTTAATAGCCCGGCTATTGCAGCGGGCAGACCAACTCTTGAAACTAATCTCTCCTCCACGTCCCCGTTGTCACATCACATTACACCATCTATCCATCCTGTGCACACACACACACACACAACCTCTATACAGTAGAGACACACACACACACACAACCTCTATACAGTAGACACACACACACACACACACACACACACACACACACACACACACACACACACACACACACACACACACACACACACACACACACACACACACACACACTACAGCTGATAGTACAGCTCTCTTGTAAGATTACGAGTCAATACAGGTCGGGGATCCTAAAATGACTGCGGTGGAATTGGAAGGTTGGTCAGTACATCACACACACATGCACGCACACACACATAAAATAAAACTTGAAATAGTATCAAAGGCAGTGATGCGTTTCCGAGGGCCTCCTTAAACACAAAAACATCCCTGAAACTGAAGCTTGTGGCCAATTCATTAATATTATTCTTTTTACAAAGTGTGATGAATCAGTACCCAGCTCTGTCGATTGTGAACACAACGTCAAATGAGGCCTATAAAATGGACAAAGCGTCAAATAAAACAGCTTCTTATCTGACAGCTTTCTGACAGTGTTTACAGCTTCCTTCATCGCTCTTTGGCTAATTAGTTAGATAATCTGCCGCTGAAGGCAAAAGACGGTTGTAAACATTTCCTTTTTTTCAGTCCAAACCAGCAGGACTCGGGCGTAAACACTCAACACTGTATTTGTCTTTTTGCAGCGGAGCCACGTGGCAAAATAAATAATCAGCTCAGCCTGCACACGTTGGGTAAAACGTTCAAAATGCATCAAATCGGATTATGTTTTGCAGTGTTGTTTTTTTTCACATGCAAAACAAGCCGAGTCAAACTTCACCCAAATACACGGTCTGGAGAAGACTGCAGGAGTAGACACCGACTGACAAGTTCAGAATGAGGGAGGACACACACACACACACACACACACACACACACACACACACACACACACACACACACACACACACACACACACACACACACACACACCTGACAAGTGCATACTTGACATTCACAAGACACCAATTAACATGAACTGTTCCCAGCCGAGAGGTGCAGTATCCTCATCACCGCAGCTGGAGGAGGCTCAGCCAGTCACCTGCTGCGTGATGGTTGTGTGATGGGGTCAGGTGGGTGTGGCCTGTTGAACGTGAACCTCGAGTCTGACTGCATGCTTTTGTTCAAGAGCTGCTAAAGGCCAGACGTAAGGCAGCATCAAACTGGCTGCTTTAAAGACGGCCGAAGCTAAAACTTCATGTGCGTGCAAGCGCCTGCTGGCTGCAACCTCGCCCCTCCTCCCCACGCACCAGCCCCCCGGCATGCTTCGGCTGCAGCTGATTAATGCCATCGGCTGCCGAGCATCTGTTTAATTCCGCTCCGTCCACGGTCAACTGACGGCAATCAGTGGCTGCGACAGAAGGTCTGATGTGTGTTTACATCATCATCAATGAGACAGTCATTTTGGGAAAAAAAATAGAAACTACTCATCTTTGTCGTGCTTGAAAACCCATGTGATGTAAAACAGTCACAAGCGCATTAGTACATTTGCGGTGTGGCGCTTCAAAGGCTGCAGGAAGGAGGCTCAAAAAATTGTTCCATGCGAGAAAATAGTAGTAGTCGGTAACTAAATAGTCGGTAAAAGAGACCGACATACATGGGTGCCAATTGAGGATGATGAAATAGTCAGACGTTCTTGTCCTATACAACAATAAAATCTGTCTGTTGTAATGTTTTACTCCTGTTAATGACGGTGTCCCAAAAGCTCAGTATGTTCTCAATCATCCAGCCACCACTCACGTAATATGTAAGTTATAAGCCATAAACTGGAAAATAAAGTTTAAAAGGGCACAGACACGGCCGCGGAGCGTTTTAACATGCCAGTAAAGTCGAGTCGAGTTAACAGACAACTGAGACCGTAAGATACTTTGTTGACTTTCTGAGGAAAAAGAAACGCTGACTCAGCTCTACTGTAAATGCAACACGGCGCGAGAAAAGGAGGACTTTAGCTGAAAATAACTGCATCATGTCCAAGAGCGTCACAGTTGCTGACCCACTCACGCTGGGGCCGGACGGTTGGTGAGTAATCGAGTCAGAAAATAGTGCTGGTGACACAGTGGAAATGAAGACGAGTTATACGTGCCTATGGACCTGTAAATTCTGTCTAATTAGCCTGGAGTTCAAGTTGATTTGTGGCAAAGCGGTCGAATTTAGAGCTGAAACGATTGAAGAAATTATTTCATGAATTTTTTATTTTCATATTTAATAATAAAAATTGGTTCCGCTGGTGTGTTTCACACAGACTCTTATTGCGATGCACATGACGGCAGTATGACTTCCTTTCCAATATTTGCGGTCGTTGCTTAAGCTGGTTCTGGAATGAAGGACAAGACGTTGTCATGATGAGTATTGGAGAATCAATAGCTGCGGCTCAAGCAGGATTTTTGAAATCTCACATTCATACGACAGGAAAACAAGAAAATGAAGTGTCCCTATCAACAGGTGCTTCATCCATTTTGAAACAAAATGAAACAAATTAAGTGAAACGATCTATTATGGAGAGCAGATGCATAACCTTGGGAGTGCGTGTGTGAATTCACAACTTAATAAACCCACCACAGACAAACAGAGACCAAAGAATTAAACAAGACACTGCAGCAGCAGTGTAAACACCTCGGTTATCACGACAACACGTGTTTCCTATCGAGACAAGTTGAAATGACGGTCACAGATAACAGATCACAGCAATAGCAGCAGACACCGTCGGGCAGAGCAGATTATTCTCCTGGCACAACAAGCTGGCTTTTTTATCAAAACACTGAAAACACCTGAGATCTCAGGCAGCAGACACACACACAAAGCTGATAGCAAGGAGAACATCCACTGATGTGTCAACTCCAGCTTTATGGAGGCACCTCAAGGTGACGGGGGGGGCAAAATCGTCAGCCTGCTTGAAGGGTTCAGAGTCAGAGTGCAACTCAGACTGACCGAGAGAGGGCGGGTGATTTTCTGGCCTTTATCATTTTTAAAAAAAAACAACGAATAAGACCATAACTGAAACATCTACAATACAGAGATTTGCTATGAATCACTTTTCAGGTCACAGTCCTCATTTGTTTTTTGTATTTCGGTCTATGGGGAAGATGCTTTTCGGGCCCATAAGATTTTTTTTGCAGCGGTACCTCGAGTGGCCACTGGGAAAAATCGGAATACTGTACTGGCTACAACCAAGTTTTTAGCATTTGAGTTGATGCCAACGGAGAGACTATTCATGCAGCTAAATAAAAACAAGAAAAATAAAAACTGCAACCCACGTGGGATCCAATGGCATTATTAACTGGACAGCCAGTGCAGGGAGCTTAACCCTTAACCAAAGATTGACGGTTCACCAGTTTGAGAACACTGGTCCTAGTGACGTCTTATAATCCTGTGACACACGCAACCATTCAGGAATTAAAAAAAAAAATCCATCCAAAACACATGCCTATGGTAATCTGCATAGAAAAACAACAGAGGGACAACACAACAAAGCTCTGCTTGAATTTCGTGGTGTCGTCACGTGGTCCAGAAGACACAGCTGTCTGATTTCACTCAAGACGGCAAAATCAATGTGTTTGTGTTCTGTCTGTCTGGACATTTCCCTGCTTGTCTGTCAGATACCTGGCCCCGCCCCCTGCTCTGCCCTTCACACCTGGCCCACCTGAAAAACCTCATTGTCAGTTCATCAGCATACAGCTCAACTCTGCAGACTTAATGCACTTTCTGTCTCACGTGTTTGTTTGTTTTTGTGCACAACTTTTACTGGTCAGCACCATCTCAAGAAAAGAAGAAAACTTGATTGTTTGATTGTGTTTTTCTCCAGGCGTTGGATCTCTGACCTCTCTCTACCTGTTGCCTAATCCATATTTGTAAAGGACACTTGGAGAAAGAGAGGAAAACATTGTGAAAAGATTGTGTGGTCTCACCACAGTGAGCAGGTTCATGTATTAATATATTTATTGACTTTATTCTCTCTGAGCTTTTGTCCTGCACTTATCAGTTAATTATCGACAAGGCTCCAGCTAATGGAAAAGACAGAAACACATTCCTCCTTTGACATGAGCTCCAAACACAGTCCACACAGCTACGCCTCTTGTGAAGTGTTTGCCAATATTAACGTGAGCAGTTCCTTATTGACCGGCTTAATTCTTCCGCTTTAACGCAAACGTTTGTGTCCAAACTTCAAGACCCCTCCATACAATTAGTCCTGACAGAGAGAATCCATCATGGCTCTCAGTCCAAATGGCAAATAGAGGCGATTCGGTCCTTTTTCAATGGAATCAAGAAGAGAGAAAAAAAAAAGATCCTTTCTCTAATAGAGAAAACAACAGCATCAGAGATCTTTTGATGCTTATCTAAAGCCCACCTATTCACAGCTGAGCTCTGAGCAAATGTTACGCAAGCGGCCACTTCACTGCTCACTAAAGGCAGAGTCAAGGAGCTGTTGACCTGTAGTGGGGAAAACAACTAGGAAAAAAAAAACAGATACAAAGACTTCATCTACAAGGCGTGATGGAGTGATTGTGGAATAAAGAAAGTGAGAGGAGAAGCAAAAAGGGGACTTTCCACTAGCAAACTGGTGCCCATTAAACTGATGCTAACAGACGTGGCCGGGGCCTCAGAAAGCCTCATTACTGCAGAGCGGAAGACAACACTTGGTTAGAAATGAGCCCGAGTACCTGGACGACAAACCTACGCTACGATTTAATATCGTTTAAGTTTGAAGTGCTTTAAATTCTATCGCTCATTCCAACGACAGGTCGTGGGATTGTTGGACATGCAATAAAAAAAAAAAACAGCACAAACACAAGAAGTTATCTGTTGACTGCATTTTCTGGTCTGCTAATCTCTCTTTATGACCGTTATATGAGAGGCTGAAAATCCCTCAACACTCCCAAAAGCACGTAGCACAAGGAAGAATCTGGCAGTGTTGACACGCCATCGCGAGATGTGCCAATCTAGAGCCCAAAAACAGAACATGTCACCTTTGACAGACTCCAATTACTATTCTAAATACTTTATGAAACCTCTTGGTGTTTTAAATACTTGATAAAGGAAGCTGGCTTTTAGAATACAGACATTTACAGATGACGGTTAAGTGAACCTTTCTGCACATTTAAGAACAATACTATTGGGCAAATTCTTTTAGCAATAACTTAAAGTCCATCTTCACTGGCAGACATGATGGATCTGAGTGTCAAGTTGACATTCTGATCTTCAAGGACAACAAGTATCAATTTGGAACTGATAACGGCATTGTATCACTGACATCTCGCTGATTTTCACCCTTTCTACAAACAAATTCACCAGTGACACCTCGGATAATTAGTTTACCATTTGTGCACCAAGACTTGTGAACCACTGCTTCTATCAATGGCTTAACAGTGATAGAAACTGGCTGGATGGATGGATGGATGGATGGATGGATGGATGGATGGATGGATGGATATCCAAACAATGCCAATGGAAAACCTTGGGCTTTTATTGCCACACAAGGCCAATGTGCATAAATCACTGGGGGGAAAAAAATTACCTGTCAAACTTCCAATGAGTCAAACGTTCAACGTCTAATAAAATGTCACCTTTGATCGGCGCAGAACAACTTTATCATTTGTTATTTGATGACAATAAAACAGCCAGTCAGGAAAACATGCTCAACTCAACTCTGATAAGTGGGCGGCTATTGTTTAACTTGTTGTTTAACTCGTGACTAATGTCAATATTAACAATACCAGTATTACCAAGTGTTGCTTTTAAGTACTTTTAAATAGTGAATGGGTTGATTAATGGTTAATACACACTTCTTAAAATAAAGTGTAGCACAAATTAAGTGTTTGGCAGGTTGGAGTGGTTTGTGGTGATCTGCTATCTGTGAGCACTGTACCAGGGTGCGGAGGCAGCATTTTAACAAAGCCAAGCCTTTAGACGTTTGTTGATAAAAAACAAGCCTAATGTTGGAGGTCCAGTGATATTGCGACTCTAAATGTGAATAAAATGTACTGATATTCCTGACTCTGTCTTGTTGCATCACTAGAAAACTTTGATGACCTGATCTTTAACCCCTTCATTTTAAAAATAGCTTCTAAAATACTGTTAACGAGGGTCATGGAAGCATAATTGAGAAAAAACTGAACGTGCACGTATATGCTGGGATGAATCCAACTTCCAAGTTTCCAGAGCGGTAATGAAGCAAAGATCTCCTTCTATTGATATGATTAAGATGACTGCCAATGAACCTATAGTCTAGTCAGACATTCCCTTGCTGAGTGTTTCATTCTGATCTTCTTACCATGTCTCTTTAATTAGCTTAGTGCATTACAGTAAGTCGATTTTATTTAGTTCAGGTTGAACTTGTTTGGTGTTCCGCTCAAATATGAGCTATCCAAACAACCCTGTACAAATAATATCTGTGCGCCCCCCAAAATGCGAAAACTACACTGATCTGATCTGTTCCCCTCAGCATCTATCAATACTACCCAGCTGCAGTTGTCCCACCAGGGGATCCAAGCCTGCAGCTGGAGGCTGCTGGCATCTATTGCAAAACACTGTTTACTTCTGCTGTCTGGTGCTGGCTTTTTTAATTCCAGGTTGGTGGCCAAAAACTTGTCTGTGTATGTAGCTTGTTTTCAGTTGCAAGTTAAGTTTACGCAGATGTAAATGCAGAAATCAGACATGGGTCACTTTCAAAAGAAAACATAAGCAGATAGTCAAACAATAGATAGTGTGTGTGTGTGTGTGGGAGGGGGGGGGTGAATCAGAATTGGGCATTCAGGTCTGCCCATATCTGATTAGTGTAGGCGTATAACTAAGACTAAGAAAAAAACAGCTCTTCACAAACACGAAATGACCCACCGGTGTAATAGCCGACAATATGTCGAGGCTGGTTTGATTTTGCATGAGCATCTCCCTCGTTCCGCTGCCAACATATCTGCAGCCAGCCTTTCGGCCTTTCTCTCCGCTATCGCAGCCAAACTACACTGGCCTCTTTGAGTACACTGCCCACAACAAACCCACACAACTACCGCGAGTGCCAATATCGCACAAAGACACCATGTTAGCACAACCCACGGCGAGGAGATGGGGGGCTGAGAGAAAGCTCTTTTCAAGTTGATAGAGGTTGCTGCTCTCACACATTTCTTATTTAGGCACTTTTGCTGTTTGTGGAATGACCATCCATGGTGCAGCAGCAGCAGCAGTGAGCTGAGATTAGCACTGGGTGGTTTTTTTGTTGTTTTTTTCAAAACGTTTTTAGCAGACACAGTCATTTGCCCGTTCCTGTCAGAGAGCCGGAGGGCCGAGCACGAGACCCCGGCAGGGCGACAGAGCCTCCAGCGCTGAATCAGCGGGACACACGTTGTGTAATCTCTCACACCAACACACACACACAGATTACCAGCACACGCAGAGGGGCGGGGGTACGGTCTTTGCAAAGACAGTTCTTTTTTTTCCCTTTTTTTTTTTTTGCAAGAAAAGGAAACAGAGGCCCAAAGAACTGTTGCAGTTGTGGCTCCACTTGATTTAAAGCTCCACTGCCACTGAATAGACCAGTTGACCGATAAAAGCGGGCTCTTCAATAAGCTTGACACAAGTTTGTGTGTGAAAGTTAAAGAAGACAAAAAAAGAAACAACAAATTAATTATTTATCCTCCCAACTGTGGTCTCCCAATTTATTCAACCTGAAGTGGAGATAGCAGCTTTGTCTGAAGGGCTGCAAAGTGCAGATAGCCTATAGTGTTCTTCCAAAAGCCACCCAACAGATTCCTAATTGTGTCAGACAGCCTATGATTCCCAAATACTTCCCACCTCTTTTGTAACAATCATGAGGCAGGAGGCAGATTTAATCAGTGCTACAGGCTGGGAAACCTGCATAAAAGGCTCGCTGGGAGAGCGGGGGACACCTTCAGGACCGCAAGATGAATCTCACACCACAACTTTGACGAACATGTCATTTTATTCTGCACCTAAGCAATTAAACAACTCAAGGTGATGACCTGCCTCACGTTTGCATTGACTGCCCGTATGTACGTAGAGCGCCTGACACGCACTGCAGCGCTTGCACTGGCAGCGCTGTGTTGTTTCTGCAGGGATGACATCATCTGTTGCATGCATGTAGGAGTGAGTTTAATTGCGATGGCCAAAAGATTACAATGATTTGACAATAACAGTTGTAAATGTACGCAGGCTGTATATTAAGCTATGTTTAACTTTACTTTTAAATCATAAAGTCAAATTATAAAATCATAAATCATCTGACTGAGATTAATTATTCTATTCTTTATTTTATTCTTTATAGACATGTTTAATAATACAGCTCACCATTGTTTTTCTTGAAATAATTTTTTCCCACATTTTATCCTCCCTATACGTTTATCCATAAAGGTTTCCTTTGGTTAACTCAAAGATGTATTACTATGGAAAAATTGACATTTTAAGTATGTAATTATGCTCATGACATTAAAATGTTGAAGCCGAATTTATCCGCAGTTCCTCTTGAGTCAAAACCCGCGTGGAACTACTCTCGGATGCATTAACAACAATTTTAAGAGACTTTTCTTGAAACGCGTGTCATGGCAACGATGGAGTTTGGCCGGCAGACCGGCACTCGGTCGCCTCGGGACAGCCACGTCCAGATGTTTTGACAGCGAGACCTTTTTCACTTACACGCACTTTTGTCACGCAAAAGGTCAAAGTGAGGCAAGATGCGGTCGAGTTAAGACATTTGAAAGTAAGTTTTATTCATTTGTGTCACCTTAAAAGCCAGGCGAAAGCTAAAGTGGGGAACTTCAGCGCCACGCGAGCCAGCCGTGGCTGCTTCCGAGTGAACGGACAAACGGTCGCTTTCACACGACAGTTCCGCGAGGTTGGAACTTTGTTGGAAGTCTCAGGATTTCAAGCCAACTTTCGAAAAGTAGCACGCCCAAGAAACTATGCAACCGAGTAAAAACGACAAGGAGCCTAATTCGGCACGAACGTGAAATATATTAAGTTGTTATTTAGATAATGTCAGTTTTCCTGCCCCCATCGGGCTCGCCAGCTCGCTATGCCGCACCAGATGTGTCAACGGGAGAACGCGTTCAAAAGTGGCAGATTTCCGAATGGAGTCTGGTTGTTGCTGGCCATGTGAGAGACTGAGGGGGGAACGGTGCGTGCTCAGTGTGTGTCTGTGAACGGCGGACAAAGTTCAGAGCGGCAACAAGTCCAACTCACCAGGGTCTGTTCATACTGCAGCGCCCGCTGGTCGGAGCCGTCCCCTGCCATGGCTCTGCTGGTGGTGGTGGTGCCGCCGCCGGTGCCTGTGTGTCTCTTCGGCCGGCTCGCCTCGACTCTCGCTCGGCGTCGTGGGAGACGCCCGCGCCGATATCTCTTTGACTATCTCGTGTCCTTTTGCGACACTTTAACTCATTTCTGTGACTTGGGCGTCAGTGCAGGCGAGTTCTCGGAGGAAACTCCGCTTGCAGAGTGCGACCCGCTTACAGTAAGTTCCTTCATTTTATAGTCTCGAGTCCCCGGTAAGAGACTCGCTGTGAGGCGGGACTAAAGAGGCGCCCGGCAGCGGGGCCGATCCAGGGCCGATCCCTCCCATTTGGACAGGGTGTCAATCAAAAGCGGAGGGATTTAAAACGTAGAAGCAAGAAAGAAAAAGGGAAAAAAATGTGGTGTGAATTATATGACGGGAAACCGACAACCAGGAGTTAAAGGCAAAAGTTGTGGTTGGTAATGTTTTGATTAAGTCAGGTGTTACCTGACTCCAGGTGGACTGACTGATTCTGCACACCTGCTGATTATCAGGTAATAACCTTCATATGCCATAGCGATTTGATTAATAATCAATGTATCACCATGCACCACCGGTGCCCTCAAACTCATGACAGGAAAGGCATAGTTCATTTAAAGTTAATTTTACTTGATAATCCTGATAAGGATCTGGCTTTCTATTGCACATAACTTTGTTGAGTTTGACTGGGGGTAAAAGTTCTGCCAATTGGAAACCCATTGTAGCAGAGAACTCCAGCAATACAAGAAAAACACATCTCAACAGTGGAATCCGACTAAAAACAGAAATCCAAATTACTTTACACAGGTTGACATGGACATTTATTTATATACTTCAAAAAGATCACAGTTGGCTCCTCTGAGGCTTCAGTGGATAAACTGGGTCTAAGTACGATGCTACTCTTGCTGTTTGAAGAGCAATCGTTGGGCGTGGGGTGAGTATTTTCCCCACAAATGTGAGATTAAGTCACTTTAGATCTAGTATAATTTAGGCATTAGCATCCATTTTCAATAGGAAGTACTGTTATATCATCGGAGTACCACGGCCCCGGCCTGTTGGAAGGAAATCCCCATGCTTTCTGAAACTTCACTAACAGTTGGAGTATGAAGAATCTTAATGCTTTTTTCTGGATAACATAAAATTAAGAAGTGAGAATTCCCGGTCCTTGGATGATGTTTCTGCAAAACTTCAGAGGTCTGCTGATCTTTCATGTGAATCTTCAAAAGCATTTGAGGTTTGTGGTTTGTCCAAGTGAAACTTTACAATCAGCCATCGGATGGATTTCCCTCGAGTTTCTTTCTCACAGTTATAGCCTGTAAGTGTGAGTGGTCACAAGTAGCTGTGGATATCCTTAATTTATCGTATGATGCTTCCTAAAGCCGCTTCTTATACTGACACCATTTTTAGAATTTGCACAACTTCTGACAGAAGAAAAGATTCCCCTCAAAACTTGACTTTGTTTCCAGATAATGGCATTAGCCTCGGCTGGCGATGCCTAAAAGTAACAATGGCGATTATTGATCTCAGCGTGCTAATTGGCTCCCCCCCCCCCCCCCCCCCCCCGCTTTCGTGTTGAGCGCTAGAATATATGTCCATTTTGCATCATGAAACAGTTGGAATAACATTTCTGATACCTGAAGATCATTTTGTCTCAAAAAATATTCCAGATAAAAGTGCTGCTGCATCGCTACGCACAGCTTTCACACTTCTGTCAGATTAACTGCCAGCCCTCGAGCAGAGGGACTCTCTCCCCGAAGTCAAACACATGCTTGATTTAATCTGCCTAAAGACACTTGATACTGAGAAAACTGCATGGTGTTTGATGTTCTTTTGCAGCGACGCGAAACAAACACGGGGTCTCTATACATAGCTGTCAGCGGGGCGTTCAACCTGAGAGCCAAACACACACTTGAGCCAGTCAAGATATTTTCCATTCCAACAGAATATGTACACGTTGGATCGGCAGCGGGTTAATCATTAGGACGTCTCGGCTTTGTGCCGATGCTTGAGAGTGCCAGCCTTTGTAGTTTAACCCCTGCGTCTTGCAGCAACACCTCTGCACAAGGTCACATTCTTGAAGCTGACAGAGTGTCTTGTTTACTCTCTGGAAGTGCACAAATCAGGAGACAACACCAAAGGTTCAAAACATCCAAATTTTCTTTCACCCAAATATGGCTTACAAGATGTATCAAAGTTGTGTTTGTTTGCCCCATCTGGCAGCTCATGTCTTGACAATAATGCCATTAGTGTATCCTGGCTTGGTGTCCTCGACTGCTACCTCAAAACCTGCCCTCCAGCTATTATGCTCAGTTTGCCAATAAAAAAGAACCAAACGTCTCAATTGGACCTCGTTAACACAGTGCAACTGACTGTACCTGGGCCACAAAAATAAGTCATCAAAAACAAAATCACCGACTTGTATATGCAGTTGAGATAAGAGTATACTTTTTCCAAGCAGCCAGGTTAGAGAGAATCAATGTCACTTCTGTTGGTTTGGCCTACTGTCTATTCATATGTTTATTTAAATAAATAAATAAATAAATAAAAATAAAAATAAAATAAAAATGAAAAGTGGAGGAAACCACCAAAAGACATATTTTCTGGTCAGAGCAGACGAGTCTCATCATAGAAGCAGTTAAATCTTGACCAGGTTAGGAGCTGGTGATCTGCTCCTGCTCACTCCAGAAACAGCTCCAATGGGCCGCAATCTCATTTTGGCATGATTGCAGTAATGTAGGTACTTTGATTGTGTGTAAAATCTCTAAATTACACTTGTGAAGATGAGAACACCCTCGCTCCTTCTCATCGGCAGCAGGTTTCCATTTTAAGTTCACAAACACTTTCACTTTCAAAAGTTAAAAACCCTAATGCCTGTGGAAATGCTGCTGTGCTTGCATAGGCTTTGACCTTTAGCCTGCAACTAATCAGCATTTGAGGGCTGAGCTCCACACAGATGTAATCCCGTCGAGCTGCGGCGGCGTTGAGAGAGAAGAATGGCTCCGAGTGTTGTTCTTGTCCAGGGAGGGGAAAAAAGTCAACATGCAAAGGTGACAAAAGAAACGAGTGAGAGAGTGGAAAAATACCCGCAGAGCCTTCGAACTTGAGTGCCGCACAAACCTCACGTTCATCTGCCTTCGCTCTCGTCTTGTCTCCTACTCGGCACATAAAGTTGGTGTCTGTCAGATGCATAGTAGGCCTCATGCAATCCATCAGTGGCGCTAACGCAATGCTAATGGCTGTTGTTTCACCGTGTGACAGCTTGTTTGCAGAAGTCCCTCCGGGCGTGAAAGTGAGGAAAGCTCCTCTACAGAATTAGGCAGCTGACAACAATAACAACAAAAAAAACCAACAACAACTGCACAGCGGATTTGCCCGGCCCTTTGTAAGACGTT
Source organism: Nelusetta ayraudi (assembly GCF_046127955.1). NCBI lineage: Eukaryota > Metazoa > Chordata > Actinopteri > Tetraodontiformes > Monacanthidae > Nelusetta > Nelusetta ayraudi. The sequence continues at coordinate 17,860,595 of NW_027466098.1, read as the reverse complement.
GCTGCACTGTACATGAAAAATCATTTTCATCATGTCCACGTTGCCAAACTTTCACAGTTTCACAGTTCTCTCGGTGCTCCAGTGTCAATAAACCGCCAGCTAATTCAAACACAGGCCGATGGAGTGTTTTGCCCAAGCGGGCCGCACATTCCTGGAAGGGTAACTGGAGATTGGAAGTGAATGAGAAGAAGGATCCGGAGCAGTGACGCTGCTGAAATCCATTCAGCTCCACCAGCCTGGCTGTGAGACTGTGGCGCTGAGCAGCTGACTGGAGCCACCGGACTGAGACTATACAGCTCTGCCTCCGGATTTTACACATGGCCTGAGTTTGCAAAAATAAGGGAGCCGGAGATCAGGCCATTTCTAATCCTAATCGAAAATATCCTTTAATAGATCAAGACCCGTCACTCTGTTCTGTAAAACTGTAACACTGCTGGCTTTCACTGGATGAAGGCAATCGAGTCAATTTGACAGAAGGTGGCGCCAACCACTGCACTCAAGTGATGTGCATATCGATATTTTTTTATCTATGTATACCGATCGCTAATCAGAGTAAAACTTTGTATGGATAATCTTGAGAAAATATCAATATTTACATTTATTTTTGACCACAGCCGTGGCGACTTCCTTCCGACCACTGTAACGCACCAAAGCCCACTGCGGCTGCGCAGTGTGCACGCTTGGCAGTGTGCACGTTGTGCACGACGTTGCACGCACGCACGCACATAGGAACACACAAATGTTATATAACTCTGTCATAAAATCAAACAACCAGGTTTCCTAATAATTCAGCATCTTCCAGTCTCTGTTCGCCAGGGTTAGTTTACATATACACACTGCTTCAAAGTTGGACACGTTGTGAGTTCAGTGATGGTATTCTGCACACCACTGGTTGTGACCGGTGGTTGTATGAGTCACTGAGTAGACTGAGTGGATGGGAGTTGTTTCCGCCTAATGTTTTCTGTGTACACAGCATTGACTGAGGAGACTCCTGCTGGCGAGTTCATCCAGTTTGGATGAGGTTCAACTTCCTGTTGCTCCTCCAGGCACAAGTTGTTTTTTTTTTTTTAACCCACCACGTGTCAGAAGTATTTTAAAATTTTGTTTTACTCTATTTTTATTTGGCTTGTGCCCATAATTATTCCACGCATGATTCTTTTTCTTGGATGTACACATTTTCCCCAGTAACCATTAGCATGCAGTCACACTCTTTTTCTTCACGCCAATTCTCGCCTTTCCTTTGGAACGCTCCAACACAGTAAGTGTTGTGTGACCAGCTTGAAATCTTTGTGCTTGTTCCAAGAATAGAAACCTTCTCGCTTAAACATGTGAGAGTTTATCTAAATCGACTTTGTTGGCTCACCTGTTTTCTGCGTGTCTGTGTAGGTTTGAATGCATCTCTTTAGTAAAATCAATAGTTGGAAGTCTTAGAAGACTTAGTCTCTGCACTTCAGAGTTTATGTCCCTCTCTCCTTTAGGGATAAAATTCATAATCTATCCACACTCGCCCTGTATACTATCAGTGACATTGTTGAATTTTAACACTGGCATTGTACATTCATTCAGTGGTACCTTTTCTTAAAGGGACTCTGACCCAGTTTCTTACATGCAATCTGAACAACCAAGAGGAAGCATGGAAGGCCTGTGGCAGAGGATCACCGCAATTTCAAACCATCACTGTCACACAGCTTGAAAAATCAAGTCGAGTTATTCCTCTTAGATATCATCAAGGAGGGTTGCTAGGGGTCACGCATGTGACTCTAACAAAGAAAATCAGAGTTTGCTTTTTTGCTTTGGCCGTGTGAGCCATTACCTGATCAAAAACCACACTGATGTATTTTCTTGTTTATACTTCACCCAATTTTAGCATTTCATCTTGTTAGTTTTGTTGGGTTGCAGGGAGTAAAAACCCGTTTTTATTGGCCAAAGAGGCTAGCACAGCCTAAAACCCTTGATACACTTAAAAAAAAAAACCCTTGAGTCCAAAACGCCTTTTAAAAAAAAAAATAAAAAATGATTTGATTCTTTTCTCCTCTAATTTTCCAATCCAGCACCTCAAAATGTGCCTAAACACTGGAGAGCAGATAGCAGAGACCATCATATACATGACCAGCATAACCAATAAATCACACTCCCTGGCTAAAAAAATAAAATAAAATAAAATAAATAGCATTGACTTTCACTCTTTCTGAAATATTGCATGACTTTTCGATGCTACAACCTGAGTGTTGTAAAGGTCCATCTTTTCCAAGTGGACATTTTTACGTCTTTGGCAACAAACAACCAACAAACTATAGATGTTTATTGCCCTGATCATTTCAAGTTTCAGTCATTTAGAATGGTGGGTCACAGGGCCAATGGCAGCAATAAACACCTCAACAGTGTCCATAATGATACTCGATTGCAGGCAAGCATCAGAGAGCTGCCAACCTGACTCCTAATAATTCACAGCCACCCAGTAGAGGATGTGGCCACATGAGACTCGACAGCGCTGCGGGATGAAGAATGTGCACCAGCAATGTGAGTCAGCGGGACACACCCGGATGAAGAATAGCTCGAGTCCAGGCGGCGGCAGCAGGCATAGATCCAGCACATTGTGCTGTACACATTAACATCCTCATCATCAATTATGGATTACAGCAGCCAAAAGCTCCACATATCTTCCCCAGAGCACTTGTGTGTTTACTGCACTGTGTGGCAGATTGTGCACCTTTGGTTGCGCTTATATGCAAACACGGCCGCCGCATGTCAACGCAAATCCCACTCGCCCGAGCCAACGTATGGAACAGCAGGTTGTTGTTCTCGTTGTTGTTGTTGTTGTGCATACAAAATAGAAAAGTCAGCAAATTGAAGGGAAAAACTTCAAATGTGCATACTATTCAAGAAACATACCCTTGGTAAACATTTGTGAACTAACCGGATTTCAAATTTTCAATTTTTAATTATATTTGTTGTTTTTGTTTTTATTTTTAAATGCTATCCTCAGGGTGACAGGGCCCACGAGGAGCAGCGTGTTTCCCTCCTCGCTGGAGAAAATGAATTATTCATTCTGTCAATGCATTAGCAGCAGCAGCAGATTGACCATCTGGAGGATGCAGAGGACCCCCCATCCAACACCAACCATCAGCGCCATAAAGCCAAAAGGAGCGTTTTTTCTGATATTTCATCACGGCAAATCTCACGACAAACATTTTGCGAAATTCAAATACCGGTAGTTTTGTCGATGCATTTGTAGCAACAGAAAAGTAGTACGTCATTGAGTTTTGGCCTCGTCGGTCTGTCACAGGCAGGTAAAATTGGTGATTTAGCCTCATTATGGTTCTAGGCAGGCTCAACGACAAGAGTGAATGTGGCTTTTCATAACACTTTCCTTAAGTCTGACCAGATAATGTGGCCAATTTCTGACCAGATTCCCACCTCCCGGGCAAACTCAGCAAAGCCCCAGTTGTGTGGTGCTCGTAAATTTGATCTCCTGGGGTGTGAAGCGTGTTACAAGTGATTCGGGCTTGCAATATGTTCACAAGACGGGAAAGGGGCCACTGTTATTAAAAACCATGGATTTAAAGAGTTTCTTTGCCTGGCAGTTCCAACTTCAACATCCCAGATATTCACTCCTCCTCCTCCTCAGTATATGTGCAAATGATCACAGTCTAGCTTTTGTCTGGCTTTATCTCTAAAACATCTATCAAGCGCTGGCCCTCTGACGTCCTTATTTCACATCCTGTCCATTGTGGACACTCCAATAAAGAAGCTCAACATTTTAATCTCGCCCTCTTGTCTTTATCCTCACTCTCTTGAAGATCTTTTATTTTTCGTTCTTGACTCGTGCAGCTCATTGCTTCCATCTCTGGGAAACTGGGTGTCACTCTTGCGGCAGACTGTACGAGGCTGTAGCGCTGGCAGGCATGCAACCCTGCAGATAAAAGTATAGCACGGCTACTCCGCTGGGTTTTTATGCATTGTCACTGGCGCAGAGATACTGTCGCTGTTTGCTGAGTGAAGCTTCATTTTTATTAGAAAACCAAAGAAACAGTTTCACTAATTACGGAGGTGATCATTTGAGTCGCCTGCTATTAGTTGATCCTTATTTTTTTTTTTAGAGCTTAGAGTTTAAATGAGACGCCCACAATACATGTACAACGAAAAAGCTTCCACCTCCTAACAATTGGGGAGCAAGGCAAACTTGGAAGCAACAGGAAAAGAGATCTGTTACAGTAACAGAGTTTACAAATCAGATAAAGTGAAGATGGTCCGTACAGCACAGGGGCTGTACTTTTTTGACCCGAGGGATTGACGTCTAAAATATCCTGTGAACACATACTACAGTGATTTAATTTTCTTTGCAAATGAAAGCCAGTAGGTAAAGTATTGAGGAACTAGGCCAAGGACACATTCTTTGAGTAAAGTCAGAAACAACCTCCATCCATCCATCCATCTTCTATACCCGCTTATTCCAATTCAGAGTCACGGGGGTCTGCTGGAGCCTATCCAAGCTGTCTTAGGCCAAAGGCAGGGTGACACCCTGGACAAGTCGCCAGTTCATCGCAGGGAGAAACAACCTCCACAGTAGAAATATCATTTTCATAACCCCCCAGAAAAAGCTGTGTTCAGCTGTTGCATGCTGTTGTCTGTGTGTGTGTGCCAAAATCAATAAAAAAATAATAGATAATCAGTTTGTCAAGGAATGTTATGTCATTTTCTTCCCTGTCTTTTCCAATGCGCTAGAATCCAGAAAGGGAAAAATAAAGCCTGAAAAATGGTCGGCCGTGTTTCAGCAGGACGTCCTCTGTGTCTCCCTTCTTCCTCGCGGTGTTTGTTTTTTCCCCGGGAAGGCGTTTTAATCAGTGGAGCGAAAGTGCTCATCAGCGAAAAATTCTTGGCGTCCAAGTCATTTGCAAAGACAAAAGAGCGTATCGCAGACTTTCATCCGCCGCCATTTGTGCAAAGAATCTGCCTCGTCATTCCCGGGGCATCTGTGGCAGCGGCGGCCTCTTCCCGAGCGCCAGCAGGGTGAGGCGGCGGGCGTGTGAATGCACAAAGTGGTGTCTTTTCTCTTTCTGTTTGCTTTTGTGCATCGGCAGCGAGCAGATCCGACGGGTGACCTTGGCTCTGCGTGCTGACTGGACTCTGCTGGGATTAAAAGCTCGCAGGTGATTCAATTAAAAAAAAACAAAAAAAGAGTTTACAGAAAGGCTTTTGGCACGTGTGCAGCGGAGAAGCAACCTCTTCTCGTCTTCTTGACGTCTTTTGAATTGTGAGCACGTCGTCACACCTAAATCCTCCGCTTATGAGAGGGATTTTTGCTTTCCACGAATAAAAGCCCCACTTTCCCCGCGACGCCTGCGCTGGTGTTTACCAGAAGGTCATTCACACACTGCGAGTCGACTTCTTTGTTTCACTCTTTGTTAAAATTCCTTCACTTGTCCTCTGAAACCGCACATGAAAAAGAAGTTTTGGTGCCCGAGGGCTCTGCAGTGGGTACAAGAGCGCACAGCAGCACCACCTCCCTCAACCACTGACCATCAAGCTTCAATGGGCTTTGAAAGCTGTTGCACTGTTCAGGTTGGACTGGATTACTGATGAGTCGGGAGTCAGAGTAATGAAAAATTAAACCCTGGTTGTCCTCCCAGGTTCTGCTTTTGATTGGCCGCTGTCTCCCGGCTGCTTTTTGTTTTGGTCTCGGGGCAGATGGAGAAACACTGAACGGCTCATTTTTTTCAAAGCAGGGATCGGTTTGGGCTCCAAATGATGGGAGGTCATTGGTCTAAAGGTGCCTCAGGTGATACGAGGCTGACTGATGGAGCTGTTGTGAAATATCACAATAATTATCTCCATGAGTGCATCTCCACAGCGGCCAGACTCCCTCAGTTGCAGTGCAGACATTTCCGTGGCGAGACGCTGTGATACTATTTGGATGAAATGCTACACTTTTATTGGGGTTCTGCCTTTTTTTCACATAGCAATACAGTCCAAGATTCTTGAAAACAAGATTCTTCCTATTTTGAACCCACAACCTAAGGTTGGGCAAAGAAGCAGAACTATCACATGTTTCCAACAGAACAACACTAATGGATTACAGGCTGAGTGTAGCTGCCCTTAAGACTTTGACAAGCTTATCAAAGCTGCCCGGTCAAACTATGAAATCCTTTAACTTTCGCTGCAGTGACCAGAGAAGGTTTATAGATATCATTATTCATTACCGGGCTCTTACACACATTTACAGATTCAATAAATGCATTTTGGTTGTTTATTTACACCTGGCACACATCTAAGAAAAAGTATGTTTTGTTTTTTTTGATAATCAGGTTGGCTTCTTCTGTAGAAACCCTCCCCTCAAAATCCCCCAAAAACCCAATGTTTCATGTGCAGGTGCACAGTTAGCTCCTGAGAACCGACCTGGATTACATGTCTCAGAGTGCCACAGAGAGAGACTTCCAGGTTCCACTGTAGCTTTTATAGATTAAGATGACATTTTTTTTTCTTCTCTCATTCGGACATGAGACTCAGCCTGAGAGTTTCTTTCTGCCGCGTATAAAACTGAAAATACATCCTGAATCCCTGGAAGACATCGCATCTTATGAAGATGCTGTGGCATGGCCGATGTGGACCTCCACACTCTACTGTCTCCTCTGCCTGGTTTACGATGAGGCTCAAAGCATGTTCTCCCATTATACACTGCGCTACAGTGAGATGACTTTAATAGCGCAATCGCACAGGGTTGGAACATCTGAATCGACTCTCACTGATTTTTTTTTTTTTTTTCCCCTCATCCCACTTGAATGCTGGTTCCAGTTTGTGAATTGCTGCAGTGTGAAAGTGTTTGAGCAACAACCGAGGGGTCAGAGGGACAGTTTAGAGACGTGTTGACATAATGATCTGCAACACAGCGAGATGGAGACACGGAATCACTTCAGGGTCAGCGTGAAGTGCTTAAGCAGGACTTTCCTTCTTCACTGCCGTCCTCGTTGATGCTCACCTCTCGCTGCACGTTGTTATGATCAAGAGGCAGGAGAGGAAGGAAAAAAAGTCTATGCTGCACACCATTTGCGCGGAAGAGCGGTGACTGTACAATAAAGGCAGACAATTATCCTGCAGGGATTGGACACAAATGTTTGCAGCATTACAACATCTGCTGTTAGCAAGTCTACTTTAATTTGTGCATCGTCTCCAGAAAAAGACAAAAAAAAAAAAAAAAGACATTAGATCGGCTCCTCACTTTACGTCGACAACACAACTTTGCATGATGCTGGTATTTTCCCCAACAGAACCCACTTGGAACACTGAAAACCCACAATAGGAACAGAAATACAATCTTAGTATTTGTGTTGACACACATCCCACTTTTTGACACACATTGTGGTGCTAAATTGAAAGAAAATTATTCTGTAACTGTTGTGATTTCTGTCCAAATGTGTCATCGCTGCCGCAGAGAGGTTCCAAACCATCCATTTGTGTGGTTGCACATGTTTTGAAGGCTGCAGTGCCTTTCCAACCTTTCACTCAGCTGGCTTCATGTAGTGGACATCTTTGTATTGGGTGAGATAATATCGGAAGCCTGCAACATGTGCAGCCAGTTACGTTGATTACGTTAACAGGCGTCACCCCTCATGGTTTCCGCTTGCAGTTTCTTTATCCCACCACTAGGTGTGCGTATGCGTCGTCAGAGTTGTGCTGTCAATCAAACCTTAGCTTTCTTTGTTTTCTCCATTGCAGTAAGAGTTATATATTAATATATAAGTTGCACCTGAGTATAAGTCTCATGACCAGCCAAACTACGAAAAAAGTGCAACTTATAAGTCCGGAAAATACGATACCCTGACGAGACAATACCTGGAGAATTCAAACACCCCCATGAAAACTCCTTCAGGCACCTGTTCTGTTAGCCTCCATCACTACCTCCTCTCACCTTTTCTTCATACGTCTAAAAGTGTCCCTGGAGTGCTGAACTTCAAAGAGGAATCCATCACACGCTCTGGGCAACTCTAACTGCTACTACTATTGCAGCCCACTTGGCGCTAGACAACTTTATTAGTCTCGCAGATGTGTTGAACTGACTTCTGAAACATGCAAAAAAAGAAAAGAGCAATAAGAGGGGGGGGGGGAAGCCTTGAACCTGCAGAGTCGCTGCTGTCCACTCCACTGAGCTGCTGTTCCCACATTCAATTGTTTCAAACTTAAAAGGCCAGCTTCAAAACTTAATGAGGTGTGTCTAAAAAAGAGCACGGGTGGAGATAACTAATGTGCCAGAGTGTGACAGCATGGTGAGAAGAAAAAAAAAAAAGCTCTCCGGAGAACATAGCTGGTATATTTTCTCCCCCCAAAAAATAAAGTCTGGGGCAGGCAGCAGACAGGACAGAATTATTACAGTTGACACCTGGTCCCCCCAGGTGAGCTGTTTGGCGCGCGCGCACGCGCGCACACACACACAACACACACACACACACAACACGCACACACAACACACACACGCACGCACACACACACACACACACACACACACGCACACACACACACACACACACAATATGAAACTCAAATTCATTTTATAAAAGAAAAAAATATATTTTTTCATTTACTGTTTTAATTTTTGTTTAGTTTCTTTTGGGGGGGAGGGGGGAGGGGGGGGGGGGCAAAATGTGTTTATTGTTTTTCTGCTTCCACGACTCACCTGAGTTTTTTCAAGAAAATTTAATATTTTCAAGAAGAAATTCTGGCGCTTAAAAAGTTAATTGTGGATCTATGAAAAATAATTATTTTCAATTCATCTCCACGATTTGACCTCCAGTCACGTGTCTTACATGTCACGCCCTGCTGAAAGGTTCCCACAAAGATTTGTAGGCACACTAGACCAAAAAAAAAAAAAAAGTGCATTATTATTTGAAAGCAAAACGATGATCAAACGAATCACTTCATTGCTAGAAGGCCACTGCATGGTTGTAAAACAGCATGGAGTTCCAACGGACTGACTACGGAAGAAAGTGAACAAAGTGCTTCTTTGGAGGGGTGGTGGTGGTGGTGGGGGGGGGGGGTTGTCCTCCTTTGAGCTTATTTCCATGCTTTCTTAAAATCCATTGATCGCTTAGGATAAAATATGACATCCTTGGGCTTCTGCCTTTGAAAAACATCATCCACCTGGAAACTCAGAAGTCAGCGTTTGGTCAAACTAAGGTAGCTTCATATGTCATTCGGCCCCTCGCCGCTGTCACACGAAAGCATGCATGTAAAAGTCAGTGGGTGCGTTCACTGGAGAGGAAACGCAGCGGACGTCCATCCTCAGGTCATTCGACATGCTCTCTGGGCCCCCTAGTGGGACAACGCCGCCATTATCACAAATGTTGCGTTAATGCGTGTGTGTCAGTGGTGTGCAGCATCATCCGTAAATGGTCTAACTTCACTCTGAGGAGATTTTGGGTGGTTTGCACACTCTCACTATTATTATATTTCAGGCCGAAGCCTTAAACTTCGCTGGCTTCAGCATTTGGTTGGGTTTTTCTTCGAGTGTTACTATAAATGATTTGTATTTATTTATTAGTGCCTATTAGTACAAAAAGGGGAAATAATTGAATGAATTGAAAATCGAAAGCCCTCGAAAAGATGTCAAGACAAGTGTGCGAGCGTGTGGGGGCGCGCGCGCGCGCGCACGCCCATGACCAAATGGCTGCAAGCCCTCACAAATTCAGACTTCGTGCCGCTCCCCGAAGAGCCGAGCACATGATCACCCGCCCATTAAAACCAGTGATGGTGCGCCAGATGCGCCCGGGGCGCCGGTCTTGTGATTTTGGATGTGAAGATATCAATCTCGTGACAATCCGAACCGGAACTTGTTGTGATTCGAGCGCTCGGCGGAAGAAGGGGAGGGGGGGGAGGAGGAGGAAGAAGAAGAAGAAGAGTGAGAGGTGATGGGGGGGAGGGGGGGGGACACAGAACAGGAGGACGCGGAGCAGGTGATGGTGCTGATGCTGGGGAGTATCTCACGCGCGCGCACGCACACACACACACACACACACACACACACACACACACACACACACACACACACACACAGGAAGGCAGAGTGAAGCAGCCTACCCACCATCCTACCGGGGTCACCTGGGACTTCCCTCTGTGTCGTGTCCGGGTCTGTTGAGCTTCAAGGCGGTCAGTCACCTGCAGCCCTCCATGTCCCTCCTACCGGTGGCCGGAGAAAACCAAAAACAACCAGTCCGCAAGTTGAAAGAGAGAGGAAAAAAATAAAGTTGGCTCGGTGCAACAGTTTATCCCACTCAGAGATGAGGAAAGGGTGAAAGAACAAAAAAACAAAACAACAAAACAACAACAACAACAACTTGTGTCGCGGCTCCCAGGTTCAGCGGCACCGGGCTGGAGATCCTGTGGATGCAACAAGCGCAACTTCTAGCAGCATGCGGTGCTTCTCATTCTCTCTGTGCGTAATCCCATCCGAGAATGTGAGCGGTGGACGCGCTGATCGCGCTCATCCAGTGGCTGCTGCTGTGTGTGAGAGAGTGTGTGAGGAGTGCGTGTGTGCACGGCGCTGCCTCCAACACATTCAACAGCCGCCCCTCTCTGCCGCCGCTTCTGTGTTGCAATGCGGGTTCTTGTCGCGACAGGGGGGGAGGCATAAAATATATATATTTAAGAGAGAGGGGAAAAAAATTGTTACGCGCCTGCCTGACGCCGGATGAGTGGTGGATAGAGCCGGACTGGCACCGCTGGACACACTGGGGGGTGGACGGAGAGAGGGGAGGAAGAGAGGAGCGCACGGCTGCGGCTTGGGGATGGGAGGTGGAGGGGGGAAGATGAGGAGTTATAGGAAGCTACCTGTAGGAGGAGGAGGAGGAGGAGGAGGAGAGGAAGCTGTTGTGCGGATGGTGGATGGAGGGAGGGTAACAGCAGAGTTCCTCAGCCTCACAAATATGAGGAAACACTATTGAGGTTCAAAATACTGCAGTCAATCAGTTGCTGAATTAATCAATCATAAGACTGATTCATGATTTATGATTACATTAAGATTTTTTTGGGGGGAGGGTGTTATTATAAATCTGCTGTCGTCCGTTTTTTAGTCACATTAAATAAAATTATTATTATTATTTTTTTTAATTTACCGTTAAGTCAAACTAGCCAAATGTAGGTAATCAGATTCATTACAGCTGCAGACTTATTCAATTCCTCAATTGCTTGTTGCTCAAATTGCTCAAAATTGTCAAACTTAGAATCCCTTTTCTGTAAATGAAACAATGACAAAATGTGCTTTTCTGTTATAAAAATGAATTCGGATTTCATACTGTGTGCGTGTGTGCGCGCGCGCATGCGCGCGCGCGTGGTGCAGGGGCTATAGCAGAGGGCTGCAGGTTTGACTCTCTGTCGTCCTTCTCTTCGTGGAGAAGCACCCACAAGCAGTTTGCGTGCAACCTAATCAGATTATCCTTGTCGTATTTTTATGTTGGTGTTTTTTTTTCTCTAAATGTGTTTTATCGGCAGAACTCATCCCTCCCCATGTGAGCCCTTGAGGACCAGCTGCGGAGAAACATTAGAGCAGCACAATGCAGCCGCCGCTGCTTTTATGATGGTTTGGAGTGGAGGAAAACCCCCCTTTACCTGACATCAGTGCGTTACAGGGCAGCTTCTATGGACGTGGATCTAAAAAAAACAAAACAACTCACTACAGATAAAAAATATTTATTTGCAGACTTGATAGATTACAAATATTTTATATTTTTTATGGAGAAAAGTCACATGTATATATTTTCAAGGTCCCTGCCTTGCATCAAACAGACTGATTGTTTTCGGTCCGGTGACAGTGAGAAAAAACGTGTGAAGTGAGGGGGGGAAGAAGAAGAAGAAGAAGAAGAAGAAGAAGAAGAAGAAGAAGAAGAAGAAGAAGAAGAAGATTTTTTTGAAAAATAACATTTATTTGCCGCTCTCATTTCCATTCAATCAATCAGAAGAAGAAGAAGAAGGGCCTCGGTTTCAATGAATGCAGTGGTCAATACCTCGGAAAACAGACTAATCAGATTTACACGCAGTTAGAAACGGGAGCTGCAACGACACCCTGCACTCTGCGGGCCGTTCTCACATGATTAATTTATTAACTTTATAACACTGCGGAACATATTTTTTTTATTTTTTTATTTTTTTCCCCCCTCTCCTCGATTTCTTAATGAGTTCATTGCAGGAGCAACACAGGCTCCGTCTGCGTCAGATTGAACCGTTGAGCCTATTAAAGGGATTCTGTCAAATTAAAACGCCCCCAAGATGGAAGCTGCGGATCAATAGGAGGAGCTTGTTCGGGGTGGTTTTGTTCTCGCCTCGTGCAGAGTAACATCCACTTCCCCTGGTTCCGAGCGCCTTTCCTGAAATTTCAATGTCACGGTTTTGCTATTTTCAGTCTCTTAACATCTGCAGACACTGTGATCGTAGCCTAAAGGTGACATCATGACACTGAAATGGCTGCAGGCTGCCTCAGCTTGACACAGAAATGGAGGAAAGAGGCTAACTTTACTTTACAACCCCCCCCCCCCCCCCAACCACCACCACCACCCCTTTCTTAAAAAAAAATGTACATCCTATTTTTTTTTTTATTATTTAAATCTTTATTTCTTCAAACCTTCAGAGTTTCCTAATATTTTCGGGCTTTTTTTTTGTTAAGAGCTTAATTGTAAGCAAGTCTTTACTGCAGAAGGGTGACAGTGGGTTCACAGGGAGAGGAGTTGATGCACACCCCGGACCTTCTCGCGTCAACATCCTTGAAGCTGGTGCTTCCTGGTCTCTCGGCAAGCACCCTTTAATAGTAAAGCAAGCCCGGAGGACGTCAGATGAAGCAATTAGAGACGCGAGCGTCAAGGCGCCCACTTCTTTATCTGCTCGCAAAAAACAGATCAACGAGCAGGGCGGATGCACCTCTTAAGGGGAAGATTCATCATGTGCACCTTTGGAAGTTGCAACACCTGCGGGTTCAGTGAAGTTTATTAGGGCGCCGCGGTGCCTCGGAGAGTGGAAACCTGCGAGCGCTAATTGGTGTCTGACTATCTTAGACAGGCCTGAGGAGGAGGTCTGGTGGAAAGCACCGTACGCAAGCTTTTTAAAGATGGATCTGTACAACGTGGCTGCTTTGAAAGGTTAAAACATGCGTTTATGTATCACTAATCACCAGATTTAAAAAAGACACATTTTCTGACTAAATGAAAGCAGTTGATTTGGTATGTTATAAAGATGGATTTTTTTTTTTTCCTTTCCCTTTTTTTTTTAAATGAAAAATAAAAACATCCAGCTACTTCTCGTTGGTTATTTTATCTCAGACATAGATTTATAAGTTGTTGTTTTTTTATTTACCTGACATGGGACCCACCTGTCAGTTTTGACAGGTGGGTCACGCCCTCCGCCGTCCGTTCGCCCCCTCCCAGATGCTGCTCTAGGTGGGCGAGAGCATGAATGCTCCCTCGTCCCTGTGTCTGAAATAAAAGAACCAACGAGAAGTAATCGCAAGAAAAGACAGAATGAACTGAATTCAGTCAAACATCAGTGTTGTTGGGGTTACTCCATAAAAGCATTGCAACTACTGATTACTGATTACTCCTTGATAAAGTAATCTAATTACTCCTTTAACTGCTTTGTTTCATTAGTAATCAATTACGAATTACTAATTACTTTAGTTAAAAAAAGATTAAAAAAACAAAAAAAAAAACAGTTGCTCGGTGCTTTGGAATGAAAAGAAGTAGTTTAATTACAGTAGTTGTTTTCCCTAGTAATAGATTACTCGCCAACACTGTCCAAACATCCAGCTGTTTGTCAAGAACTGAGTTCCCATGTACATCCGGATTCAATGTAGCACTCTGATAAGCCCCACCATGGCATCGTGCAACACTGCTCCGGCCAACGCCTTGACTCAAAGTCCCAAGTGGTGGAGTCGCGGGCACATAATGCTAAACGACCTCACTGTTACCAAACGCCCAGGTTTCTCTTTGGTGTGCAATTCCCCCCCCCCAAAAAAACACTTCTCCAGCTGCCCCCAGCTGTTCACTGTGTCTGATCTTTTGTCAAGAAGCTTGCAAATGATTCTCTTCTCTCCTGCTGGATGGAGACACGAACTCATTTCCCCCGTCGTTCAACAACACAGGGCCAGTGCAGTCCCCAGGGATCCTGCATCTTGAATGGAATGAGGTTTTTCCATCGGAAAGAGGTTTTCCATTCGAGGTACAAGTCCGAGATCACCTTCTCGATCCAGAGTGCTGCCAGTTAAAGGCCCTTCATTGACACGACACGGCGGTCTGCCGCTGCCGAATCACAAGTTTGGTCGGCCAACACTGCCAGGCAATTCGATTAGACACGAGTCAATGCGTGAGCGCAGCTGCGATTTGATGTGAACCTCCGCTTGACAGGTGTCCTTATCGCTTATCGTGTGGAAACTAAAGCGTGATTTGTGGCCGCTGCGGTTTGATTGCTGGTGCCACCGCCGATCGCGTGATGTGGGGTTTTGTCATTTATCTCAGCCTCACGCCTGCCACTACGACATCACCAGGGGACGATGCTCAGCACGGCACGTTCCCTCGTGCGTCACATTGCTTAATTTTTACCAAAACAGGGGCAACAACAAAGTTGATGGGAAAAGTTGATGGCACTGCTTTCAAGTTACACAAAATAAAGGTTTTGTTAATCTGTCGGCTGTACGTTTCATCCGGCGCAAAAATATTTCTGAACTCATGTGGCTCCGCTTCCTCTTGATGAGTTTCACTCTTCTTGTGCCTTTGCAGACATGGCCAGTGGCAACGTGTTACACTTCTCTGTGCAGGAAGTTGGGTGTGGCTATCTGTTCCCCCGCCGCCACCCAACCCGCTCACCTGTTGCCACACGTAAATGTGAAAAAAGTGTTTCCATTACACTTTTGCGATACAGCTCTTTATCGACGCGTCCGAAAAACCACCTCATGAGAGCGCAACAAGCTTTAAGCGATATTTAGGTGCTGAATATCCAGTCGTCAGCTTCACCTCCTGCCTACTGTTCACAACGAGCTCATTCCTTCCACTTCCCTTGCTGGGTTTTGTCAGCAAAGGTTCCTGGTTTCTTATCTTTGCACATTGCCGGCTCACCTCATCCTCAGCTCAAGGTCCAACAAAGCATCAGTTTGCAGGAATCTAACACCCGCTCTTTTAGTGGGAGGCTGCAAACAGAAGGCTAAACATGAAGAATTCTTTCGAGTTCTGCAGCTGTGTTTGGCTCCGGACTACTGTTCCTGAGCCAACCGCAGCAGCGTGATGACAATATCGCTGCCCCCAGCGTCTCCAGGAAGTGACCACGCCAGTAATCGAAGCGAACGCATCGATCACTGCCGCCAGCGACGAAGTCCCCGAGCAGTCGTAACGCCGCAAGAAGCCCAAGGGGAAAAGGACGACTGGTGACACGTGCAGCTGCCGGAGAAGCCTGCCAGCAGCTGCACGTCACTCACCCGCGCTGCCGACGATGACACTCCTCAGTTGCAGTTGAAATACCTCAGAAACCCGCTGCCAACATGAATCTGCATCTCAAGGTGAGTTCAGGCGTGTTTGCCTTCTGCTGCCACCCCACATTAAGGCTGCGAGGTGGTGGAGATGGGAGACGTTTATTCCTCAGTTCGCTGCACTCCTGACTCTGCTGCACATTTTTAAATAGAGTGGTAATTCCCACACTGTCCTCTGACTGCAAACAGCTTGGCACAGTTGTCACAGAGAGTCTGAACAGAGAGAGAGAGAGCAGGGACGAGAGAAAACCAAACCAGACATATAGTCATACAGTCTTGTTTCATGAACGCGAGAAAAAGATGCTTGTCAGTGGACTGCAGTAATTTAATAATGTGCCTCAAATAGCTGCATCTTTGCCACGGACAGTAGTGGGCTGTCAGGGCCAGCTGGGCCTTCTCTGCTGCCATCAACATACCTGCATGAGAATTGTGAGCAAAAATCTGCAGTAATTCTTCAGAATTTCTAACACCCTCCCTCCAAGAAACCCTCAAAATGGAAGACTTGTGGGTTCCTACAATTATCATTTGTGTGTCGGTGCTACAGAAGAGGCTTACTGCGTTTATTTCTCAGTTACACAGCAATTTAAAAAGTGTCTAACGATCTCCAATATTCCCTGTCCTTAAATATAAATCATACAAACCCAAATAAGCACTCAATGATCCTGTAGTGCTGTGTGTGTATGCGCGTACACGCCCGCACAAGCGGTCTCCCACACCTCCTATTAACAGCAGAGGGCAGCAGTGATGAAATATTGATGAGCCTCCATTCTCTTTCTGTCTCCCTGCTGTGTAGAACCAGTTGGCCTCAGCACTGTGTGGGCTTTTAAACAATGCATTTTGACTTCCACCTTCTGTTCACTTGAAAGACCCACAAATCGTGCACATTTTCAGAGCTTTTGATTTTCCTCCTGGGCTTCGGAGGGAGCCGCCTTGCATGATTAATTGTCCAGAACACTCTACGGACTTCATTCAGAACAACAGCAGATTCAACCCTCTGTTTACAGCCTCCTGCAAAAAATTAAAAAAAAGTGATTTTTTTTTTTTGCTTCCTGTTAAATCCCAAAGCTTTGCTTCCGCATGCACGCTCAGGGAGTTTAATTGATCGGGAGATAATAAAACAACTTCATGATTAAGAAATTTCATGGCAAAGTAACACGATTAAAAATCGCTCAAGCCCAATAAAAACTCTAATATGTGGCTCACGCAGCTGATGACTGAATGTGACATGGGGGGACATGAAAGCTGTGAAGTTAATTTTATGCACTAGGGGACCCACAGTGTCTCCCGAGTCGTTACAAACTCATCATTACAGTTGTGTTCAAACGATGGAGTTTGCTCACAGAACCAGGGTTACAGCGTTTGTTTGTTTTTTTTTTCTCAAAGGCGTAAAAAGGAAATCTGGGGGGTTGTTTCGACGACCGTCGCTGATCTTTATCTTTGTCATCCAGTCACAGGAGGCATTGTGAGTGAGTTTTACGCTTGGCTCGGAATGCTTGACCTTTGACATTGCACCCGGTGCTGGCATCCTCCCGGCGGGCGTGGTGGTGATGATGGCTTTCCAATCTGCCTGTCGTTGCACCCACCCACAAAACACGGCTGCCCAACAAAATGCACCGCACACTGCACCACACAGCGCTTGTTCTGCGTCCCAAAGGTCAACAGGTGTCGGCAGCAGCAGCAGCAGCAGCAGCAGCAGCAGCAGCAGCAGCAGCAGCAGCAGCAGCAGCTCTGGCGACCAGCTGGATTTTTAGAGGGCACCATTGTTGTAATAATGCCTCATGACCAGTAGAGCGCAGTAGCATGTGTGTGTGTAGAAGTCTATGTGTTGTGTGTATTTGTGCATGAGTGTGCACGTGTGTGTGTGTGTGTGTGTGTGTGAGGGTGTGTGTGTAATGGAAAGAATTCTGCTTGCCCTTTGGCAATGTGTGTGTTCCTGATTCAGGAGTTTTTACATGTGTACATCTGTGAATATGTGTTTATGTTTCAGTCTGTCTGCGCCCTGCGTGTGCACGTACATGGCGAGGCATGTCAGGGGCAAATCACTGGCGAGAACATGTGGCCGGGGAGGACAAGAGCCCGGGGGTTGGAATGAGAGGAGGAGAAAGAGAAGAAGTGAAGGAAGAGAAAGAACGGGTTAAAGAAACAACGGTGTGACGCGTGGAGACGGTGAAGACAACAGGAGGAAGAATCAACACGAAATATCCAGGAGAGAGAAGAAACGGTGAAGAGGTGCTTAGAGAGAGGGAGGAGAGAGGAGAGAGAAGAAAAAACAGCTGAAAAACAAAAGTTTGAGCCGGAGAGATCTGGCAAGTCATCCTCCCACAATCACAGCGCCACATGTTCGGCATTGCGAGGGGAGGAAAAACAAAAATGACAAAGAGATGGAAAAAGGAAAAAAGGAACAAAGTGGAAATCTCAACACTCTATTGGGGGAAAATGGGGATTTTAGAGGGCCCAGTGGGCAACGTTCACAGTCATCCAATATCGTAAAGTGGAATGTGTGCGGAGTTGAATAAGGTCACCGAGACAAAAAAAAAAAAATAACGGTCATTTTTTTTCATTTGCAGTGGCATCTGTATTGACAGAAAGATCAGGTTATACAGAAGCATGTCATGAAAGCCATAAAACCAGTACTTTCTTAATAGAGGCATGTTTTTTTCCACACAGTCAGATGTGACTAAATCTCCCGGAATGTGCCTTTCACAGGGGGAATCACCACATAGCGACGACACGTACGGATTCTCAACAGTTTTATTTTGTCTCCACGCCATTCAATAAATACAAAAATACAAAACCGGCTTCGTTCTCTTAAGACAACACTGATAGAAAAAAAAAAAAAAAAAAAATTAGTTACTTAGAAACAGAGACGACCGAAGCTGAGAAGCGGAGAAGCCGCGAGTGCGACGGCAGCAGAAACAGCGCGGTGAAGTCGGTGCTCGTCATGCACAGTTTCTCTTCCAGTAGTGCGGTTCTGATCCTGACGCTGGTCGGACTCCAACTGAGAGAAAAATAATACAATCCCTTTTCTTCTTCTTCTTCTTCTTCAAAAAATATCATAACCAATAAAATTTGCAGAATGACTGGAGAGACATCAACCGTCATGTTTTCTTTGGTGTTGGCCAGACCCCCCCCCCCCCCCCCCCCCACCACCAACTTCTGCTGTTCTTCTCCAAACCCACTTTGCCACCCAAACGGTCTCACCGTCGCAGATTAGTTGACGTATTTACAGCAAAACACACGCAGACTACACACACGCACACACACACACACACACACACACGCACACACAAACACACACCAGCAGCCAGACAACCGCATTCAGACGCATACAAACTTGCATAGATTTTGGAAACACTTTCTTCCCCGTCCTGCCAACAGTAGCTGTGGCTGCGCTCCAGAGAATGAAGCTCCTCTGGTGGAGCCCAGCTTGTCCGATCTTGCCCCGGGTTGCCACTCAAGACGCGTCTGGACCGTCGGAAATGGAACCTCATCGATCGTCTGACCCATATTTGTACACCCAAACCTTTTTTAGATCCTTGGAGCGGAAGCAAGTGGAAGCAACAATATACATATATATGTAAATATATATATATATATATATTCATAGGTATAAAAGGAAAAGTCTGTCAGAAATGCAGGATGCAGAAGGCGGCAGGCAGGCGTGCAGAGGTCTGGTCGCTCCTCGTCGTAGCTTCATCCTTCCACTTTATGAGTCTCTTGAGAGGGAAAAACACCATGTCTGACTTTTCTTCTGTTCCTGCTCTTCTTCTGTGTTCATTACAATCCTGGAGCTGATAACAGGCGGGTGCGAGGTGAGGTGAGGTGAGGTTGGGTGAGGTAGGGAGAGGGGGGGGGGGGAAGGGTGGGAAGATGTTTGGGAGACCCAGTGTGCAGCTCTGGGTTTGGCTCCGTCGAAGACAGGATGGGGTAGAGGGAGGGTTTTTTTCTTGTTCTGTTTTCCTTTTTATTTTCCTTCGGAGGTTTGTTTGTGTTCGGCTCTTCCTCCTCCTCCTCCTGCTCCTCCTCCTCCTCCACCTCCTCGCAGATCAGTGTCTCCAGGTTCGCCTTTTGTCTGGGACTTTCATCGCCGCGTCGTCGTCCTCCTCCTCCTCCTCTGTGGAGTCTACGAGGAGCACAAACATCTATTTAGGACGTAATTGGCAGGATCTCAGGGGAGCCATTGATGTGGCTCCACGTTTGATACTGACATTAATTAAAAAGCCCCCGAAAACGGGCTGTAAATCACGGAGACAGCAAAAGGGCAGAGGGAGCGCGGGTACAGCGGCTTGGCTTACTGTAATCATTATTTAGATGGCTGATAATTCCGTGTTTCAACTTCACACATTGTCATTAAATTGCTGTTATGGTGCCGCGGAAACATTCCCTGTTGTCATTCGCTTTAGCCTCTCTGCTGCTTTTTCCGTGTGTGTGTGTGTGTGTGTGTGTGTGTGTGTGTGTATGTGTGTGTGTGTCCGTAGCTCACCTCCACAGTCAGGGCAGCACGCTCCCTCCTTGCGCTGGATGCTGCTGCAGGTCAGCACTGGACACTGTTTCCTCTGACACCTGGTCACGCCGTGCTGTGGGAGAAGAAGCGGAGGGAGAAAACGGGTCAGGCGCCTGGGGGGGTTTTGGCGGGAGTGCACGGCGCAGTGTGACACGGGAATGATCTCACGCGTCATTAAGATCACAAAGCCTCTCTCAGCACGTAGGCACATTTTAGGATGCGAGTTGGAAAAAGTATTTTTATGCTCTGAAAATGATTTTTTTTTTTTTTTTGTCACAAAAAAGTCTGAGTTGGCACAGAATCTGGCGCTGTGCTGAAAATGACGCATTCCTCATTCATTTTCAATGAGCTCCTTTCAATTCGGCTGCTACAGTTATGCTGAGCTGCTGTCCAAATATATATAGACTGACTCAACTCTCCGGTCGCGTTAGGTTGCAGCTGCTGGCCACGTCTTTCAGCAAATTTGTGAGAGCGAAAACGTGGCAAGGACGCACACAACTGCGCCCGTGAGGCAAGAGAGCGCTCAGCGCAGCTGGCTTAGCTGAGAAAAGCTACACTAGTGTGAAGGCGGAAGCGATGCTTAATGTTTCCGGAATTTCATTTAAAAAAAAAAAAAAGAAAAGAAAAGAAATAAATTGCAATACGATTTAAAAATATCTGGAGGATTCTAGTTGCAGATGAAATCAGTGTGTCACAGTTGGAAACTCTTCCTCTACTGATTGATGAACTAACCCTCAGCCAACCCCTCTGCCTCCCCCCCATTGATTCCCCAAGGCTCACATTTCACTCATATTTCCCAAACTTTCAACACAGGGAAATGGTTTCCCCGACAGCCCGGGCACTTACATCACACCAGCAGTTGATGCATTTCATTTCGCCCACCATGGGCACCCAGGGGTGCCAGTTGTCGCTGTTCTGGTAGTAGTTCTTGCCGAACTTGCAGTGCCTGGGTCCGTCTGCCTGCATCATGTCGCCGTGCTCCAGGCCGGGGGGAGTCTTCTCCTCCTCCGGACACTCTTTGCAGCAGTCGGAGGGGTGGCGCCTCACCGGGTGGCTGCACGTCAACACCGGGCACGTCACCTTCTCACAGTGAACCTCTCCAGAAGACCCCTGGAGATGGAAGACAGAATTATTTTTACAGGCTTAGAAAAAATAAGGTCCGGGTTCCTTTTTTTCCGCATTAATATTTGAAAAGTCTGGACAATCCCTGAGGTTGACTAATGAGAAATTTATTTTGCCTCATTCAAGCCTGGCGGAGAATAAATGACCCATTAAGAGGTTTTGTCGGGGGGGGAAATTCAACCAGATGTGAGCGGGGTTATTAATGTATATTTACCTTGCAAGTGCAGACGGCACATTTAATGTAACCAAAGGGGGGCACGAAGGGATGCCAGGTGGTTCCTGGAGCGTGCATCTTCTGGTCTCCTTCAAAGTAACAACCTGTGGGGGGTGGGGAGTGAAAGTCAGCGTTAAAACCGTGTCTCAGTAACCAGGAGAAGAGAGGCGACACTTGCAGGGGGTGAAAACATGTCGTGCGAGGCAGAATCGTTTGGAGAAAAACTCATAAAAAAGTCGAGAGAAGCCTGAAGGAGACAGAGAGAAGTCAGAACACGGAACCTACCCTCGAGATGTTCCTCCACCCTCTCTGGAGCTTTCATGTCTTTGGGCTCTTTCCTCTCTGAACAGGAAAAAGGAAATGGAGATACATAAATTGAATTACTTTTTCTTTTCTCCAAGTTCGCTGTGCGAAGCCTTTTTGGGAGTTGGGCCAAAAGCAGCAGCGAAGCTTCTGCCACGATGGATCTTACCGTCGCAGACCGGGCAGCACTGGCCCTCCGGCTGGATGGTGCGAGAGCAGGACAGGACCGGACAGATGACCGGGTCGCAGATCACAGTGCGTTTCTACGTGAGGGAAAAAAAAAAGGAAACAAAGACGTGAGGGAAGCTGCAGATTTAAACATCTCGTGCCTCTCGCGTTTTGTCGTTCGTACCTGGCAGCTGCAGGAGAAACACCTGTCGTAGTTGGGCGTCCAGCGGGAGCCGTGAGCGTGATGCTGGTTCTCGAAGAAGCAGGTGTGGGGGTCCTTCCTCAGCTCCTCGGGGTCCTTCGTCACCAGCTCCTCCACTTCCGGCTCCTCCACGTCAACCCTGGTCCCCGACTCGCAGTCGTTGGGCACGTGGACCTGGGAGTGGGGGAGGGGGAGGTGGAGAGGGAAGGTGAAGTGGGGAAAGACGGAAAAGAAAGAAGATTATTTTATTAATGTGGTTCGGCCTTGCGTTTGCACGTCCCGGCGTTTTCACTGAAACCGCACTTTTTCGAAAACGCACCTCAGGGTGGATAAGTCAGAAAGAAGTTCATGGTGGGTGCGTTTCCAAGAGAGAGTTTTCGAAAACGGGCGGCTTCAAAAAAAATCTGTCTCCGTGTAAACGGCCCCTAAGACGGAGGAAGAGTGTGAGTGCTGGGAGGCCACGCTGACTCCGCCCACCCTGGTGGCGAGCTGACTTGTTAATTGCTCCTTAATGGAGTGTTTTTGAGCTCCTGAGCAGATGGCTGTTTATGTTCGAGCCGTGTCCCATTAAAACAGCTGGACCTCTTGTTATGCCTGTGGGTGTGCGTGCGTGCGTGCGTGTGTTTGTGTGTGTGTGTGTGTGTGTGTGTGTGTGTGTGTGTGTGTGGCCCTGTGAACACCGAGTGAGCATCACACAGACACAAAACCACTTAGAGACTGTGTCCACATGTATGTGGGTGTTTTTCTTCTTTTCAAAGCTGGTTTGACGCAGTCCACACACAAACAGGCGACACTGTCACACCAACTGGAGCTTTGGGGAAAACTCTTTCAGGGAGGTTTTGTTGTTTGAGGAAATGTTTTTGTTTGCAACATTTGTTTACTGAACTTCATCTGCTAATGTGAAAGTGGATAAATTGTTTCAAGTTTCAACATTTCCAGCGGGACTGTTTGAACATGAGAGCTGCGCTTCTTCCGTGTCTTACCTGTCCTCTGATTTCTCCTCGCGGGTTCACCTTGGTGCTGACCTGGATGAAGGCCGTTCCCATGCTGAGGTGCTGCAGCAGCTCAGTGCTGATGTCCTTTAAAACTCCCTGAGCCTGGAGGATGAGGAGAAGGAAGATCAGAGGGTCTGAAGGCGCAGCGTCCTACCCGCCACACGGCCTACCGTGACCTACCTTGGAGCCGTAGAAGCCCGTCAGCAGCCTCTTGTGGGCAGCGCTGCTGTCGTCAATTTCTCCAATCTCGGCCAGCCCGTGGAGGTGCACGTTCACGGTGAGGTCGTCGGCTCTGCTCAGGCCCCCGATGATGATCTCGTAATGCAGGTGACACTGGCTGTCCACCGACACCCAGGCGTGGCCCGAGGCGCCCGTCCTCACCGGCGGAGACACAAACTGGCCGGCCAAAGGAACAGGCAGCTCTGGAAGGAGGAGAAGGAGGTCAGCGAGTGGACTTCAGGGGGACTGGAAACAGGAAATATGCCTTGTGCAAAGATGGCAGGCTTGTACGAGGTGGAACGCTGGGATATTTTGTTTAATGAAAATCCATTTGAAACTTTTTTTTCTTTGATATTGCGGGTCAAATGACGCACAGAAAAAGGTATTTGCAGGAGACTGTGGAAGTGCTCGCGTTTTATACTTAAAGGATTTAAGTTTTACACAACAATGGAAAGCCAACTATAGTGAGAAGTAAAAAAATAAATAACTAAAAATCTAAATCTAAGAATCTTTATTCCTTCTGATTCTTGAGTCCTCACCATGCCGGGGCGCCTCCAGTCCGTTGTAGAACAGGGCCTTGATTTGGCCCCTCAGCTCGCCGCCCTGGTTGTGCACGGTGGCCACGTTGATGAACAGCTCGTTCTGCAGCAGCATGTGGATGTGACGAGCCTCCAGGCGGCTCCATCTGCCCTGCGCCCGGCCCGCCACCTTGTCGAACTCCGGCGTCAGGTCGTACAGCACGGAGCGCTTGTTCCGCCGCCGCGGCTTCAGCTCGATGGTGAGGCCCACAAAGTCGCTGGTGAGACCTGCGACCTGCACCTGGTGGAGGAGGAGAGCGAGGGAGGAGACTTTTAAATTTGCTTCGCAGTAGGAAATCAGGTTTTTTTTTAGAGGCAAATTCACATTTATTTTCTTTTTACTGGCAGAACAAGACATTGTAACTACCGTGTAAGTACCAGTTCAAAAACTCTGGATGAAACAGAATGTCAGTGAATAAAATTTATCAATATTTTTACTTGGGCAAAAATTGCAGTAAAACGATTCAGATTCAAATTGTTTTTGTTATTCTAGCGGTTCTTCTGGTCTCGCATCAGCTTGATTTGATGCAAATTAGAAGGGAAGGCGACCCTGGGAATTAACTAAGATTAAAACACACGTTCCTTTAAGGTTCACTTGTTTGCAGAGGAAACTCCATAAAACCTACTTTTACTAACTTGTCTTTATACTCTTCTCTTTCTAATTACGCTCCACCGCCATGCGGGCACCGGATTAGTCAGCGACTGCCAGGTTTCAGTTCCAGCTCCGCCATCCGGACTCGTCTGCTAGTCGGTGCGTTTTAATCTCCGATGCGCTACATTTAAAATCCGTACCTGGTAGTCCAGCGTGCCGTTGTCGTGGAGGTTGAAGATCGCTGATCCCACTCCTCCCGTCTTCCCCGGACTCAACGCGTCCCCGCTGGACATCACGCTCTGGATTGCTGTTCACAAAAACAACAACAACAACAACGAAAAAACACTTTACTTCCATCCTCCTTCCACACAACCATCGTATCCTCCCTTGGAGGTTTACAAGTCTGGCTCTACAGCAGCCAGACTGACAGCTTTCGTGATGAGGCGATCGCTTCCTGCCGTGTCAAAGGAGGAGAGCGGAGCTACGTTGCAGCACAAGCTGCAACCACACACGAAGGCGACACATGGCCACAGCGTCAGCAGCATTCACCATGAAAGAATCATTCAGTGGACAGATTCAATTGGCCTGCTCATCAAGACCGAGTCCGCCTGCTCTTGTAATTTGTGTGCTTGAACGCGGGCCAAAAATACACATGGTGGCACACACACACACACACACACGCACACACGCACACCCAAGGTTAAGCCTCAGAATGAGGTAAGGCTGGTTGAATGCGGCAGAGGGCTTAGAAGGATTGAACAGAGAGGACAGGAGGGAATGAGTAAGAGAGAAGGATGATGAGAAAAGTACAGAGAGACGTTTAGAAAACGACACGGAGACAGAAGAAGGAAAAAAAGAAGAAGCCGGAGAGGAGGGACGATGACGGCAGAGGTGGGACACGAGGGGGAGAGAAGTGGGGGGAGGAGGGTTTCAGAGGAGAATGTCGGCTCTGGATTTTTCACACATAACGTCAAAGCTGTTAATCACAGCGCTGGAACAGCGGCAGCACGGAGAGACGGGTCCAAGCAGACTGTGACCTTGGCAGTGCAACTCTGTAATGTGTTGCGGAGGAAAAGAGGTCGGAATAGAAAATGCCTTTCAAAGCAGCAGGCGACCTCCCGTTGAAGGATTGTGCTGAGACGCCTTGGAGGTTCCAAGAACCTCAGTTCCTGCTTCCACGGCCACCTAGTCAGTTGCAGCACTAAAAACGTGTCTGTGAGATGTGATGATTGGATGTGGCTGTGGTGGTTGGTCTTCTGAAGCTTCCCATCCAAAGCCCTCAAGTAGGAAAACAACTATCATGATCAAAAGTTGAGCCCTCAAACCCACAGAGGGGCCATCAGATCGAGTCTTGCACGTTGTTTCATTTGAGTCGCTTTAGAAGTAAGAAAAAAAAAAACCCTGACGGGTTTATACCCAATTTCAGGGACGCCCCAGTGCACACTCACCACACATCTTGGAGGCCAAGCCTTTGTGAAAAGCCAAACAGAATATTTCACGGTGGGTGAGGGGAAATGGTGCGGATTAAGACTCACTTCTAGCGTTTGGAAGTGGTTTGGTTCCTACCCGTCGGACGCAATTACATGCTATCTATACATTTGGACAGGAGACAACCAACTTTCAACCGTCCATAATGGAAAACATCTTGGACGGCAAACTAATAGTTACCTTAAAAAAGGCATTCGGGGCCAAACAGAGTTAAGACAACATGAGGTTCAAAGACAATGTTCCCTCGAGCAGGAAAACGGAATCAGAGTTATCAGTATCAGAGTTGCTATTCAAGGGCACTTTTTTATATTTCTTGCAGGTAAATAAATGATGACCACTGAGAGAAGGAGGTCGGTTTTGACCGCATTGTGAAATCTCTTTGTAAAAGGAGCTTCTGTCTCCTTCTCTTTCTGTCTCCAGCAACCATAAACAGGAAGACGTGCGCATGCACACACACACACACACACACACACACACAGGTCTGGTCTTCGTGCCACTCAATTCAACAAAGGGACCGGTAAACACTGTTCCGCCCCGGGGTGATAAGAGTTGAAAGGATGTGGACAAACAGAAGGTATTTATAGAGGGAAAATGAGGCAAAGAGCCACACATGGAGGAGCCCCAACCAAGTGCAAGAAAAACACACATTCCCAGCGACACCTCGTGTCTGATGCCTCAGCAGTGTTTCGTAATACTGGAAAGGGAAAGATGGACGGAGGGAAAATGGGCCTTATGTTTCTGCTGTCACACTTACTGTCGCATGACTTCCTGCCGGTGATGAAGCCTGAGATCCTCTGGGGCTCCTGGCCCTCCGTCTCCACGGCGATCTCCAGCTGACCGCGGGACAACCAAAACAGTTCCCGGCTATTCAGGTCCGTCAGCACCTCGGCGAAGTCTGGATCCTGCACAGGTTGAAGCGGATAAACAATGAGCGAAATCACTCCGCAAACAAATTCCTCTGTGATGGTGAAGAAAAAGTCACTTCGAGTCATTAAGGTCTCGCTGGCATGTTAGACACAACACGAATGAATGGCGGCTAGCAGGGGTGGAGGAGCCTCGAAATGTTTCCCCGTGAAAACCTCCAGTTTATACCAAACAAAGATGAGATGAGGAAAAACAAATCCCGCTGCAGTAAAAATCTCAACGTTAGTCTGGCAATCACGACGGCACCGCCGAGTCCGAAAAGACCGACACAAACGGTTGTGTTACTCCAAAACATTTGACATCACCGCAGGAAAGGGGCGAACGTGGAAAAGCCGAGGCGACAACACGGCGGTCTCGTGTTGCGAGAGGTTCCGCTTCTGGGAGAGCAGAGCAGAGCGGAGCGCGGGAAGGGGTGCGAGTCGGTCAGCACGTCAAGAAATGTGTTATTAATCGGGCAGATGTACGAGCCCGTTGAAGAAATGTTACTTTTATGACCTGGGGCCTCAGTTCAGGATAAATACACAAGTACCATAAATCCCTCGCAGCCAGGAGCCAAAAGAGAGCGGGACCAGCGCCGGAGCTGGACAGTGGGACGGTGACTTACAATGTGGAAAGTGAACGGGTGGAATCGGATCGACGCGGTCTGGGAACCGCAGCGCCTATAATGGGCTCTGGTGTAAATCAGGCAGGGCAATAACACTGTCAGGATTACCTAAAGGCTATAAAAAGGGGGGCTTTGCACATTTTAACACTAATACCGATATGGTCCACGGACGCTTGATTGAAAATGTAAAGTTTACAGTTTGTTTATGCACCTGATGGACACATTTTCTAATACACGCGACAGTTCTTGAGTTTCACAGACAGGTAAAAAATGCCACCCAATGTGTTTGCCTTGATTGTTGCCTTGTGTAAAACGTTTCAAAACGCTAAAGGATGTAACAAGAAACGTTATCATAACATTATTACACCCCTGCCTCAGAGGCCACGGTGAAACACTGCGTTAAAGTTACGTTTTCAATCCAAACTGGACAGCCGAGACTTCCGGCCACTCGAATGACAACACACCAACGGTATGTTGACCTGTAATATCTTTCTTAATCCAATGCACACTGGAGCCTGTGGCTGCAATAGCTCCTCGTCGGGTGCAAATCTCTCTGGCTGTGAAACTCTGCAACTGTTATGTGGATCAGAGAATGTATAAAAACGGAGCTGATTAGCAACTGGCTGGAATTTCTACCGTGGGCAGACAAACAAAAAACAAACATCTGCAGTTTGGCCGCATGTGTCGGCTTGTTGGCGGTGGAGGGCGGGGGGGGTGTTCAGCCACGACCCCAAGGACGCGCCATGGGGTCACGCGGCCCGTCGCCCAGCCAAAAACGTTTCGCATTTTTCACGGACGGCCTCTCAAGCTGCCGCTAAGCTCGAGCAGAGGCGCATCAGGCCCTTCGCACAGTTCCTGGCAGAATTCAAAACAGACCCTGCTTTCATCACTCCTTCCCTCCTTCCCTCCTTCCCTCCGTCCCTCCCTCCCTCCATCCATCCATTCATCTCAGCCCACAGACCACTAACCACTCACATGTGTGAGGAGCGTGTGCACAGTCCACCGTCTGCGCTCCCCTCACCCACCCGCCCGCCGCCCCGCTCATCCTAAGAGCTCTTCCAACTTTACCCCCTTTTTGTCTTGTTTGCCCCGAGATACGCTGGTCTCTCCCGCTGCGGCGCCCCCGAGCGGTCATCAGCCATTGTGGCGGCGGCAGCGGCAGCAACGCCGTTAGGATGTGGCGGGGAAACCACATCCGCCTCCGAGCGGTGCGGGCAGCGGCGGGGGAAAGGAGCCGCACTGCCGAAAAACACTCCTCCAGTTTTTCCACATGATCCATCCACTGTCCCTGATTGCACTTTTCCCTCAAGGCCTCCCACCAACACACAGCAGCGATACTTTGCAAAGTGCTGAGGGAGTGCGGCACTTTGGAACAGTCGGGGGCATTCGAAAACGAGATGAAACAAAAAAATAATGATGATGACAGCAGGCAGGGTTGAAGTGTTACTCACATGAGAGGTGATGTTGGCTCGGATCTCCCTCAGAGGGTGCTGGCGGTACATGAGCTGGACTTTGATGGGCACCACAACGGGTTCTGGGAAGAGACATGGATGGTTTTTCTGTTCATTTCTATCGCACAGGGCAGAAATTACATTTCTTGCATGGCTTTGGTGATTTATTTATTTTAGCTATTTAAAGGTCCCAAGTCATGCAAAAGTTTATCCCACTAGCCTTCCCTTCGGTACTTCTCCTTACTTATTTTATAAAGTGTCTGCCAAAAAAATGACACCCCACTGTTTACATCTCCTTCCAAACATATTAGAGTTCAGGAAAACACCAGTTTAAGCGTTCAAGTTTTTAATGCAGGCTGTAAACAGAGGGCTATTCTTTTTTTTCTCTCCTGGAGATGGACTGAGTTTTTTCTGATGTTTCATCCTGTGAGGCTGCTCTGCTGGAGACCTTTAAACCTTTTTTAAGATCCAAGCCAGATCCAAGTTTGCACTGCGCCCTCCTCACCTTTGCCACTGTGTCGGATGAGACCCTGCAGGATGAGGATGAAGTGGAGGTTGCTCTCCGTGTCGCTCAGCGTCAGCATGGCGATGCCCCCCATGCCTGAGTTCTCCTCCTCCGAAGTCAGCGTCGAGCTGAACGTCTCTGCGGTACAAAGAGAGGGGGGGGACATTACCATATTGAGTCTCTGCATTCTCCTCACGCGCCTCTCCAAACAAACTTTAATCCATGCGGGATTTGCGAAGATGACACGAGAATGATGCAGACTCGCGAGCGATTCGTAAATATTGACTTTCTCGTCACAAGCACAAGCGCGGCGGTCTCCTGGCGGCAGGCGCGACATGGCGAGTCGCGTCGCAGCCAATCTTACCGGCAAACAGAGCTCGGTGTTTGATGATCTTCCCCTCCACGTCCTCTCGTCTGCTCGTCGACGTGGACATGCCGAGGCGCATCTGCTCGCTCTGCAGCTGTCGCAGTAGAAGCTTCGGCAGGTTCTTCCATACGCCACAGATCTAGACACACACATATGAGAAAGCACACACATAGGTAAGCTGCATTACACTTCTCCTGAACTCCAGAGATCCTCCTTCAAAAAAAAAAAAAAAACATCCTCTGACTCGGGGGAAACCGTGCCAGAGAAGAGACACACAGATAAACAGACATCCAGCACAGACAATGCGCAACATCTGCTGAACACATCAAAACCATGCGATTGTGCTCTAAAAAGCCCCCGAGGGGCTGCAGAACCCTCAGCACAAAACCTCTCTGAGAGGCAAAGGAAGAGACGTGGCAGCGCGCCGGCACCTCATGGCTCTCAGTTCAGAGGTAATCTCCGTTTCAATTAGCGATACTCTCAGTCCCTCTGTCAGCCAGTGATGTAACGTGTGAAATATCCCTTCTCGCAAAAGCTAAAGTCAAGCAAACACCCACCACCCCCCCTTCTCCATTTCTTTTTTTGCACTGGATGTTTTCTCCAAGGTCCTCTGGACATCTATCTGAAAAATAATAATAGGCCAATTTGTGAGACCCATATTTACGGGGCTCCCTACTGACTTCGAATTTGGAGCCTGAAATAGAATGAGGAGATGTGTGTATCTTGGCAATAAACAAGGGTCTGAGTGTTTGAGCAGGGCTTGCGTGCGGGCTCCATTACACCAAAGTATCGGCTAACTGATTTATCAGGCTAATATTGTCCCGTTTTTTAAAACGCAGCGGAGGAGACCCCTGACCCCCTCAGCCGGGTTCTTCCCCCGCGCTAAGCGAGAGTGTCTGTTTGTGTTTACCGCGGTCAGACCGATTTAGCGAGGTTTACAGAGAGGAAATAAAGCAGAGGAAGCCACGCGGAGAAAACATTCTTTTATCCGCCTCCTTTGAGGTTACGCAGAGATTTTTCGTATTCATCTCACCATGTCGGATTGCCCTTTAGGGACTCGGTACTCAAACGCAGTTGCTCCGTCGGAGTCCAGGAAGGTTATTCTGTTGGGACGGTCCATTCTGCCAGGGACAAGAAAAGAAAGAAAAGAAAGAAAAGAAAGAAAAATGAATGAATAAATAAACATGATGTAATTCTTCAAGGGTTTGTGTTGCATGTTTCAGTCCGAGACTGAGACAGCGAGCCAAATCAGATCCAAGCCAGACCAGAACTGTCCTGAATAAGGTGACAGAGTGTCTTGTTATAGCATTTTTTTTTGCTTTAATGCATAGTTTTTGCAATGCAATTTATGGTTTAATCTGGTTTTATTTGCATATCCTAAAACTCAATGACTGAACTTTGCAACTTCTTAACAGTTAGACTTCTTCCCTTTTTTTAAAAAAAAAAAAAAAAAATATATATATATATATATATATATATATATATAATATAATTGTCACAATATTTTTTGTGACTCCACTGAGGCTGACTAATGAAAGAAGATAATGTTTTAGGAGAGAGGACCTGTTTTAGTGTGACAGACTGTGTGTCATACCTCTGGTACGTGATGGAGAAGGCCAGGCTGGTCCTGGTCAGGGAGAAGCGAGCTCTGGCCACACCGCTGGAGCTGGGCAGCCACGAGTCCGTCACACCCGTCAGCACGGCTACAAAGTCTGCAGATGGAGAGAGTGTTTTTTGTCAGCGCAAAGCATTCTTTCATTGGAGCTCTCAGCACATTTGCCCACGCACACTCAAACCTTTTCCGCAGAGCGCAGAGGTATGATGTCGGTTATATATGATATGACTCTGCTGGCTTTTTATGCAGGCCAGGACTGGCGGGCTTGTGTTCTGCTCCAGGCACAGGCCTCCTACTCACCGGTTCGGCTCTCCCCGGAGCCCACCTCCTCCGAGCTCAGGTAGGATCGGTCGTTGTAAGATTTGTGGAGGTCGTCCTCCTTCTCTCTGCCTTTCTCCAGGAAGTACTCATAGCTGTCCAGCACAGGGTCCGTCTGGATTCTGTCAGCCGCACCTGCAGGGAGAATCACCGCCGTGGTATTAAAGTTTTATGCAGACATGCTGTCACTTTAAGAGGCTGTTGATGTTGGTTGTGGTTATTTATTTTTTTTCACAATCTTTCGAATGTTTGGTTTTTATCATCCTCAACTGGATGTGTAAGAAGTTGTAATTTTCCACTTTCCCCATTATATTTTAATTAAAACAGTCCCCCCCCCCCTCCCCCCGGACTGTCTTGCACCACAGGCTTGGTGAAGGCTGAAGGCAGCAGAACATTCTCCCCGTCTTTGTCACTTCCTGTCACCCGTTCTCACTCTTTCAGCCAGTATTACTAATCAGTGTCGTGCTTTGCAGCTTCAGACTCAAAGCAAACTTGGAAGCGGTTCTGGCATGCGCTCCCCGGCGAGGGCCGCTTTACAAAAACTGTAATGCTTCCCGCTTTCATGCTCTGAACCAAAACGGCTGCACGCACGCAAAACACGCCTGTGTGTCATAAAACAGGGCCCATGTGGTCAGATACGACCTCACTGATATGATAACAAGGAATAAAAAACACACACACACACACTGGGCCTGAATCACCTCCACTTTACGTCTCTGAGTCAGTTTCCAGGGGAAATTAGTTCGACTGCAGTCTGCTTTTTGTCCTGGTGTCACACACACGCGCGCGCGCGCACACACACACAAATCTCAAATCTCATCATTCTTCTCACACTCTCTCACTCTTCTGCACCAGGACTTTCTGGGTAATGTCATTCTCACGTCCACCAACTTATCACTTATTCTCGATCCCCCAGGTGCTACAAACTGTGCACACCAACGTATATGCTATGCATACACGGGCACATTCACGCACACCCACACCCACACACACACACACACACACACACACACACTTTTATAAACAAACTTTCTACTTTGGTTCCAAAGCTAAGACAAACACACTCGACCTACAACTTGACCACAACACACACACACATACACACACACACAAGCAGAGCAGTGTTGCCGCCGCAGCGCTTTACTTTTACTTTCCATTGCCTTACCAGGCACACGGCATAGAAAAACACCAAACTGCAGGAGAACAGCACGGCGTGGAGACCAACGCAGTGCGTGTCTGTGTGTGTGTTTGCAGGCAGTGGCGGCTCTAATTCTCTTATAAGGTGCAATTGTGTGCCCTGCCTGCAGCACGGAGGCGAGCGGCAATGTGCAAACGAGGCTAAATTGGCTGCTACTCGTGTCGAGAAAATGTGCAACTGTTGCAGCTGACTGGAAAATGGACTGAGCCTCTCGGAGCGGTTAACCAGGTGACCTGTACGCTTCGCTCGCAGCTCTATGCTGTTTTTTTTCCTCAGCCGATTGAACAGTGACGGTCCTGAGCCCTGAAGCTTACCTTTGGGGCAGGTCCTGCAGCAGTGGCCCGGCAACAGCACGGGGCTGTCGCACTCGGGCTGAGGACAGTCCTGTTTGATGTTCTTGCAGTTGACCTTCCCGAACACTTTGCCACGGCGTCCCTTTTGCTGCCAAACGGGAGGAGAAAAAGGCAACAGCGACTGTAGAATCAGACAGGTCTTTTCTCCACGGCCTCCATAGAAACGCTGATAGATTCCAGCTTTTCTTGGCTGTTTGTGTACAGTATAGTGCAGGCATGGGCAAACTATGGCCCGGGGGCCATTTGCTAAGCTTTTTAATCCAGCCTGCTGAACTTTTAAGAGCATTATCTCAGCATTATTTAAGGGTTAATTAATAAGTTCCTTCCACATTTTCCATTGCGAAATTTAGGTTCTTGATACTTACAGGTTCGCAGTAGCACTGGACGCAGTGCATGACACCGAAGGGTTCTCCCAGATCTGGGTGCCATGTGTCCTCCAGAGAGTAAAACCGACCTCCAAATGCACATCCTGTGAAAAAACAAAACAAAACTTCTAAATACACACGGCTGTGTTTCCAGGGTGAAGACCAGGCAGGTACCGTCACAATCTTTACAAATGAGCGGCTGCCTATATCAAGCCACATACAAGAGACTTTTATGCCAGAGGTTGCAGACTGAGGCAGGTTTTATGATGTTTGTCTTGCGTTTTAATTGCAAGCTGACAAACGCGCGCCCATTTTCAGATTTGACAACAAATAAACCCCGCAGAGCTCGCTGCCCCGGCATGTCGGAGGCAACTGAAACTCCCCTTGAGCCGCGTGTGAGTTTTGGGAACTGAGCTTCCACTCTGTCCAGATAAATGATGAGCGAGCCGACGCGAGGGACTTGCAACCGTCCAGCTAAATAAAAAGAAAACTCTTCCAGGGAATGTACACGATTGTGAGCCAAAGGTAGTTTTTTTTTTTCTTTTAAACAAAGACTTTTTAGTCATTTGATTCGTTTTAAAAGCCTGTCATCAAAAGAAACATAAGCAATGGGGTGTTTAATTAAGTGCGAAGTACCTCCAGTTTACAATGAACTCGGGCTGTGTGTATCTGAGGACTATCGCTGGCGACGCCGTAAATATTCTTGATGGTTTGTTTTTGTTTAATCTAATTTGCCTGATTGCAACCACATTAGACTTGCCAGTAACAAAATACAAATGTACTCTGATAAAAAGAAAAATGACAAAGACTTAAAAAACACCTGGTTGGGCCAATTTCAGATCAAATTGATGCAATTGATAACTTTAAAAAAAAAAAAAATAGATGTCAGAAAACAGCTCAGTTAGTCCATAGTTTTAAGGGAGAAGTGCTCAGTTTCAGTTCCCTCCTTTGATTTGTTTGACTGGAACTGTGCTGACAAAGGCAGCACTGAGAGGGTAAAACAAACACCAAGTTGTGACATCACAAAGGGCTGATTTCCAGAGCTGTGCCTTGGCACGGCTTGTGCAAGAAGTGGAGCCCCCTCAGAGGAAAGTGAATGCAAAGTGAAGTTTGCAACTATGGCGCCTTGATGTGTGACGTTTGCACAGACAGACGGACAACCAGTCGGTCGGACAGACAGGCTGGCGGTTCAGAGACTGTTACTCATGCTGTTTGGTGGAAAAGGAGAAAACATTTTTGGGATGGGAATACCTTGCAATCTCATTCTCCTCTCACCACCACGTTCCCCCTGTTCTCCCATGTTGACTGAAAGCCTTGTGACCAAGCCACATCACTTTCATTCGACCATTAGAGTGGCTGCAAATTCCCCCAAAACTACCACCACCACTACCACCAGTCCTGTTCAGAGGAGAAAAAGCTGTGAAGCCGCCTGCCACTGCTGTCGCCGAGCACATAAATCAACTCGCAGTTGGTCCTCGTAATGGAAAAGCCGATTGATTACAAACCTCGGCGACGGCAGACTGAGACGCTTCTTTTTTATTTTTTTTATTTTTTTTATAATTTTTTTCCCCCCCCTAAAACTTGGTTTTTTGGCCCCGCGGCGCTTTTTTGAAGCTCCACGGTAGTTACCTTCCGACGACCGCAGAGGGTTTTGAGCGCAGGGACTTTCACACACATGAATCAAAAGGCATCCACTGCGGTTATGACTCAGATGTTTAGAGGAACGCTTCAGGGAAAGCTGGAAAGAAGAAAAAAAAAAAAAAGAAAAAAAATAGAGGCGAACGAGCGTCGAGTGTCACAACCCCTTTTGGAGCCACGCATACAGGGCGCGAAAGAGTTTTATTGGGCTCGAGTTCGGGTCACAACCTGGCTGGGCCCCGTCCGGCCGGCACCCGAACACCGACCGAACTCTGACCAAGAAAATAGCAGGACGAGGGGGAGGGGGGGGTATAAGAATCTTAATGATACTTTCACGACATCTAGGTCACGTTCGACGTGCCAGCTGGCACCGCGCGCACTGCAATTGGGCTTAATTGTAATATCGAGTTTCAGTCGCTTATTTATTTATTTTTATAAGGTCTTTTATTGGATTATCTGCGGCTCGCTGCTGTCCTCCTCGGTGCGAATCTTCAAGAAAGGAGCGTTAAAAGAACCCGCTTTTTAATACATTTTAATTCTTAAATTTGAAAGTTTGACGGAAGAGAAAAGTGGACTGACTCAAACACGTACCATGTCACAATTCTCCACCAAAGACCAGGTATATGGTCATATATTTAAAAGGGTGCCGGTGTGACGTTATCGTGTATTTTCTCTGCTTACCTGACAGGCCTTTGGAGGGCAGCGGTTCTCTCTCCGACTGGATGGGCAGCGCGGGAGACTTGAGTCGCGAGGCCGCGTCGGCGTGCAGCCACGCGCAGCTCAGCACGCACAGGACGGCACGGAGTGCGCGAGGAGCCAGCATCCCCAAAACCTCGCTCCGGTCTTTTTTATTATTATTATTTTTATTCCTCCGTCTCTTCCGACAACTGTGCGAAAAGAAAAGAAAAAAACAAAAATACCGTCCCGCCTTATTACATCCACGTTTTTCCGCGCTGAGAAGTCTGGAAAGTCTTCTTTCCTTCTTCTTTTTTTTTTTTTTTTCTCTCCCGACTCTCTTTCCTCTCCACGAAATGATGAATTCTCAAAAAAGAAAAATGATCCGAGTGCTCTCAGTCCGAGCAGAGGTTGCTCTTCTGTCTCAGCCGTGGCCCCTCTGTTTTATAGAGCCGCTTCCCCTGACAGCTTAAAGCAGCCACCGGCTGGGGGGAGGAGGAGGGGGAGGGGGAGGGAGTGATGATGAGTGGGATGGATGATGGGAGGGGGGAGGAGTGCAAGGGTGGGGGGTGGGGGGGGCGGAGAGAGACGATGATGGGGAGGAGAAAATCGGCGCTCTGATCAATTCACAAAAACACTCAAGAGTATGAAACTGTGCGGTTGCGTGTCTCAGACCACCACCTGCTGCATTATGACGAATAAAACACGAGTTCACAGCTCGAAATGAAGAGGGAATGGTCTGAAAAAGCCCCCCCCCCCACCCCCTTCACCCCTTTGTTAATCAAAAGCAATAGT
Organism: Nelusetta ayraudi; assembly: GCF_046127955.1. Lineage (NCBI taxonomy): Eukaryota > Metazoa > Chordata > Actinopteri > Tetraodontiformes > Monacanthidae > Nelusetta > Nelusetta ayraudi. Next base: position 17,823,912 of record NW_027466098.1, on the reverse strand, counting down.
CCACATTAAAGCCCTGAAGTCTTTGATTAAGCAGCCACCCCTTTTTTTTTTGCTCTTATTCTGATGCCAAGAGTGCACATGGTGTACCAGCTCAAACTGAGTTCTTCAACTGAGTAGTAAAATGAGTAAGAACATCTGACTGTTATTTCTATTGGAATTATTTCATAAGGAGAAAAAAAAAAGTGCCGTCAATTGAAATAAGTTTTTAATTTTCTGAAGTTTTAGTCGACATTCATTTTCCCTCGGAGGTCGTGTTCTCGTCCCTCCTCTCAGATGTGTGAATCTCAGTTCTCTCCCTGGAAGCCCACCCGCCTGACCGCCTGCCTGCCGTCGCAGCTCCCACACGAAACCTCGCAGCCTGCGGTTATTATTTAGATAGGGCCACTCGGCCACCAAATGCTCCTTTCAATTTCCTCATTGTCTGACGGCAGCCGTGTGGATTTACGGTATTTGTGCTTGCGAATCTCACACGCCGCAGCTGTGATAAATCCACGGTCCCACTCAGCATGCCGGGTGCCACACCGCAGTCAGTCAACATGGGGGGGGGGGGGGGGGACCTCATGTTTCTTCTCAGGAGAGGAGAAAGTGTGAACCTCTGCCTCTGAAGTTTGCTGCTGCTGCTGGTGTGGCGGCGGTGGCTTGGCTCGTGCGGGTTCCCTGCAGCTGATAGCGATAAGTAACTTAACAGAAACGGATGAAAATACTTAGAATACCTCATGGCAGACTGTTTGGCCTTGCTTTGTGCAGACCTCTGTCCTCCTCAGAAACATGAAATGTGTGGTTTGGCTGCCGTCTGCGCTTACCTGTATATGAAACCTCTTGAAATGGCAACTCATTGTGGCCTGTGGACGCCGAGACGAGGCCGTAGGTGCCAAAAGCTACTTAACCTTAAATCTTTCTTAGGCTCTCCCCCGGCCAGCACGGAGCTTCAAAACATCAGCAAGTTAAAATTTATTAGGGGCCTATTTAGCTCTGGGAAAAGTTCCCATTAAACAAAGCAGAGCGGTTGAGCAAGAGGTCCAGTGAGGTCCCACGGGGGGCCCGGACCAAACGCTCTGTGGCTGAAGTTTAGGTTTGTGTTGCAGCGCTCGGCCCCGTGATTTATCTGGAGGAGTGCAGCAAAGGTCAGACTTATTTTATAAGGCTGGAATGTTTTGGAATAAAGCAGTGACAGATTTCGATTGAAGATCTCTCCCTGTCATTTTTTTTTTTTTGTTGTTGTAATTTTTGATTTTTGATATCATAAAATCCTAATGATAATGATGGGTGTTTCCAAGTACGTGTTGCCCTGTGTGACCCTGAATGTGGTTCTCAGAGGACGAGGTCCAAACATTACAAGAGGGAAAAGACAAAAAAAAAGTGTTGCTTGTTTTGATCGGGTCGTTTTGTGCATAACGTTTCCAGTCCCGGCCTTGAAGCACCACCGCGGGACTGCAATCCTTGTGTAGTTGATTGTCTCTGTGAATCTTAATGGCCTTATACTCGGGTCCACAAACAAGCTACAGCACCCGAGAGACCCCCCCATTTTTTTTTTTCTCCCTGTGTATTTTAGTGTAAAAGGTGCCAAAACGAATCGGTTTTTCGTGGCCAAAAGTGCCGGGGTGCGAGCGTGGGGTGTTACTTTTACACTTGTGTCCCACCATGATGGAACCTGTGGGAGCCACTTCCACTGGGGTGTGGAGATTGACGCGCACCACCCCTCCCCCCTCCCCTCTCACCCCCCCCTACCCTATAACAGCAGCGATGGGAGTCCATGATGGCCTGTTTACACTCCATCATGGGGTGATAAGCGGCACTTTTCTTTGTGCGTTATAAGACTCACGGCGATTCATTAGGCAGACTGGCTGGATATTGTCTATTGGAGCCGCGACTCTTGACGGAACCTCTCGGGGTTTCAGCAAGTTTGTGTATTGGAGCGAACTGTCAGACGGCAGTTTAGAAGCAGGGGGGCGTCGGAGGGCTGGCAAAAAAAAAAAAAAAAGAAAGAAAACCCAGAGGGGAACGACACATCGTGATGCAGGCCATATTTCAATGTGAAAACAAATAAATAAATCAACACAACCTCACACTGACATCATAATATTTTTATTGAAAACTTACCGGAATGAACAGGGAAACGAATCCAGGGGCATCGGCCAACCTGGGATCGAACTTCGCGGATTTAAAAAAAAGATGCTTTATGAGGAATTCGTCATGGTAATGATATATTTGCAACACGCAACCGGCAGTTTGCTGCTCATAAAGCAAACCGGCGCAGTGTCTGCTGCCCATTTTCCACCGAGCCGTAGACAGAAGTTGGCACTTTCTCTCTTGTTCTGGCCGCGATCTCGGCACTCCTCATCCATCATACACTTTAACACAGCCCTAATGCCCCCCTATTGATTACACCTGCGGCTGTCGAAGGCATCAATCATTTCACATGAAGATCGATGCGCTATAATTTCTAATGTAAAGGGTCTTGAACCGGGGCAGCAGAAGGGTGAGAACGGCGCCCGCAGACAAATCCGACATGCCACAAAACATTCCGGCTCCAGACTGGCCTTTGTGACTCAGCAGAGGTACCGCTGCTAATTAGAAGCAGACCCACTGCTTCTCATTCTTAATAAGGTTCCGATTCCAATACACACCGGGCTCCCCCAAGTCCAGGAGCATCTCTGGAGGAACGCAGTAACTCGATACGAGACGCCACTGAGACTCAAGGCTGAAAAAAAAGAAAGAAAGAGAAAGAAAAAAAAAAAAACTAAAAAATACAGAAAAACATTTTTTCCCCACCGCAGAAACCCCACTGTGACATCATTAAAAGGACATTATCGACATGTTTCTCTCATGTATTCGTATGCGTGTGCGCGTGCGTGTGCTTGTGTGTCGGCTATAAATCACTGGCTAATGACATAATGGTGCAGCTGGAAGGATACACATGGATACTTGGCTCCCCCATCTGTGTTATTTGCTCTTGTTTGTCAGACGAAGCGGCTTTGCGAGTCATAAACGCGGCTTGTTTGACGTGTGCGCCCCGCACGCACACGCACACGCACACACACACACACACACACACACACACACACACACACACACACACACACACACACACACACACACACACATCAGTTTGTCCCCCTTCAAAATATGTGCAGCAAACTGTCCCGCGGACCACATCCTGTTTTGTTGTGTGGATGTGTGAATATTCAGAGGATGCGCATATATATATATATATATATATACATATATATATATATATATATATATATATATATATATATATATATATATATATATATATATATATATATATATACCTCTCTATTTCGCTATGCTTCTCTCTCTCTCTCTCTCTCTCTCTCTCTCTCTCTCTCTCTCTCTCTCACACACACACACACACACACACACACACACACACACACACACACACACACACACACCTGTTCCCAGTTGAAAACACGCTGCGCCAGCAAAAGACACACGAATGCGATTTATTAAAAAAATTAAAGGGAAACATAAACACGCCGTATTTTTATTTATTTATTTATTTTTCTCGAACGCAACCATTAAAAAACACTCCAAACAAACACATTAAAAAAAAAAAGTTCAGTCATTTTTTCTTTTCTTTTCTTTTTTTTTTTTTTTTGGAACAAAGCACGGTTGCAGCAGGATGTGACCTTGCCGCTCCCTTCCCCTCCTCTGCGGGTCATTAATTGACTGGAAATGACTCCTAATTATTCCTGACTAATGTTTGGACAGCCACGCTGCTCACGCTCCGGCTCTAATAGCGCATTTATAGCTCCGCTGCGCGCTCATTCCATCACGGGCAGACATCTGATGGCGGCTGACTCAAGCGGAGATACGGCCAAAAATAATGCGACCGGCAGAGACGTGAACTCAAATCCACATCTGAAACGACCCTCGCTGCATTGTTTGAGAGACGGGCTGCAAAGGAACAAGGGCGGGATTGATGCTGCTGCGGCTTGCAGCCTCTGTTAAAGCTGATGCTAATGACGGCAATAATGGGCGGTCGAGTCAGTTGAAAGGGAAATGCTGCCCTGTTGTCGGCCACGGGAAGGAAAGTGAGAGGGGGGGGCGATCGGGTCCTTTTCTTCACGCAATATGCAAATAGAAGAAGTCTTGCAGGTCAGATGTTTATTCTTAACGGAATCAATTTGCAGACACAGTCGAAACTTCCGAGGAGCGCGAACCTCTCCCCCCCCACCCCCAAATTGGGATCCATAATGGAGAGTGCGAGAATAATTGCTGCAGGTATTTAGCGAGCAGAGGAGAGACACCCTCCCACCCACCTACCAGATGTGTGTGTGTGTGTGTGTGTGTGTGTGTGTGTGTGTGTGTGTGTGTGTGTGTCTGTGGAAAAGGGGGAGTGTTCGGTTTATTTTGACACCTCTGGGAGTGGACGCGGTCATCGGGACCCTTCTCCACACAATTAGAAGAGAGTTGGGGGAGCAACATGTGGCTGACTGTGAAGAAAGTGTTTGACCCCTAAATAAACTATTCTATTAAAACCGAAATAATCCAGGCCTGGCAGAAATACTCTGACATTTTTAACCTTAATGTTTTGTGTTATTATTGCCTCATTATGATACCTAAACTCTGTTGCCAATATACTAAACTTAATCAACATCCAATGACTGTTCTATGTGCTTATGAGACTGAATTTTCCTATGTTAATCTACCATTGGATATAGGTAAGATGTTTTCCCACCAGTATAGATACACTGTACTGCTGGTTGCGTGTTTCGTTTCACTGGTGTTGCTAAAGAGGGGAATCATTTTGCAACATTACCGTTGAGGCACCAATATGGCAGCTGATAAGCCATCTCAAGCATTTACTTTTGGAAGTGAGAGAAGTAACACGCAATGCACCTGCACACACCTCATAAATCGAAGTGAAAGTGCTCGTAAGAAATTGCAGCGCTGGATGAATCTTTGAAAACACTGGTGGTATAAAAAAAAAAAAGGCACACAGCATTGTTGGAATGCGCTGACTTACAAGGACACACAACACACATAGAAATGAGATGAAAGGAGCACAATGACAATGTATAAAGATTTAAAGGCCCATTGTGTAACAGTTTCATGATTTAATTGGCATGAAGTGGATTACAAAGGGTTGAAGCTGAAGCGACAACATGGCCACAAACACACAATGGAATAAATAAGGTATTAAAGCAGATAAAGATAAATAAATATACTTTTTTTTTTTTTTTTTTGCAGTTGCCACCAGATGACAGTAAATCTTAGATGTTGGTGTTTCAAATAGACTCCATTAAAGTTTCAGTGACAGATTAAATGGGTCAGAAACTCTTTTACCATAGCGCAAGATTTAAATAAATATCACAAAACATAATGAATTAGAAATGCAGCAAGGTTCCACCTCTGCACCTTGCAGTCCACAAGCTGTATAGCAGACTAAGTAGCTCGTGCCAATGTTGAACACACACACACACACACACACACACACACACACACACAGGGCAGCACAGTGTATTTTCCAGCCTTATGCATCCTTCCGCGCCAGCCAGCCCCCACCACCCACCCGCCTGCTCTCTCCTCTCGGTTCTCTTTGAAATCTGCGTCACGCCTCTCTCATTTCTGTTTACAAGAGTCAAATTGCTTCCACACACTCCATTGGTAATGGATCTGTAAAGAGAGGGAGTCGCGCCAGGAGGTGGTCACGACACACACATTTTTTACTCGCCCGGTAAATACCTCCGGCGTTAAACATCAACACACAGTCACCCTGATGAGTGGGTCCGAGGGGCGACGGTCTGACGAGCCTCCCTTTGACTCATCACTTATCGCGCAGTCTGACCCTGATGCATAACTGATTTTTTAAGCGTGCGTAAAATAAATGATGCACAATGGAGGGGGGGGGGGGGGGGGGCGAAAAAAATCATCCGGACTTCCTTGCATTCATCCCCCCAAAGGGCAGCTGTGTAAGTTCAAGGACTTCCCAACCTCCTTTTTTCAAATTTCTTCCGATGAAAGTTGCAGTTTGGGTGGTCTGACGGAGTTCTGAGAGATTATAACCTTACAAAGGTTAATCCCGTTGTTAAAAACAGGAAATAAGAAAGTGGGGCGGGAGGGAACTTTTCAACTGGGCTTGTGTTACTTTAAGTCTTAAATCATGTGACCGCACGACGCAGAAACACCAGCCGTGGCATGTAAAAATAGTTGCTCGCGACAGCCGGCGACTCTTCCTCACGTCTGGGGTCTCGCAACATCCATTTTGCCGAGCTACGGCCCTGAAGCGTTTTCAGTCGTTCAATTGCATTGTGTGACCAATCAGTGTCAATCAGCCGCGACAAAAGCAGGAAGCGATTGCTTGCGAACTGCCTTTCAAAGCCGCAAAAGCAGACAAAGAAGAAATACAGGATGGGACCGTTGGCCGAGCGGCTGCTGAAGAGATTAGCGTAGGTAGATGAGCAGTTGCGGCGGTTTCGCCAGAACTGGACGGCATTTCTGCATTCGTAGAAAGACCAAGAGATCACACTGGAGGCTTTTCTTGTCTCAAAGCAACACAAAGCCTTGAGAAGTTGCCAATGGGCTGAACTGACAGGACTAATTAACATAGTAAGAGTATAATAATGGGTTTTCTTTGGACTCTTTACCAGATGCAAACAGAATGAGATGAATTCAGTAGATTTGGTTCGAATGTTAGTGAAGCTCAAAATTCAGCAAGAGCAGTAAAACTGTTCAGAGGCACAAATCCGTCCTGAAAACAGAACAAAAACAAAACTGAACAAAAAAGCCTCTTACAACTTTCAATGGAAAGCAGCAGTTTTTCAGTCGGTCTTTTCAGAACTTCCTGTCACAGAGACACCCGTCTCTCATCTCATTCACTCCCCCCTTCCTCCTTTATTTTTCCCAACCCAACTCATCACCTGCTGTCTTTCATTCACGCATGCTGTTTTCCCTCCCTCCCTGCTCTCTCGCTCTTTGTCGCCTCTTTTGAAGTGGCCGGGAGCCCTGCGGATTTCCACCGGGGTCAGAAAAGGGCAGCCCTACTGTCCGAGAGGGCCTGCCGCGGGCTTCACTCACGCGGCCACCTGTCCCTCGTTGCTCTGCGTCAACGCCGCCGCCGGCGTGACTGTACTCGCACCTCATCATCTCAACCCTCGAACCCCCACCCTGTCGCCTGTACACCGTCGCCCTCTCGCTCACACGCTGGAACGTGACGAGGCAAACGCGCAGACTTGCGGCATACCCAAACGTATGGGGGGCTGGGCGCTCGACTTAGCGCCGGACCCCCCGCCGTCTAACAGCTATCATACGGAACAAATCAAGGAGTCCCGCTGCTACCAGCCCACCCTTTCCTCACACTTCCCATTACAGAGGACTCTTTCTCAGCCTCAATTCTGCACCAGCAGGGGTTTGTTTGGTCGGGAGAAAGGCCCACGTCATGGGGAGAGAGTCAATTGCAGGTTCGGAGGTCACGCAGAGAGAGAGGCAGGCAGCCAAAAGTCCCTCAAAGATGAAAAATTAGCCTTTCAAGTAGACAGTTAAAGATCAAACCACTCCGAGGAGCGGTGGGTGTGTTTGCTGCCGTTCCCATTGAGGAGTTCTTCTGCAGGCTCTTCTCATTCAGGCCCAGCTTCCTGCCTGTCTTGCATGCTCAGAGGGAACGAGGGCCGGAATTCCCACATCTGGAAGGGAGGTCAAGGTGGAGCAAGAGGATCCAAAGCTGGACAGAAAGCCAGAGTCAGAGTCGGACACGGCCAGTTCCTCGAACTTCTGGATGACTTTCCTGATGGCCTTGAAGGGAATATCCCGCCGCCACTGGCCTCCGCCTCTTCCACAGCGCCCCCTGTAGGCGGAATCCTTACAGAGGAACACATGGGGAGGCGGAGGGAGGCCGCACCGCAGCCTGAGCCTGCCCTCGGCCAGGCCCAGCGCCGGCAGCACTCCGCTGGGGTTGAAGCGGGTGGGCAACGTGGCCAGGTGCTCCTGGGTCACGGGGTTGTGGAGGCTCAGGACGCCACCACCAAGGTTCAGGAACACACCAACGTTTTTTATCTGAGGAGGGACGGTGAAGAGCGGCTCCCGGCTCCCGTCGTACACTGCGCAAAAAGACGGTCCGTCCCTTTGGAGCCAGCAGCCGCCGGAACCATCCTCTGATCTCACACCTGAGAAAGACCATTTTCATTTGATTTGATTAATTTATCTCAAAAATAGACATTAGTTGCGCAGTGGTCACACCTGTTTTTGGCAGTTTACTTTTAACTGTGGGTAACTGGGTTAGTCTGCCCTTCCATCCAGTCTTTTCCACTTTATTTGTGTCAACTTTTTTTCACAAAATTTCTATTTTATTCACAAAATTTCTACTTTATTCACAAAATGTCGTCTTTTTTACGACGACTTTTTCCCCGAAATCCTCTGGTGCATGTTTGCAAATGGACATTTTACGAAAGGTGACCTCATGATTGGAACTATTACGCAACAGTTGTCCAAATAGGAAATTGTCTGTCAAAGACTGATATATGAGGTGCATGAATCAGCAAAGATGCCTAACACCCCTCCTCCCCCAATGATGTTGCTGTGAACTTTGAGCATTTTCTTTTTTTTGTCGGCATGTGCATTCACACGTGACAGCAGGCTTAAACAAGCACAGTCCTGCTGACTAATGTTGCTGTTGCTCTCTGGAAATAATAAGCAACCGAAAAAAAACCAAACTCTCACCGATCCTGTACGAGGAGCTGTTGCAGACGTCCACCTCCCAGTAAAACTGTCCCCGCGCCACCACAACGTCAGCGCAGACTTCGGGCATTGCCGTCACAAGCCTGGGGTCAGAGGTCGTGGATCTCCTCACCTTGTTCACAGGAGGGCGCTCACCTTTGTAGATGACGGTGAGGTGGGAGCCGGAGAGATGCAGGGACGGAGGAAGGGACGAAGGGTCCAGGCTGAAACTCAGGCCTGGGATGGATCATGAACACGAGAAATATTCAAACGCTGCCATCACCCTTTAAAACAAGGAGTAATTGTTATTACATAATCCCTCCGAAGACAGGAATCGGCTGTTGCTCTGGTGTTTATTGTCAGGGATTTTTCTCCTCTGTCAGCAAATCAGTAATTTAGAGACCAAAATAATTATTACATTTAAATCAACTTTGATTCAGGGAGAATTTCCCTTAATCAGAGTCTCTGGCTCTTAAAGCAGGCAGAATATCAATATCACCATTCTTCCCCTCATAAATACCCCAGCACATAATTTTCCACTCAGATGGGAAACTACCGCCAAATATTTGATAAATCAGTTGGTCCTTCTGTTTGACTCTGTGAAACCTTTAGCATGGACACATAAAGACCTTTGTTGTACAGTAGCTTTGTGACTCTTCCCCACAACAACAACATGTTGTACATTTTCAGCGTCACTTCAGCCGGGTGACACACTAAATCACACGCGGTGTAAATTTCCCGACCGGAGACGGAGAGCTCCATCTCCTCCTCCGTCAGGTCGACACCGCCATCTGCTGGAGCTCCTACAGAGGTGGGTGCTTGAAAACCTGGTGAAAGTACGCAGTAGTGAAAGCTCTGTGTTTACACCGAGGATCGTCTAGGACTGGTGTTTGTTTTCTTTTTTTCTAGGAGACAATAACCGAACCTGAACACATCATACTCACTATGTAGACAGTTGTGTGCAGTCAAGACACCTTTGTCTTGGTAGTTTGTCTGCTCCTAGATAAAGGGAGAAATATGGAAATACGACAAAAACTACAATAGATAAATAATTACATTTACAGTAAGATAACAATAAACAGGGGACGAAAAAACAAAACAAGTGGTTTTTCAAAAGTTGTTTTAAGGAATGACCAAACCACAAAGAACAATGTTATCTGGAAATACACATTTCCATTTTCCATCCATTCATTTTCGATACCCGCTAATTCCTGAGGTCAGGGTCACGGGGTTCTGCTGGAGCCTATCCCAGCTGTCATAGGGAGAAGGCAGGGTGACACCTGGGATGAGTTATTTACATGTTCATGCAAAGAAAAATACCAGCATCCACAGAAACACATGCTTGGCACGGTTGAATCCTTGAAGGCCTCAAAGTCACACTGCTGTACAACGGAACGTTCCAAACACACACCCAGATCGTTTCTCAGCTCAGAATCCCTCACCTGTTGAAGGTGACCTCCGTGTGCCGACTCCTCGTTCACCCAGGCAGTATCTAACCTGGGACATGCTGGGAGACAGGAAGTGGCCGAGGACCAGTCCTGGCACGGCAGCTCAACAGGACGTCTGCAGCTTGGGCACCACACGGCGCAGCGTGGCGGCAGAGAGGCAGAGAGGCCGCGGTGAGGATCACTCGGCTGCAGCCCTTCCTCCGCTGCCACGCACTGATGGCACATGAAGTGAGAACACGGCAGGATGAGGAGAGCGTCGCACTCCTGGTCGCAGGCCAGACAGTGAGACGACTGCTCCCAGCACTCACTGCCTTTTTCCCTCTCCTCCTCCTTCCTGTTTGAATCGTCTGTTCCTGCATCCAGGATCTGCCGCTGCTCTGGTGGGTGAAAAATCCTCACTGACATTATAACTATTTTAACAACATTGCTTCTCTACGTCCAGTGGTTTGAGCAAAAGCAAGGCAGAAACTACAAAAAATCCTTGTCTCTCCATGGAGGGCTAGAAAAAAAAAAGATCACTCTGCATATCCAGCCACAAAAAACAGGAACAACAGCAGAAGAAGCCTTTCAAGATCCAGATATCCTCGGTAGAAAATGAAAAGCCAAGTCGGAGTTAGAAGAGGTGGTAGCAGATGAAGCTCGCAGATTACCAGAATCACCGCATCTTGTTTTGTCTGCTGTCTGACTGCCGTGCATGAAAGAGGTGGAACGGCCTGTGAGGGCATAAAAGCTGGGGGAGAGAGAAAGAGAGGCGGCGGAGCCCTTTGAGAGGTGCTCATTGCTTGGCGTTGCCATGGCGACGGCCTCCCCCCCGCTCTTCAAGAGAGGGAGACACACAACTACTGGGGGAGCGCGCACGTTCGGCCTGCGCATCCACGTGTCAACAAAGAGCTCATTTCAATGCAGCGCCCGGACCGCTCGCTGTGACAGCTGCGGTCACAAAAACGTGAATGCACGTGAAAGCACATATTTTTATTTTTTTTGTTTTGGATTATCATTGCAGCTTTAATGTGTTGGGATATTTTTCTTAATCGTTTACCACCGGTAAGGAACAGACTTCTCTATTTTTTTCTCTCTTTGGGACGGCATAAAGGGCACATCTGAGATCAGTCCCAGGCTGCGAATAGTGCAGATGGTTTAGGAAACAAAGCTAAAATCCAACACTTCCTCTGCGGCTCAAGAAAAAAATAAAATGTAATAAAAAATAAAAAAAATCACTCTTGGATGTTGTCAGCCTTATTGTCTTTAGTTGCTTGTCAATAAAAAGCAAACAAATGACAAAACAAGACCAACCCCATGCCAGCAAATGTTCTCACAAACGCGCAGCTTCAATGGATTGACCATGACTCAGTGGAAAGGATTCCAGAGTCATCTTGTAATAACTAGGTTAGTACTGTCCGCTGGTACGTGGTGCCTCTCTTGTCTTGTTTGCACTGCAGAGTCAAACATTAACTTTGGTCTTAATCAAATATGAAGCACACTTGACGGTAAAGTCAGGCTTTTCATGTCATGCCAGTTTTTCCAGAAAAAACACCGTCAAACAGAACTGAAAGCGGCTGGAGAGAGCACCGGTCAAGATCTGGAACCTCTTAAAGTTGGAATTTTTCTTTTTACCCAGCGGACGACAAAATCTTTTGTTTGTTCCAGGACAACAAGTGATTCCCAGAACATCTGCGCTTTCAGCTCCTCTTCATGACGCCGAGTGAGAGAAGGATGAAGGTTGACCGACCGAAGCTGAAGTCCATCATGCACCCACGGACGGGTTATGGCTTATAGCAGTGAGTAGACTCACAAAGCCTTCAGTTGATTTCTCTTTTAGATTTCTAACAGGGGTTTAATAAACTGCTGTGGTGTCTTAATGTATGTAAAGACTGGAGGAAATCTTCCAGTTAAAGCTGAAGACAGCAGGTTAACACTCCACTGAGTGTTAACCTGCACTTTGTTATGAATGATCCCACCTCATTCGCAGACAGCTATCTGTACGCTGTAGACCTTTCATTGAGCCACTTCAACCATTACTTTCTCATTTTGACAAAACAGCAATCATCCGTATTAGACGTGACCGGATGCAGCTATGTTACTCAATCTGAAACCCGTGGGTGGCGTTTTGTTAGGATAAGAGCACAATATTGAAACAGGTGCAAGAAGAGAAACTGAATTCTGCTGGTTCCACTGTGGGATCTGAACCGAGAAGCACAAGGCTTCGAATGTGAGTCTGTTTGTTTGGGGGGCTGAATGGTTCCTGTTAATCCGTCCTCATGCTGCGCTTCTTCAGGACTCCTGCTTCTGATGATAGGAGTGATTGCCACGCTACTACCTCAACTCTGGGCCAGGCCCACCGACTTCTGGTGCAACTGTCAGGCCAGGAAAAGTATGGAGAGAAGAATCGAGGGGATGCAGACGGACGTGGTGAGAAATCGCAATGGAAAAAAAAAAAATCCCTTAAGCGAGAAGTCAGAATGTCATCCCGGTGGGAAAAACTTATGCACTTCCTTTATGTGGTCAGGTGCACTGCGTGGGTTCTGACACACTGTCCTCTCCTGCGCATCTCCCGTGTGTTTGGGTGCACACAGCAGAATGGGCAAATAAAACTGTGAGTGATGCTGACGCAAAATCTGCAGACGTTTGAAAATTGCGAGGCGATCATTGTGTGATTTTTATACACCTATACGCTTGCTGTCATGGTCTATTTAAGATTAACACATCAAATTCAAAAATTCACTAGTTCCACCAAAATGGAATAGAGTGAGTGACCTTTTCAAAATGCAGAAATGACTCTATATACATTTTTTATTTCTTTTGGCAAGAAAAAATACTGACAAAAATGAGAAATAGCGAGAAAAAAGTCATCACAGGTTGCAAAATACGTAGGAGAACATGTCAGCATGCACTTGACTTCAAGAGACTGAGAAGATTCCGTTTCACCTTGAAAGACGCAGACAATTGCAGCAGACTTATCCTGACGCTGTAAATGCATGTAGCACTGATATAAAGTGTGACATTTTGTGCTGGTCTCTGTTTTTCCCAGCTCCAGGAGAAGCGTGCTGAGGTGTCGGAGACCCTCCAGGTGTTTCAGGATGTGGTGCAGGGAGCCAAGAGCCAGGCCACGTTGTCTTGTCAGACTTCGCTGTTGGAGAGCATCGAACGTCACATCAGCAATTATCTGGCCATCATCGGCAGGCTGCAGATAGAGGTAGCATGCACAAAAATGCCGGCGGGGAAATATGGAATCAAGGAATCATTTGAATTCTAATGAAAATATCCACACTTACTTTTCTCAAAGATGCATCTGTTCAGTGTGAAATTGATTAACTTGAAAAAGTCTGGTGTTGTTTGTGTTTAATTATATGAACTGAATTTGGTTTCACTTCATGGCCTTTACAGAGTGACTCCGCGACTGCATCGAATTCCTCGGTTCAGAGTTGTTTCCGCGGAACAAGCCTGAGCGAAGTGCTGGAACAGTACAGAACGCTGGTGAGGGGAAAACTGGAGCACCTTGCAACGGACCTCCAAGGTGTTATCTGCAAAGAAAGAGACGCTGCAGCTGACACTATAGCAACTTGTGTAGAAACCTAGGCACATAAAAATATATTGGCAACCTGTGTGGTCAAGCTGCCAGCACCTGTGGAACAATATGAGAACTTTAGACACTCAGAATGGAAATACCGGAGTTATTGGGCGATACTGCGATAGGGGGAAACCATCAGGATGTCTTATCAAGAGAGATCAAGGCACCAAGTGCGGCTTTCAGCGAAGGAGGCCTGACTCATGTGATGCTGGCACGGAATTGCCTTTGAGAGGTAAGGAAGACCTGCCGGAACTGAAGCCAAATGCCCATGGTGACAGCCTGGAGTGCTCACAGTGACAATGACAGCACGTGGATGACCGCCTCCTTAATCAGTCGCGTACTGTCATTCAACCCCAAACACGTCTGAGGCTTAAAACTGTGCCATTTGTGTTGCAGGTTTGTGACCTGGTCTTTGTTATTGTGTAAATGTAATCATGGAAGGGTGATCAGATTAATCACTCAAGCGGTGATGTATCAGTCAGATCTTTCCCCTGCAAAGTACTCACAGGGTCAGAGCCTTTTGGGTTCTCTTTCTGATCTGATTGAACTGAAATGCTATTGTCTTGGCAATGAGTCTGTCCCATGTAATCTTGTTTTGTTTTCAAGTGAGTAAATCTAATTACCTAGTGATCGTCACACTCCTACTCCATGTGCGTATGTGCTCTGAGTTGCCTATTATGTAATCAACAATGTTGAGGACAAGAGGTCTATCAACCCAACATGGAAAAACACATCTTGAATGTTTGAGCTGTGTGTTGTTTTCAATCAAGCCCAAACTGCTGTAAAATTACAGTTAGTAGAGAGTTTTATTTTTTCAATATGGTAACAATGCAGTGAACCCCTTTTGTATTCCTTTTTTCCTGATTGTGGATTGTGAAACAGTCCAATGGTGTTTTGTTTAGAAGCTCATTAAATATCTTATAAAAAACACATTTCCCCCCCAAGTTGCTGCTGCATTATTTTATGTATAGTGTACAAATTAAGGCATTTTCTTAGAGAGTATATTCATTTTGAAATATCCTAGACTTTCTTCTGGTTTTTTTTGTTTGTTTCAACAATATTTTGCTTATTTCCTTTGGACTTCACTGTACAAGCTTTTCTGAAGCTTGGGAGACTCCAATACTTGTGAATGTGCTATTTATTTATTGACATGGACTTTGAGCAGCTTGGGAGAGGACAGAGCCATAACAATGTTGCACGTCTTTATTTTGCTTGAATGACATTTACGATCCGGATTTAACCCATTGTTAACTTTAACATTCAAGCTGGTATTGCATCACCCCTTTAAATAAAGATATTGAAAAACAGGAACATATGTCATTATTGTAACAAAACTTTTCGAATATACTACACACTGACCTTGCTTAATTAAACATGACACCTGTTTAATAATACAGTACATAAGGTTAATCAAAAGTTTAGTAACTTATTTGTTGGTTTGGTTGGTTTGTCAATTTCACTTCACGATCATCAGCAGGTGGCCGGAACAAGGTAGCCCTCTGATTGGCCGAGACCACTCCATCATATGACTCGCTTCAACAACAGACAAAATCTACCCAGGAAAAATCCAGGCGATTGGAGCCTAGTCAAGTCAGACATAGACAGGCACGAGGTAACCGAAAGTAAAGTATTTGTTGTCCTAAAAGTATTTTTTTAATTTATTTTTTTTTTAATTCATTTTCATTTTTTATTTTTTTACAAACGCCTGAACTCGTGTCTCAGTGACTTTATTGGAATACAAAGCGGAACTGTTGCTAGAAATTGTAATGACTGGATAGTTAAATGTCGAAGGGCGGCTGCGTGCTTATGCTTTTACACTGAAAGTACTCACAGGAAACTGTGTGTGTTTCAGACGTGGCTCGACGAGTGTTCGTCACATGATGGGCTATTCAGTGGCTCTACGAGGAACTTATTGATCGACACGGTTGTAACAAACGGGCAGCTGGTGAGGAATTACAACTTTCTGGCTGTTTGCCGAGTCTGTTGAGAGAAAAATGTAAGCCACGGTGCCTTTTCGCCGTGAATCTGAAGACGGAAGCACTTGATTCGAACTCTGCTAGCTCAGCCGGCGCGCCTCTGATTCCGAGGAAACACTTTGGATGCTTTTATTGACGTCTTGGAGATAAACTGCCTGTTAGTCAGCCAGTCGCTGGGTGTGCTTCCCAGCAAGCAGTTGGAATACCAAAAGCAACAGGCAGCGGGGTTACGGAAAAGCACTCCATGAAGTTGTAAAAGCAGTGAACAGGCAGCTTTCAACATGTCAGAGCGGACTCCTCTCCTCAACTACCGCCTCTCCGCCAGCGTCAATGAGTCCGAGCACAGGTCGGCCCGCGACGGCCATGGCACGGAGCAGCACCCGGGGAACGTCCGGAAGCGCTCCGGCCAGCAGCGGCAGCCCAAGAAGCTGTCGACGTTCTTCGGCGTGGTCATCCCCACCTTGCTGTCCATGTTCAGCGTGGTGGTTTTCCTCCGAATAGGTGAGAGAATCAGCGAACCGAACTCAGAGTTATATTCAATATTCTAACAGCAACCTTGAAGGTGAAATTAAA
Organism: Nelusetta ayraudi; assembly: GCF_046127955.1. Lineage (NCBI taxonomy): Eukaryota > Metazoa > Chordata > Actinopteri > Tetraodontiformes > Monacanthidae > Nelusetta > Nelusetta ayraudi. Next base: position 17,807,665 of record NW_027466098.1, on the reverse strand, counting down.
GCAACGTGTTTGGCTGTTGGTATCTTGAACCAGTCCAGTTGACTAAGTTTTACTTTTTTTTTATTTTATTATTATTATTTTTTAATGGTAACCCTTTTCATCTGCAAAGTTTCCCGTTTGACAGCTTTCTTTCGGGTCATTCGTGAATTTGACCGCTGCTCTGTCACAGTCTTGTATCTAAATCCAGGGTTCCACTTCCACTTTGGGTCATCTTGCATTTTCTCGACAACTACATCTGCAAAACGGGACGGAAAGCGATTCTAATTTATCGTAGCAGCACTATCTCTCCACAACTGATGACAACAACAATCATACCGATAAAAATGCCTTTATATCTGAGTGGAAGGATACTTCATTTGACTTTTATCAGTTTATCACAAAATGATGACTCTTTAAAAGCCTATGGCCATTTGACCATTGGTGAACTCAATGGAATTGTTGACATTATTATTAAATAAACCTTTTTTTAAAAAATGCAATCAGATCCTATACAATCACTGCGCCAAAATAGCTGAAATAACTAAATTTGATGCCGTTGGTTGTGTGTCAGTGAATCATCAGTTTCTCTGAATTTCTGCCATCACAGCCGTATATGGATGCCGCAGTCAAGTGGAACTTTTGACATTTCCTCTTCTGCCTACATGCTTATTGCGCTAACAGCGTTGTTTTCCCACCAACTTTCCTTTCCTTGTTGAGCATCCCGGTTGTAATCACCCACTGGCTGCCTCATCTCACGCCCTCTCCTCCCCTCACTGCCTCCCTGAGTCTCATGAGATGTCAGCTGCTGCGCTGCACACACTCACACACATACAGCACATGCATTGGCCTCTGTATATCATCATCATCATCATCATCATCAGCAGCAGCAGCAGCAGCAGCAGCAGCAGACAAATTACTAGTAGTTCTGCTGTCACTCTGCAGGATGCCGGGTGTCACAGGAACTAGCATTGGTTTCACTCTAGATGTGAAACTGTTCAGGGCTCATTGGTGCGTCATTCATCCGTTCCCGAAGCTGTGTGTATGTTGTTGATTAGATTACATTAGATTAAATTAGATTAAATTAGATGGAACTTTATGGATCCTTTCAGACAGCGTCTCCAGGGAAATTAAAAATTCTGGCAGCTACAAAAAAATAAGTGCAGAAAGTGGAATCGGAAGTGAAAGACAAGTTTAAGATGTTGCCATAAAAAAATATTTTGTTACATGTCTGTTATATGAGAATTGTGTGCCATGAAGAGTCCTGCGAGCTCAGAATGTCGCTTCACGGTTGAGATTCCTGCAGTCATGTGATAGCCATGTATTGGAGCCCCTAGACCATGAAAGCAGCAGAACTGTCTGACTGTACAGAGTGCAAACCACAGGGTAACCGCTCCTCATAACACTTTTGTCAGTTTGGTTTTGCACCTGTGCAGAATTGAGAGGAAAGAAGGCGGTGAAAGGACCTCGCAGCGGAGCTCCCAGTGTGCAGTGACACTTTCAGACGTACTGCTCCTCTTCAGAGTTCAGATTTGTAAGCACATTTGCTAATGATGACGGTGTGACAGTGTTCCTAGCAGGTGTATCCAGCCTCCCACTGATGACAAAAGTTCACCACTTCTTTTGTAGGCTGCGTCGTTCGGAGTGCTAGCCTAACCCAAAATCACTTTTCTGGAAATCAGCCTTTTGTGATGTCACCAAGGGCGTTGATACCTTGTGAAGAAAAGACACCACCCATCAGGCCTTTCGCTCTCCACTTTGACATCTTGCCCTTGCTGCTTTTGTGGAAGAGTGAGGGCTAAAATCAGTCTTTTCCAGGGATTTGATAATTCTATTGGCTAATTCTTATTTATGGAGTCTGGAATGACAAATTGATCAGAAAACAAAGGTTGAATATGGCACTTTTAAAATCTTTCCTCCCAATTATAGGGAGCAATAAAGATAACTTCCGAGGTTGAATGCAGGGTAGGGGGATTTATTTATTTATTTATTTATTGCCAATATGTGCGCTAACACAGCCACACTTAAAGTCATTCTCTTTCTATATATATGTATACACAGCAGTCACAGTAAAAAAAAGTTGCCATAATGTGGAAAATGTGTCCAACGTGGTAGCGATGCCTCTCCCACACTCTGATTGGATGCGCATGACTCTGGTTGTCAACATGTGAAGCTCCAGATATTTTAATCCACTGCATCAAGGACCTGCTTCGGAAAAACTCATAAACATTCTATTCGGGCACGGTCGTGCGTTTTCGGCTCTGCCAGTCCTGACAACTGTGACGCGCTTGTTTCAGCGTAATATTTAACATCATTTCCAGATTAAGAGAGCACCATGGCGCCCTATGCTTCTCGAATAATTGCCACTTTTTCAATCGCAGCAGCAATTACTTAGGACGTTGGATACATTTTGAAAAAGGTTCCCAAACTGTTTATTTGTTTCACATCCCCATTAACTGTGACCTTGTCACAGCTATTCTTGCTGGGGTCGTACATGATGTATGTACACAACAAAAAAACTTGTATATGAAAACAGAAACAAGATGCAAGTAAAAAAAAAACAAGCAAAAAGTGTTTCACCCGGGTTCAAAATAAAACAATCACAAGAAGAAAAAATAAAAAAAGAAGAAAAAGAATGAGCATCATCTCTGTCTACTTAACTCTTTCATGAAGTAATAATAATAATAATACTAATCCCATGTCATAAACATACCTATACATTTTTATCACACTACCATCAACTATATAAATACATCTTTATCTCCTGTACTTTAATTAGATACATAACATGACCACAAATATAAGTACATATCCATCCTAATGCCATATCTTATAAATGCATACTGTATAAATTCACATGTATAATAACCAGTTTTCTTCGACCCAGTAAGATTTGTTTTCCTCTTAAACAAATCTGAGCCACAGTTTTCAACATTACAGTGAAAAAAGAAAAAAAAAGAAAAAAATTGCAGATGTACTTTCCACAAAGACCTTATGAATCATTCTGTGCAACGTCTGCTTTCATTTTAGGATCACGCAACATGGTTTCATTATTCTTTCTCTTTTGCTGTGTTCGCTTCTCACATCTTCCCTAAATCTTTCTGTGAATTGTTTTGCTTCCTTATTCTACAGCACCGTTATGACCGTCAGGGCCAAAGTTCCTCCTCTGACTTTGCAGTATGTGCTGGTTAATACTCATATTAATACTGACACTGTGTTTTTCCCCTAACCAGGCTTTGTGGTGGGGCACGCTGGACTCTACCAGGGCATCGGCATGTTCCTGGTGGCCTACTTCATCATCTGCATGACTGTGCTGTCCGTCTGTGCCATCTCCACCAACGGAGCGCTGGATGCTGGAGGAGCCTACTGTATCCTTGACAGGTTCATCGTGCACATTGAGCATTGTGGTTGTTCAAATGGGTTCTTGAATGCATATTCAGTAGCAGACGCACCAGCAGTTGTTCCTCTTAAAAAGCAACACATCTGGTGAGGAACCACTGACATCTATTGTAGAAGTTGAATTGCATAAATGGCGATTACCATAAGTGTATAACTTGTATAACTGGCCTCTGTGAGTTTACACAGTGCATCACATTTAATTCATCTAATCCCTGTAAGAAAACCAAGATTTCAAACCTGTTTAAATTTTAAATGCTCTTCTGCTATTTTCAAAACTGGGATTCACAAAAAGGCTTTGAAAGCAACTTCTTCTTTGACTTTCTCCAACTCTTGATGAGCTGCACGCACTCCTACGTCTTTAGCAGGAAAACCCAAGATAAGATTTAGCCGTTAGTCGTTGCTGCTTGTTGTTCCTTAGCGTCGGTCAGACATGATAAGCAGGGCGCTGGGCCCTGAATTCGGCGGCAGCATCGGCATCATGTTCTTCCTGGCCAACGTGTGTGCCTGCGCCCTCTTTGTGCTGGGTCTGGTGGAAGCCGTCATGGCCACGTTTGGTATTCCGGAAGGTGAGTTTGTACCAGGCAATGTCTCCTCCGTCCATTCTGCAGTCTGTGCTTCTGACATTAATAAGCTAGAGAAGTGACATGTGATTGAAAAGAAGTCTGAAACAGGAAGTTCCGAGAAAAACATGACTCACCAGGGTAGTTTTTCACATATTTCATTTTCATGGTTTTTTTTCTCCCGCTCCCTTTGGTGACTCTTCACGTCCAGAACCGACGGCGGTCGCTGCCGCCCACCAGATCCTGCCGTCGGGCTACTGGTGGTCTCTGCTCTACGCCACGGTCCTCGGCCTGGTCTGCCTGCTGGTGTGTCTGATCGGCGCTCACATCTACGCCAAGGCGACCTTCCTCATCTTCCTGGTGGTCATGTTCGTCCTGTGCACCGTGTTCATCAGCTTCTTTGCCGTGTCGCCCCGCGTCATCACCCTGCCCATCAACAACAACGTGGGTCCCAACGGGTCGGGTCTGGCGCTGGCCGCCACCGCCAACTTCACCGGGTTCAAGCTGGAGACGCTGCTGGGGAATCTGATGGGTGAGGAGCATGACACCGAAACAGCTGAGAATCGACCAACAGAGCTTTTTCACTTGTCTTATTTTATTTTATTTTTTTTAAACCTAAATTTCTTCGTGAAAGTCTTTAATTACTGCATAAGCAAATGCTAATTATGCTCGTGTAGAAGTGGTATGGGAGAGGTAGTGTTGTTGTGATGTCACAATTCATCACTGTATTTTAGAATTGCAAATGTTGACACCCAATTTAAAAAAAGAAAAAGAAAAAGTGCTGTTAGCAGAGGAAGTAAAAGCTGGACTTCTCATTTCAGGGGCGTTCGCTCTACTGGTAGCCTGGACGCATTTATTTGTCATTGGGGAATTATACAGCAAACAGGACTATTGAGAGTGCCCTTGGCTGTTTGAAGGCATTATGTTAACTGCATTGTGGGGGATTTTGACTTTTTTTTTTTTATTTGTGTCCTCAAGTTCCTTTTAGTTGCAGAGGTTTCTGCAGGGTTCAGAGTGACGCCTTCCTCTGCCTCCCAGTAATCATATCTGAGCACGAGATTACCCAGCTAAAGGCTGTAAATCAGCATTGAGGCCCACGTGAGAACTATTACGCGTTCAAGCTTTGAATAATCCTCAAAATCTTGAGTCTAAGGACAAAACAGAGATTATAACTGTGGTGGTGGCTTTTAGTATATTGTTTTTGTATATTGATTTAGAAATTCTGTGTTTAGTTTGATTCTTGAATCACGGCGGTGTCTTCAGGATCTTTCTTCACTCTTAGAATGAATCTGTGTTTTAAACTGTTGTGACTCTAAAGATGGAACTCCTAAAGATGAGGTGACAGACACAGAGGGTTGACTGGGTGAATTTAAAACGTCCTTCAGAACGCAATGAAAAAAAAAAAAAAAAAATCCCAGATTTGGACCTTGCTCTTATGAGGGTGTGTGTGTCTGTCTGTTATCTCCTCCCGCAGCTGACTACAGTTTGGATTACACAACCGGAACTATGATGAGCTTTGCCACTGTTTTCGCCGTGATGTTTAACGGCTGCACCGGAATCATGGCCGGCTCCAACATGTCAGGTGTGTGTTTGTGTGTGTGTGTGTGTGTGTGTGTGTTGGAGTATGCATGCACGTGCATGTGCACGTCATATTGACCCTCTCTGCCTTCCAGGTGAGCTGAAGAACCCCAGCTACGCCATCCCCCGCGGAACCATCACCGCCGTCATCTTCACCTTCATCATCTACAACCTGCTCTGCGTGCTGGTGGCCTGCACCTGTGACCGGTGAGCACATGACGCACACACACTCTGCCTGGTGCTTCAAAAAAAACAAAAAACAAAATGACCTTTGGGTGTGTTTGCGATGACAAAGTCATCACATTCTAGTATGCGATGTGGTATACACGTTTCCTTGACCAGCTGCTACTTAAAATGCGCTTATAGTTTTTGCTATAGGTGTAGAGTAGAGTATTCTAGAGTATTATGTTCAAGAGTCCCCTTGTGATGCGAGCAACCTAATGCCAGAGATATCAGCAGTCGGGTCAAATGAGAAACACCTCTTTGTGTCAGATTGCCGTGCTGTCGACAAGTTCTCCTCAGTGGTTTCCATGTCGTGTGTCATGTGACCCAGTGACTCCACCTTATCTGGGTCTCTTTGTACCAGATACAATGACCAATCATGATAGAATTAAGGCTGCGTTTTTTTTTTATTTTTATCTGACTTTTACTGCTGCTTCTTTGACCTCGTCAGTATTGTAATGGGGGGGGGGGGGGGGGGAGGCCCCGCTGCTAATCACCCATATCTGCACACCGTGTCACACACACAGTAGGGAAAACGACCCAATCTGAAGCTCATCCTCCAACATGTTCATTCATTCAAGCCTTCCTCACAATGAGACTGCGACGACTTCTGATGAAACCCAACACCTTGCTGCTCCATCAGACAGAAATGAGCTACTTTTATATATATGTACATATATACAGTATAGATACTGTATATATCAAGGTGTCACATAATGAGTTTGAACTGCTGCAGCGTGTCTGAAAGAAAACGGATCAGGCCATTCACACACACACACACGCACACGCACACGCACGCGCGCGCGCGCACACACACACACACACACACACCATCACACACACACACACACACACACACACACACACTCACACACACACACACACACACACACAGCCCTTTGTTAAAAACTTGCGCGTGTTTGACTCAGATAGTTTGCGTTCCAGAGATTCTGGCCTTTTACTCAATATTCTCCTTGAGCGTTTTCCTGCTTGTTTGAATGGAACTGAGCATAGTTTGCTTGTACAGGCAGTGTTGCAGTTGCACTCTGCAAGACGCCCCCCACTGGTATTCAGAAACTTGCATGGCGGGTTAATTTTTGTGGACGAATATTCTACATTCAGAGAAAAATGATATTGTTTATGCCAAATATAACAGTAAATTCTTCCTTTAATTCAGCCAGAGAATGCAGTTGAACATTCTGAGTCCACACCAGTCAAGTTTTGCGTTTGACATCCAGTTCACTGTTCAAGATTCAAGTTAAAAATCCTCCGATTTTTTCTTTTTCCACGCGACTTTGTTCCGTTTATTTTTCATCTCTTCCCTCCTCTCCTCCCCGCTCATTCCTTCGCTGAGTGCCGGTATCGACGCAGCGCCAAAGTGAGCGCTGCCAAGGTGCTAAACTGACATGACGGGGCCATAAAGGAGCGGCGGGGATCAATGCCGCCATCATTTACTGTAAATTCCCTGCCTGGGATCGATAAACTGTATCTGTCTCTCTATTTACGCTGCCACGCACTCCTCGGCCCGCCCACCTCACTCCACACCAAGGAGGCGCCGGCGTCGAGCCCGCTTTCTCCGCCCGTCACGCGTCTCATCCAGGGAGTGCCGCGCCGCACCTCACGCGCGCCGTGTATTGGAGTTTGCTTCCAGTGCACGTGGTGCACTCTCCTGCGTCTAATCGCGTCAGCGGAGGCCAGAAGCTGCGCTCACATGACCCGAGAAGCAGGGGGGGCCGCACAAAGTCCCTCATGTGACCTGTGTGTTGGTGCGTGCGTGACGGGGGGTTGCGCGGGTTGGAGGGGGTGGTGGGTTGCTTGAGCTCGCCTTCCAAATGCTTGTCTCAGTCACACGACGTGCGTGCCACATTTTGGGATGCACCTTTTCAGAGAGTTTCTGAGGTGAGCCGAGGCCACGTTGTCATTATGGAGTTGCGCTGTTGCTGCCGCCGCACTGTTTTTCTTTCATCGAAAGTCCCTGTCAGGAGAACTAAGCATTTATGGAAGAGGACTAGGGCCACAAGAAGAGAAAAAAAAATTATTGATCGATATTTTCCAATTTGAGAATAAAGTTGACGTAAAAAAGATGGGATTTCTTGAATAAAATTGAAATTTTCTCATGAATGTAAGTCAAAATGTCGAGAATAAAGTGGAAAGGCTCTGCCTTAGATGTCGGATCAACACCTTCGCCTTTATTGTTCTCACTGGATTTTATCAGCACAATCAGAGTTGTAAATTCCTCCGCTTAGCCTGACATCACTGTGATGGGTTCATAGATCACAGTGCAGCCAGTCCTCGTAAACGGCGTAAACGGAGAGGGAATTAAAAAAAAAAAATGGTATAAGCAGAGCGTGTCGGAACCACAGATTAGAACCAGGTCGGAATGACCTTGCTTTGAAGTTCCAGAGTTTGGAGGAGACGTCCTGACCTGCTGGATCTCCTGCCACTTCACCACCACTGAAGGTCTTCCTGTGTTTTCACAACCGCGACGCGTGACACCAAAGCATGTGAAGGGGGCCGAGGGTTGGGAGGAGGAACAGCGGAGGGTTGGGTGGCCGTGTTTAGGCGGCGAACAGTGTTTTTTTTTGGTGAGATGAGAGTCAGACAGTGAGATCTCTTCATACTGGCTGCCGTATTGGCACGTCAGGCACCTTCTTATCTTCCTCCAGCTCTGCAGTGGCTTGTTTTGGATCGAGCTGATAAGATTGTTGTGCTGCAGGAAAAGATCGTTACAGGCTTCTCAGAACCAGAGATCAGCGAGGGGTCACTTCCTGGTTCCGCACCTGTTTCTCCAACCCTTTCAAAACTCGCTGTAGTCTATTTTCCGCCGGGTTTCGCTGTCCCGGCTCGCTGTAAATTTCGCAGAGAATTTCTCCCTGTGAATTTCACCGTGTGATTGGACTCTGACTCGGCTGGAATTTGCTACTCTCGCTGCCCGCCGTCAACACAATGGTCTCATTATGCACCGTTACAAAAGTCCCCCGACTCTATGTGACGGCAAACTCATAAGAATTACACCGATTGCCTGTCCTCAACGCCGCTATCAGCTGCTGATAAGTTGGCCAACATTGACAGCGAGAGGCCCTATTGCAGAACAGTCTATTTTAATTTCCATTTTCTTTTTGAACCCCCAGGTAAAGCGAATGGGAGCTTTTTTTTTTTCCATGGGGCAAGCGGTGTGCTGCGTATTTCATCTTCCTCTCGCAGAAAACCATTTTCATTCACTGCCGTTTCTGCTACATTAAGTAGCCGGGCCAATCCGGAAAAAATATTAGCCGCAGCCCCTGGAGGGAATTCACGAAATGTATAGATTTTCCGTCAGGCAAGTGGAGAAGGATCAGTGTTTATCGTGCGTAAGGAATTAAAGAGGCGTCAATGTAGCGAGTGCAAAAAAAATGAGAAGCAGTCAGGTGTTCTGTAACCAGGGCACATGTCTGATCTGAGGAACCTTCTGGAATCTATTAGGCATGAATATTATTTAACTATGTTATTAGCAGGATTTTAAGGGATGGAAAATCTATAAGCATTCCCTGTTAAATTGCTTCATTTGGTCTGTTTTTAACTTTTAGGGGCATTTTCAGAGAATTATTAGATTAAAAATATTGTTTTCAATTGATAATTTCGTCACCATTAATGGAGAAAAAAAAAGTTGTAGTTGCAAGTTCTCTCCAGAAGGTGGTAGTCATGCTTCGTCACCTATCTCAGTGGCTGACTTTCCACAAATGATGCTGAAGCGCTGCTTTCTGCAAATCGTCCATGTGCATCGTAGCTTTATAATGGAAAAAATGCTTCACTTCTAGGTTTAAGAATCAACAAGTCTGAGGATGGCCATTGTTCATAAAGCAGAATGCTGTGCTGGAAGAGTGGATGTTCTACGTGGCTGCCCACCCGGGTCTGGATTTATGTCCCCTCACGTGGGGTTGCTCGCTCTTTAAAGGCCCAGTTTGGTGGATTTAGTCACTTCCAGCGGTGAGAAAACTGCTGCTGACTACATTAACTTTAATCTGCCTTTTCTACTTGCTATCTGCTTGATGTCGGGGGTCAAATGCCAACATAGTGGCATAGTGTTGTTGCCGTGAAAAAATGCAAAAACTGTATGATATTATATATAATTTAATTAATTTTGAGTGCATGTATCTCAGAAAAAAGTGAATAGTTTATATCACAAAAAAAAAAAAAAAGATTTCTTCACATTTTACACACTGGGCCTTTAATCCTGGAACCAACAGAACGGTGTGAGTGTTGTGCGTGCGTGCGTGCGTGCATGTGTGTGTGTGTGTTTCTTGCTCTTTTGGTTATGAGGGTGAAGCTCATTTGGATATAAAAGTCATCAAACCAATTTCCAGGTCAGTGTTAATAGCCCATTACTGCGTCTATGTAGAGATGATCACTGATGTGCCCCTGCGGTGGGATGATGAGGGTGACGATGGTGGAGATGATGATGATGGTGGTGATGATGATGATGAAAAGCTGAGGGAATGCAAGATGTAGTGAAGAATCTATTAACCCCTAGTGACCAGCTAGCCAACCGTGACAGATTGGCCTGTCTCTTCCTTATCGTGTGTGTGTGTGTGTGTGTGTGTGTGTGTGTGTGTGTGTGTGTGTGTGTGTGTGTGTGTGTGTGTGTGTGTGTGTGTGTGTGCAACAGAGAGAGACCCGTGGGCCAATCCACTCGATGCTACAGAGGCTTTTGTATTAATAACTGACTTGATGATTATATTAATTTCTATCTGCGGAGCCTCCTTTTTCTGCTCGCTATCTCTGACGCGCAGCCTATGTTTGTGCGTCGACCCGCCTGAAGTGTTTCTGTCTCTCATCTTGCACGCACAGACAAACACACACACACACACACACACACACACACACACACACACACACACACACACACAATTTTCACTTTTCCAGAAGAGCAAGTTTCCTGGTCTTTCACTGCGCTGCTCTTTCTTCGTTGTCCTCTTTCCTAAAACACTCAGTATTTCCTGCAGGTCTCTCGCCTCAGTTTGCACACACACTGTCTATCACTTTCATTTAATCGTTATATTTTGCCTCACCCCCGTCCATTGATACCTTTCAGTGGCAAAATTCAGTCCACTCCATCATCCATTATGCTCAATTGCCTCCAAAACTCCCAAACCAGGGCAGCTGACCGCAAAAGATTAAAACAGCCGGAATCATTTGGCTTGCATTGTTTTTTTTTAGGGTCTTTTCCTACCTCGTTCACTACGATCACTGTTGAGCTTTCCCCCCTCATGTATCCGCACTATATATACACAAGTATTTATAAAAAAGAAACATGAATAGAAAAAAACGCCTTTACATGAAGCTGTACCTATGCCAGGCCTGTTGTGGCGCCGCAAGTTGACTCCGTGTTTAATGAGGCAGAAGCTCGTTAACGACTTGAGCACCACTGAGAACAGAAAGAAAGGTCGCTGGTGAATAGAAGTTGTGGATGAACGACAGAGTTGAACTTCTCCTTGGAGTTACTTGAGAACACAAAGCCTTAAAAGCTCCATGTTAAGGTTGACTGGGGAGTCGAGCCAGTAGAGCCGGTTCACTGAGAGGTTTGACATTTTGAGTTGCGATAATCTCACTTGGTTTCTGGCTTAGAGTGAAAATTGGAGTATCCATCGTCCCCTTCGTCCGTCCTCGCCACCTCGACAGCGAACCTGCAGTACAACCAACCAACCAACCAACCAACCAACCAATCAGCCGGCCGGCTGGTCGGTGAGACATGTGGCGACAGCTGGCTAGCTATCACCTCTGCAGCTGCTCATGGTTGAGCTGCTGTGTGTCCCCTGACTAACGAGCACCACAGCCCTGCTCACATCCACTTCTGCACTGGAGTTCCAATGTGACTCTGCAAGAAATCAAAGGATGAATAAAATGCTACACTTTGTAATTGTAGGTTATAAAAACCATCTGTAGTTCTGTAACTCTACAGTACATATTATGAACAACGTCACACATGCACATTCACATTTAGCGAAAAAAAAAAGATAAAAAGGATCAAATAAATTCAACAATTTGACATTGTATTTAGATTGATCAAATGTAAACGGATGCAAATAATCAGTCAAGCAAAAAGGGGAAAGGGTTTTACTCTCTCAGCCTGTGCTGAAATTTGAATTTCACTCGATAACATGAATTCTCGCAAAATTCTTTGTAATCTGGGAACCTGCAAGCTCATTTCGGAATGCGCAACCAACCGTGCTTCGTCATCAAATTCCATTCGTGCTTAAAAACAGGTCTATTTCTATGGCGATGCGACTGCAGAGTAAAACACAAACATCCCCCGTCATTATTTCCTCTCCTTCTATGACTCGCTGCTCCTCCAAAACAGCAGCCTGGAAATCAACAAGTGCTGCACACCTCTTGTCTGGTTGGTCATTTCAAGCCACAGCAGCACTCATGACTGGCCTCCCTCATTTTCCCCCTGCCTGCCTGTTCATCCATCCATGCATCCATGCATCCATCCATCCATCCATCCATCCATCCATCCATCCCTCCCTCCCTCCCTCTATCCATCCATCCATCCCTCCATCCCTCCCTTCATTTTTCACCTCTATCTCGCATCCGCAGCTTTCCTGCTCTACTATTTTCCCTGCTCGCTCCCCTGGTCTCGCCGAGGTCCATGCTTGTATTTTTGAAAGAGGCCGCGGGACCAACAATGTTGGCAGAAAGCGCAGAGCCTTTGACAGCACGTCCAACATTTTAATCTGCTGCTTTTGAAGGGGGTCGAGGCCGAGGACGAGGGGAGAGACTGCGAGGAAAATAATTGGCAATTGTTTTTTTTGTCTTTGTTTTTTCAGGTGAGCGGACAGTCCGATAATACTACATGACATTTTTTTTTTTTTTTTTTTTTAATATTTAATGTTTCACTCAGCTTTGTTGGCTGTTGGAAGCGCTGCACTCTATGACTTTTTAATCAGATTTGGTTTTGACCATTTATGACCAAAGAACAAACGTGCTGCCATCATGTCTGGGATTGTTGTCTGCCACTGTTCCATGAGTTCTTGACCATTTTGGATTTGACCCTTAAGGCCATTTGATGCGACTGAAGACGTTTTTGCTGGGAGATTCTGACACGATCGTAACTTGAACAGCCACAGAGTGCAATGCGCAATGTGCAATGTTTACCTAGAAAACAGTAACACAAGTCAAGACAGATCCAGTTTTGTTTTTGCGTTTTTTTCCTCCTGCTTTTTGCACGTGAATTGTGGCTTAATGAGAGCATGCCACTGGTAATTAGAAACAAGTGCATTTTTTTCAGAAAACTAACCAACAAAAAAACCCAAAAGAAAGCAAAATATGGCTGAATAAAGCAGCTGGAAACATGAAAGTTACAGATGGAGCAGCCTTGAATCAAGATGTGATTTCATATTTTAAAATGCAAATAAGAAGGTCCAAAATAAAACGGGTGCGGAATTGTGTGAGACGTGTGAGTTATTGTGTGTGTGCGTGCGTGCGTGCGTGCGGGAGGGTGCTTGTTCGTTATTGATCTCATCTAATAATCCTTAACCACAGTCTGGCTCCCGTGAGAGCACTAAACTCTCCGTCTGCCTCTCTGTCAGGCCTGCTCCCTTTTTACCTTCCACTGCTTCTCTCTGCATCTCAATCGCTCTCTGTGACCCTCCTCTGCACCACAGCGACTCTCTAGCAGGACCTCCTCCCTCTCGTCGAAATGAGGCTTCAGACAAGCTTCCTAAGTCCCCGCCAGTAAAGGTTGGGAGACTCTTGCTAGTCGAGTCAAACTCTGTCGTCTGTGCCAGAGCTGAAGTCAGCCAAAGCCCAGCAGGCTGTGAGCGCCGCATGTTCAGACCTTTTGAGGTGTTTTCTGAGGATTTCGCCTCTGGCTTTGTGTGAAGTTTTTTTTTTAAATCAGCCTGCAGAGTAGGTGGGAAGCCTGAGTCGGGGGGGTCTTCACCAATGTGTTGTCTAAAGTAAGAAAGTCAAGTAACTCGAAGCAGAAGTTCAACTCTGTCGTTTATCCGCACTGTATTTTCATTAGCGATCTTCCTCTCTGTTCTCCGCGGTGCCAATATTGTTCGCGAGCTACTGCTTCTTGAAGCACGGCACGCTTCAGGTGTTCTTCTCCTTCTTCCGCCTTCAGGGAGTAATGTTGCGGCGCCACACCAGGCCCGGCATAGGTACTACATTGTTTTCAGTCGTTTCCAGCATCTACTGGAAAGAAGAACTCGTGGTTGAACTAGACAGGCGGTTCTATACCAGTCCATCCAGGGGGCGCTGTTTCAATGACAGAGGTGCTATTCAAATTAAATCGAATGGACAAAATATAATTTTGAAGGTAGATAAAGCGCATTTACCCTTGCTATGTAGTTTCTGCAGGTGTGTCGTCAATCGTCATTGTCCTGTTAAATTAAGCTGCTTTTCTGTCAGTAATGCAAAATATTAATTATGGATGGATAACTGTCAGTGATGCATATTGCTTGCTAAAAGTCTTATTTCCAAAAGGAAATTATTCAGTCAAAGGTTTTATTGAAATCCTTGAAGATGAACGCCTCTTTACTTCGGCAAGCAGAAAAACTCATTTCGCAACAAAATGATCATCAGTTTATCATCTGGAAAGCAGATGAACCTCGGTGACTGCCAAGGCATTAGTATTCCTCTGATGATCTGTTTTTGTCTGACCAACAATTTAAAATCCAATTTCTCCACCTGGCCCTTAAGCTGTTATATGTCCAGTGCCTTAACCGCTTTGTTGCTAATGCTGTTGAACTCGTGGAAGGCAGGTATAGGTAGGTCACAGCGGGAGACACATTCAGGTTAGGTTCTACTTGTAACGTAACATTATATTGTGGGATTCTGATATTGATCTTTCGATTAGCTAATTAACCGAGTCATTGATTTTGTATTCAGCTACTGGCTGCAGCGGATTGATCAACCTAATTGCCATTCACCAGCTGGCCACAAGTTTAGTCGTCTGAAGTAACAACCTTTCAACTACCATGATGCCATTTTAAAAAGAGAAGAATGAATTGAGACACTTTTAGCTTGATGTCTGATTAAATTAGATGTTTTCTGCACTTTATAGCCAGGTGTCCTGCACAGCGCTAGCAGCTAAATATTAGCCATCAGGCAATATTACCTTATCTGCCAATGGATCAGTTGCCTCTATCCAGCTGGATACTGGATAATAATGATGTTCTCCTCATACGTTGACATGTTGCTGGAAAATTGTTTGAACCATGTAGTTTTAATCAGCTCTTGTATTGATTAGTGATCATGGGGAAATGACAAACACCAGCGAGCCAGAAAAAAAGAAAAACAGCATTGGAGATACTAGTACCAAGTTCTCATCTTTTCATCGCTCCGGGAATCACTGTATTGACTCACAGGCCCATCAGGCCTGTAATACAGCGACACAAATGGTCTCATAATAGTGCAGCGAGTGTAATGCCGATGTTTGCCATAAGCTCGAGCTGTCCCGGTAACTAGCTATGATCCCATTTGAACATTTATTGGACCTTCTTATGTCTTTTCCATCAGCATCATTAAAGTAAATGATCCAGAATCGTTACTTTGAAGAGTGAGCTCGACCTCCAAGAGTCCAAGAGGCAAATCGACCAAAAAAAAAAAAAAAAAAAGTCCTATGGTGGTGCGGTAATAGCCAGTACATCAACATGAGCGAAGCTCCAATTTGAACAAATCATGCTTAGTTCATCCAGAGAGCTCGACCGATACCCCCGTGACTTATCTGCGAAAGAGGATTAAGGTCGCAAGTATAGAAAAAAATACTTACAGGATGGAGATTTTAATTTAAGTTTTCATTTCGGGTTTTAAGTTAAAATTAGAAATTTCATGAATAAAGTCGACGCAAACAAAGTGGAAATTTGGCGAGTAGACTGGATGGATGGTGGATTAACGCAGTTACCCACAGTTAAAAGTGAAGAAGAGAAATGAGCTGAGGAGTTGAACGGCAACAATCAGCAACCTGCCATGGCTTCAGCTCCACTTCCTCCTCGCCCGCAGAACAGCTGCTGTCACTCGGCTCCCGCCGCGTTTTTCCTCTCCTGTTTGTTTGGGTGGCAGAGCTCATTACATCTCATCAATAATTACAATCTGGCCCACACACACAATAAAAAATGTTCCATAATAATAATAATAATAATAATAAAAATTAATACTTATAATGATAATAATAATAATAATAATAATAATAATAATAATATTATACCAACATTACTTTGGTAATGCACGTCGGAAGAAATTCTTAAACTTGGAATATATATTTGTTCACTGTGTTATGACCCCACACAAACAGCCTCACTCTCCCGGCACACACCCACCCACTCACACCCACACACCATTTGTCTTTGTTGTCACCCAGTTTAGGGCGGCTTTGTTTTTGAGAGCCGGTTTTGAAAATGCCAAGCTTTTCAAGATTTATTTGGCCGCTGCGGCACGTCGGAGAAATTAATAATCAGTCCATAAGTTCTGACCCGCGTCATCGCTCACCTATCAAGTCACACACACCCCTGGCACACACTGATCCGGCGTGCGCTTTCTCCTCATCACCGCATGAGTCAAACAAACTGAGCTTTGTTATTCACTTGTCTTGTTTTTGCTATTGAGCTATATGGAATGTTTCTTTTTTGTTTTATTATTATTATTTTTATTGCGTCTTTTATGTGACAAAAAGGGCCTGCAGTAGAAAATGGCAATGTTTTGGACATTTTTCCCTGCCGTGCTCGTATCATTTGCACACGCACACACACACACACACACACACATGCACATGCACACGCGCGCGCGCACACACACACACACAGCAGATATAAAAAGTTGTTCGCATTTACTTCTTTTGAGAGGGTTCTCAGCTTTCAAAGTGAGTCTTTCTTTTCATGTGGTTGATGTGTGACACTGCAAAAGAGTGCGCGCGCGTGTGTGCATGTGCATGTGTGTGTGTGTGTGTGTGTGTGTGTGTGTGTGTGTGTGTGTGTGTGTGTGTGTGTGTGTGTGTGTGTGTGTGTGTGTGTGTGTGTGTGTGTGTGTGTGTGCGCGTTGGTGCATGGCCCTTGCCTCTCGGGTTCCATCTAAAATAATAGTGAGCTCAGATCTTTGGTTGGAGTGAACAATACTTAAGAGGGGCCATGATAATAAGTATTAAAATCAGTGGAGCTGAAAGAAAGCGTGGGGGGAGTTTTAATTACGGCAGAAATAGAGACACACAGAGGCAGGAGAGGAAAATCAAGAACGTGGGGTTCGGGGTGTGGAGGGGAGGCGAGAGAGGGCAGTAGTAAGGAGAAAATAAGATGAGATGGAAAAGCAGAGAGAGAGGGAGAGAGAGAGAGAGAGATGGTTTTGGCTCCTTTTCCTTCTTTCTGGCTGTGCTGTGTTGGAAGGAGGTGGGGATTGGGGCTACGTCATTGTGCAGCACAAACCGCTTGCAGCAGTTTGCCAGAGTTGGATGTTTACTCATGGACGTAGGCAGCTGTTCAGACTGAGACGCATCTGTCCAAATGTGATTTGAAACTACCTCCCAAAGGTGGTTTCAATCCGCTTTGTAAAAATCGGATTTCATGTGATTTGTGACTGTTCAGACTACAAAAGAGCCGTCCACTTTCAATCTGGATGGGCTAAAAATCGTATTGTGGGTGGCAGTCTGAGTGCGGCTATAGGAAGGGAGATGAAGGCTTTTTTTCTCTCAGTCATGCTGAAAAACTTGCGTATAATTTTATCTTTTCATTTCAAAATCAAAATTATCGATACATTTGAATCCATGTTGGGATAGGATGAAACGATGAAACACTTTTGCACTTTGTACTCTTGTGAAACCCGGCGTGTTGTACTGTTGAAGTACTGATCTGGTGCGTTCTCCCCCACAGCGCCCTCCTGCAGAACGACTACAGTTTCCTCCGAGACATCAACATCTGGCACCCCTTCGTCACCGTCGGCGTTTACTCCTCCACCCTCTCCGCTGCCATGAGCAACCTCATCGGGGCCTCGCGCATCCTCTACGCCCTGGCCAGAGACGACTTGTTTGGTAAGCAGTGCAATCACTTCCTGTTTTACATCTTCACCACTAAACCAAAGGGGTTTTTCCTCTTGACTGAATATAATCATCATGTATATAAGTTATTAAAAGTAATCAACACCTTTGTGAATTTAGGTCTGTTTTTCAAGGTCTCCAATTGTTTTACGATGTACCTTTATTTCTCTTTTTTCCAAATTGTTTTTTACCACCACTTTTGGAAACGAGGTCAAATGTATTTGCAAGAATCAACAGCTGTTCCTCGCAAATCTCTTTTTTCCCAACATTGATTATTCATGAATTTGTCCACCTAATTGTTGCCACAGAATGTTGATATGAAACTTAAAATGAGAAGTAGCATCAGAAACGCTCTGTGTGTTGGATTTGGATGTGGAGGAGGAGAGGTGTGTAGTTGAGGTTTACTGTGAGGACATACAGCTGGACTGGTATTCACCTCTGAACATGCACCACTTTGATTGGCATCCAAACCGCACTCAACACGGCTGTGTGTATCTGCACTTTTTTTTCTACTTCTATTTAATATTGCTGCGACGTCTGCTCACATTTCCTGGAAAAATGTCCATTGATGCGTTCTGTGTTTGAACAAACCACTTTGCATGCAGTCACCGTTCGGCTGATGAAGGTTTTATGGCTCACTGCAGCAGACTTTTTTTAATGCAGCATGCTGCAAAGGAGTATTAAATTCTCTCGCTGACGTTAATCAATTTGTCTGTTTTTATCCCCACTTTTTTTCTTCCCCCCCCGAAAATCTTTCATCCTTTCAGGTAAGGCGCTGTCTCCAGCCAAGACGACTTCCTACTCTGGCAACCCCTGGGCCTCGGTGCTCATGTCTTGGTTCCTGGTTCAGGTTAGTGGAGACATGTAAATGAAGAACAAATGAGTTGGATTTTTTTTTTTGTTGCCATGATTCTAACTTTAGGTCCAGTTCCATGATTCCTTTTGTTCGTCATTCTCATGTTAGTTATTAGTGATAGGTTGTAAAAAAAAAATAAAAAAATACAAATCATGAATGCAGTATATGGGCAAAGAGATGATGATAAAGAACTGAAGCAAATATTCAAAAACTCAACTTTGAAGTTTAAATGGCACTTTTTCAACTTTTTGCAAGTTTTGCATCAATTGTGTTGGACCAAACAATACAGCAGTAGGGAAGGAAAGCCGATCTTAGGGTTGCATCTGTCCCATCTATCCCATCTATTGTGTAAGTGGAGAAGAGAAATCAATTTCTGCTGAGGGGAAAAATGTAAGTTATTAGCCAGAAGAGTGCGAGGATAGACAAGCAAAGAGGGGGAGGAGGAGGAGGAGAGTCCTGGTGTCACAGCCTGCACTGTCCCGTCATAATTGGAGGTGAGTGTTAAAGGCTGAATGGCTTTCTCGCCCGTGCCGCCGCCCGCTCTCCGTCCCCTCGCCGCTCTCCAGGAGTCGTGGGAGGAGCAATTAGGCGGCGATCGTTAGCCGGCGCCACTGTCACCGGCGGAGACCATCGACTGCCTCGTCCTCCTCCTCTCTCTGCCTCCTCCTCGGCCTCCGCCTCGAATGATTTCGCCGATGTTAAGCGGGCTGATGGTAATCTCGTCTCGAACACCCCGGCGCGGCGGGAATGAAAATGGATAAGGAGGGGATGACGGTGGGGGGAGGGGAGGAAGGCGAGAGAGTGCAGGACGTGACTTTTCTTGACGGGAGTTCTGAGGGGGAAGTGGAACTAGCGGGGGAGCGCCGGAGGAAGGGAAGCAGGAGCGAGAATGCTGGCGAGTCACCAGTAAATCTCACCAGACTGAGCAGCTGTGAGCGGCTTGCAGCGCAGTCCGGCGTAAATAAAGGGGCGGCGTGAATTAAAATGCATGAAACAACGTTCATTCAACAATAAAATGCAGCCAAAACATTTAATCCGCCGAAGTGCCTCAGCGTCGGAGAGGTTCTGCCTCCACGCGCAGGATGGAAATAATGCAAAAGGTGGATCCTGTCGACGGGTCAAAGACCCTGATGTTCCCCGCAGGTGTGAATCAGTCCATTCGAGATGTTACCTTGAACTGGTTTTATGTGATGAAGGTGAAGAAAGGGGATGGAGACGAAAGCAAAGGTCTTGCTGGGACAAAACAATCCCTCATCTTCACCAACACGCCAGATTTACGTGGTTGTTTTTTGTCTTGTGACCCGAGGACAGTCCAACTTTTCCTCCTTAATCAGAGTGTCTCCGTGGCACACGGTCCTCTTTCTGATGGTTGCGCATGAACACACCCTGGATGTGTTCGGAGGAACTGCACTTGCAGACTCCTGACTTTTTTCCTCACATCTCCTCCCACCACCTCTTCGTTCCCACACTATTTTTTTCTCGTTTTTCTGACTTCCTGCCAATGAGGCGGCGTCATTAAACTCGCCCGTCATTCCCTCCCTCTATTTCCTCCGGTCTGCGTCAGCCCCTTTGATGAGAAGGTTGGCTGTCGCAGACTTGTGCGCCCCCCTCGCACACATTCTGCTAGCATCTCGATGGCTCGTCAAAGGTTGCGATAATTTGAGGAAAAGGCCGCAGCGGGTCCATATCAGGACCTGTGTACTTCACTCCAGGTTGAAGGGTAGCGGGCGAGGATTGCTGAAATCAAAGTGAACACACTATCTAGAAAAAAAACACTGAATTTATTTTGTGAACGTGAACTAATTCTTCAACTCGTAATGTTTCTTTTCCTTATTATTGCGGACGTTCACCCTTCATGTGTTGGCTGCTTAGTTTTAGTCATCAGGTTTACTTAAGTACACATGGAATTTGAGCAAAACTAAATGGACTAAGATGGAGCTTAGAACACTTGCTGCGTATCCAAGAATTTTGTTTTATCATTCTTAAACACTGTGAAATTAGCATTCTGTTGACTATATTGGCTCCATTCCAGGGATTTAAGAACTTTTTTTCAATAAAATACAATAAAATAATTTATGGACAATAAGCAGTACAAATGGAATACTGTGTAGTACCTGGACTCATTCTTGGCTGTCTCGCCGAACCTGAAGTGTTGTTCTCACATTCTAGTGTCTGTCAGTATTTCAGGGTCTGGTTCATTATTCTCCTCTGTAACGGAGGGAAGATTTGTGAGAAGGTGTTGGCACGCAGGCGTGCAACGTCCACGTCGTCCATATCAGACCGTGAGGATCGTGGCTCAGCCTGCTTGCACAGCTGCACACAGGCCACCAGCAGGGGGACCGTGGTACCGTCTCAGTGCCTCCTCAACATTAGCTCCAATGAGTGGCTGCCGCTCAGCAGACCCTGGGGACCACCACCCTGGATCCTGCAGCGGTACGCTGGAAGATGGAGTGCAAATTCATTTAATCAGCGTCTCGCTCCCGAGATGTTGGTTAACTCTGACCTTGCAGTCACCTTCCAGCCGGGGTGCACACAGATAATCACGTCTGACTATAAGGGAGTAGCGGGGACTGGAGGGGATCTTCTCGGGAGCCAAAAGGACTTGTTTTCTATTGTTGGACATGCTCTCAACTGAAGAGGTTTATTAGACCTTTAGCTGTGGTTTGATTTAAGCTGTCAGTGAGAATAAATGTTCCGTAAAAATTATTACTTTTTTTCATTTTCTTAACTTCTTAAAAATCGAAAATATCTCAACCTCACCTTCCAAGTCACTGCACTCCAGCCAGCCTTCCTTTACATCCCCACAACACTTTCACTTTGGATATTGTCCGTTATGCATGCAAATCATAGCAAAGAATTGTCAGAGTCGGAGGACACGGATTCCCTTTTGTATTCATGGACGCTGTCTATACTCCTGGTCTGGTTTGATAGAAATAAATGAGATTTGAGCCGATTGTATTTGAGCCTAAGGTATAATGGCTATAACAGCAAACATTTTGCTTCATTTTTTGAATTCGAGGGCTAGACGAGGATCGTGTAAATCAGCTTTCCGTCGTCTCCTCCACTGTGATTGGATCGCCGGCTAAGGTGACAATGATAAGTGGTGCGTTTCGCCCAAAGTTTTAGCCAATTTCCAATTCTGGCCGCCAGAGACTCCAGCCAGCCAGCCAGCCAGCTCCCCCGGTGCCTTGAGACGCCCCCGGCATGTAAATAAGCGGCGCTGCTATCGTAAACATTTCGAAACATGCCTGGTGTTCCATTTAGCCGGATCTGGCAGAGCCTCACCCTCTGAGACAAGGCCCTGATGCTGCTCCTTCAGACTGGAGCCGCTAAGCTCAGACCTCTCACATCGTTACGGAAGGGAAAGGCTTTATCTTGGTTCTTTTAATCACGAGCGTGTGTCAAGACATCGCCGCTCTTTCAGATGACACGGTTTACGTGCGACAGGAACCATTTTTCAATCTAACTGCTGTCTCATTTCCCAGGTATTACAGTGATTAAAACATGAGATGTAATATTAATAACATAGATACATTTTTATTTTACTCAGAAGTCTTATGAATTTATACATTTTGCCCTACACTTTGTGATTTATATTCAGCTTTCTCGGGAGTGAGCTGAATGTCATATAAAAGGCGTTGTGTTGCTGTGAATGTTAAATCTCTCTCTTCTCTGTTTTTCTCTCCCCTTCTCTTCTCTTCTTCTCCAGCTGGTTCTCTTCTCAGGGAAGCTCAACACCATCGCCAGCATTGTGACCATTTTCTTCCTGCTGGTGTACGCCGCCGTGGACGTGGCCTGCCTGGCTCTGGAATGGGCGTCGGCACCCAACTTCAGGTACGCCTCGCTCTCTCTCTTTCTCTCTGTCTCTCCCTCCCCCTCTAGGTCACCATGGTAACGTCCAAAGGAGGAGCTGAGAGCGTTTGTCCTCTCTGGTCGCCACTCTGACAGAAACTAGATTCATAAATCACAGGCTTTTAAAACTCTGCCCACCAAAACTGATGCCACCAATTTTATCCCAATGAAAAGAGTGAAGGCCTTTAAGACAAATAGAGTTCAATTAAACACTGCAGGGAATCATTTTGGAAAAGTGTTGGTTTCACTTGTCAGTTAGCTGGCTTGCATGCAGCTTGACCACCCAGTCTCATTGAAGAAGGTGAAAGATGGTTCCTAATGTTGTCAATAGCAACATTAAAACGTCTTTGAGTGGACTATAAAATCTGAAGTGTACATTTTGGGAGGAATTTGAGTTAAAGAAGGCGAGAATCCTGCGGCCACATTAACAGCTTTGACAATAATGTAAAACAATACAGATAATATTTTTGGTGTGTTTTGTTCTGTTTGTCGGAAACAATATAATCTTGCCATAATCTTGCTTCAAAGCTTTCGGGCGCCGTGCACTTGAAATGTTTAAACATTCACGTCGGTCAGATCATTTGAAAGCTATTTAATGGTGTGAAACTTTGGAGACGAGCTGTATCGTAAAAACTTAAAGAGCTGTATTTTAGAAATTTTATCACAGGAGAAAAAAAAAAAAATTGTGCAAGGCATCTTAAAATAAATTTTTTTCTCGTTCTAAAGAGCTGCTGCCATTGATGGAGCAATTCATTACCCTCCCCCAAACGTTTTCCTCACTTAAACGCACCTTCTTCTTTTTTCTTTTTTTTTTCTACTGTGCCAATATTTATGTGTTTGTGTGGAGAGGCGTTTGTTTGCCAGCTGGATGCTGCCACGGTGACAGTGTACTAATTAAAAGACATAAAACTAGCCGGTGCTCACAGCCCCATATTGAAGAGGGACCAACGATAAAACCAGCAGTTTCTCTGTGTTGTGTGTTTGTGTGTGTTTGTGTGTGTTGTCGTGAAGGTGCAGCCCGACACTCAGATAAACTGTGTGCAGGATGCATAGAGATTTAAATTTACAGTGTTTAGATTTGTGTGCGCGCCCGTGTGCGTTTGCACTCCTATGACACTTGCAATGGTCCTGATTTATAAAAGCTCCCCGAAGTCATTCTCACACAACGGCCTCATTGCAACCCGAGGACGGCTCGGCCGTGTACGAGGCTTCCTGATTGCCTCCTGACTGGAGCTCGGCCACGGATTGGTTCTTTACGAGACCACAACGGTTTTTTTTTTCTTTTCTAGACGGCGCCGCACTCGAGACGTCGTCGCTCTCGGTCGCACGCAAACACTTCCACGTCCGGCTGCCTTTGATTTTTTTTTTTTTTCCCCGCTTGTTGAGATGATGAGAAGCCGTTTGAGCGCCGCGCCTGACAGTCGCCTCCGGCGTCGCCTTTGGTGTTTCTGCGGCATTTTCCTCCGCAGCGCCGGCGGCGGAGGAGTTGTAAGAGATTTGAGAACATTTGTAGCTTCCTTGATCACATTTGTCACATACGGCGCATAGACAGTTGCAGCACCTGTGGAATCTCTCTCTCGGATGGATGAATAATGAATTCCTCTGTGGCGTTCCTCCTTAGCAAAATCATTTTCTCTCTTTTTCTCCCACTGAATAATTCACAGGGAGTTGTGCGGGAAAAAAAATCAAACAGAGTCCTCAGCAGCTTTGCAGTCATTAAAAATTGCTGCTTGTTTTGTGTCAACTTAAGTGTCAGCTGCCGAGGCAAAGCTGTGAAAAACTACGACATCCAGCGCGAGGGTGGGGGGGTTGGTTGATTCTTGTGTATTAAAGTCCAGTTTAAGCACTTTTGACAGAAAGACATGTCTAATTAAATACACATGAGGGGCTCAGAACTCTATTGACTTTATGTCCTCATTCTTAGTCTTTAAATCAACGTCAGAAATATTTTGTTTCTTCTTCTTCTGATTTAATTACAGGCTCACTTGACGTTTTGTCTGCTGCCTCAGTTGCTGGTGATATTTCTATTTTATAAAAATTAAAATCCTCCCATTCAAGAAGAATTAAAGGATTCTTCCCCTGCACACATAAAGAGCAGCGAGTCTGTGACGGACTTGTTTGTGAAGCAGTTCGGTTGGTCCCCTAGTGGTTGTCAGGCGGTTGACAGCAAGCAAACTGCTGGACTCTGCCTCTGCCTTTTCAGCCTGTTGAAAAAAAAGAGATCGAGAAGAGAAGAGGATGAAAGTTTATGAAGTTAATAAAATAGTGAGTTGACTTTTAAAACGGACCTCCAGAAGTATCAGCCTGTGCCCCGAGCCACACGCCTGCCAACTGCGAGAGTCACTTTCACAAACATAATACATACACACATAGACATATTCTTTTTGTCCCCGCACCTGTCACCACCCACGTTTCTACGTTTCAACATAGCAGCAGCGCTGGTCTCTCTGAAGAAAACTGAATATAAACAGGCTGCGTGATGTGATGTTACAGCCTACAAGCTACTGCTTGTACAAATATAAGAAACATCTTTCCTTACCGCTTCCCTTAAAGGTCCAAGGTTACGCAAAACTTTCTTCACTAATGTGTTTCGACAGCTGTCTGTATCTTATGTAGTTATTGATGTCAATGAACTCCCTGAAAATGAGGAAAATTCAACTTTTATTGGTTTTATTTGCGCTACTTTCGATAATGTGCTTTCAAAAACAGGCCTTTCTGGAAATCAGCACTTTGTAACATCACATAGGCCTTTGATACAACAAAATACCCCCAGCCACGTCTAGGTTCCATCATTGAAAATGCTTTGTTTCTGTCCCTTACCAAATATATGGATGGTTCTAGCTAGAAGATTACAAACGTGTTTTTGTCAACAGAGGTTTAAATATTTGCTGGAGATTCTTTGAGGAATATTGTTTGATTGTCTGATTGACTGATTGACTGGAGTCAGGAATAAGGTGTCAAGATCGGATGCTTCTTGCTCATTTTTTTTTTTACTCCTTAATTATACAATAATAACATACATGTTCATTTGTATTTGTGATGAATCGCCCACAAATCTAAAGGTACCAATTCTAAGGAAGATTTGTCCACCAATTACAAGACCTAATGCTCATTAGTTCAACGTTTCCGAGGTTCGCCACCGACATGTTGAATCATGCAGGACTGCATTGACACGGGCCGCCAGCAGGGTGCACTGTCAGCAGCATTGCCCAGAGACTGTGGCTGTGTTGGCATGGAGAGGAATTTATTTACGCTGTTGAGTTAAAGACTAAACTTTACGCTCTCTCTGACTCGTGTGTGTGTGTGTGTGTGTGTGTGTGTGTGTGTGTGTGTGTGTGTGTGTGTGTGTGTGTGTGTGTGTGTGTGTGTGTGTGTGTGTGTGTGTGTGTGTTTCTCCTCTGGAGCCTGCCGTGCACGCCACCGCCGCCTTCTTATCGCCAAACTGTGACCGCTGGCAAAGGCTGCAGGACACAAAGTTAGCTGCTGCATAACTTATTTTTTTCTCTCTTCCAACCAGCGGTCGGTCCGCCTCCCTGTTGGACGGGGGTCTCGGGACCCTCGGAGCTGATAAGGCGGCCAGCCGCCTGCTTTGGCCCGCCCCCTCCTCCCAGGACTTGTTAATTCTCTTCATCGCTGTTGTTGTTTTGCTGTTGTGTCACCGGGCAAATTTTAACGCCACTTTTTGTGTCTGTTGTCGGTTGACACTGTGGCCAGACCCGCACTTCCTCTCCCTGGCCCCCACCGTCACCCGGCAACCCCCACTTCGGGCTCCGTGCCCCCTTTCAGTCAGCGGTTCCCCGTCCGTCCGTCTGGCTGGCTGCCTTTTTTTTTTTTTTTTTTTTTTTACTCCTCCCACGCATCTTTCCAGGCAAAAAAAGAGAAAAGAATTAAAAGCTATTTAGCGCCGTCTCTCCCCCTGAGAACTGCTCCGTAATTAGCATAACTAATTTAGCAGAAATATTTCCCTTTGCCTGAAATTTGCCATTGTGCAGGGGAGGAGAGAGGACTGAAATTATGATGTAGCGGAAAAGATGTGTACTTGTTAAGCCCCGTTGCTGCGTGTGCGCGCGTGCGTGTGCTTTTGCATGATTACACATGAGGGCGCTCCAGAGGAAGGAGGAGACGGTCTGAGAATTTCTTTTGCTAAAAGTCAACTCAGTCGTTTATCCACCGAGCGATCTTTCTTTCTGTGGTGCTAATGTTTCTAGCGAGCTTCTGCTTCTTTAAACACGGCGTGCTCCAGGTGTTTGTCTTCTTCTTCCGCATTCAGGGAGTAAACTTGCGGCGCCACTCCAGGCCAGGCGAGGTACTACATCATTTTCAGCTCCTACCAGCGTCTCCGTGTAAATGCGAAAAACGCAAATCTTTGGAGGCGAGCGGCTTTGTGTAAATGAGTCTTCTTCGAGTGTGGTTTCGAAAAGGTGCGGTTTCAAAAAAATCTGTCTCACGTTGCGGGTTTTGATCATTAATGCACGAGTGTGTCTGCCTCCAGGACCGTGTGTGCGAGTGTTGTGTGTTTGTGGTTTTTATCTTTTGGGTTGTTTTTTTTTCAATGTGTGTGAGTGGACGCTGGTGTTGCACAGCCCCTGCTATCGGCTCCAGCTGTCTCGTGCCCCCCCCGCCCCCCACCCGCTGCTGATGCTGCGCAGCTACCAGCCAATTGGGCGCGTGAACAACCCGTGCACAGAAGCGCGACACGCAGTATTATGCACTCCAGCGGCCGCCGGGATTCAGGACGGAACGAATGCTTGGCACCGGCGCCAAAGGATGTTTGCAGCGAGCGTAAAAAAACTTAGTGGCGGCGGCGGGTGTTGACCTTCAGTGCAGGAAGCGGCACCAAACAGCTGGCGTTTCGCCGCAGAGGCAGACACTTTGTAGCCATTAACCGGTACGGCACTGTGTGATTGCTGCAACCTCCTGTGTTGATACTTCATTTGTAACGAGAGCTAAAATCACAGCTTGAACCGAAATATAAGACGTTTTATCCCATTTGAAGAGTCTCTCTGTTGTCAGATTGGGAGACTGAGCGATTTGACAGTCTGGAGTGAGCAAAGGCCCCAGATGGATCATCAGACTGGATGGATAATAGGCGGTAATCATCTTTTAATGGAGGGGCGTGAAGCCAAAAACTTGAATATTTGTTTATTTGCAATTACATCTGTGTTCCTCTGGATCATTCTGAAAGTGCAGCACATAAACAAGATGTTTCCATTTTTTATTCTGATATCTTCACAGTTTCTGTCTCCAACACTGGACAACACTGTATATCACTGGGTGCAGCTCCAGTTCCCAAAATTTCTATTGAACTCATTGACACATGAGAACCTGTCGGGCTCAGGACTCAACTTGGACACATCTTGATGTTTGCTTAGTTAGCTAAATTAGTTTGACTGCAGCCATTTACCCCCGGTGTCCACGCGAGGTACTGCAGCCAAAAATCCCATGCGGCCACGAAACCATTTTTCCCACAGACTGCACAACCAAAATGACCGCCTGTGTAACTCTTTAAAAAATTTCCAAAGACTTTATTCCCAGCGTGACGTCACGTCACGTCAGGTCATGAGCCGTGTGTATGCTCGTTCTGATTGGACAATGCGTTCTGATGCTTTGTGGGAGCTGCAGAGGCATGATGGGAAGTGACACGACTGTGCACAAGTCGCATCGAGTCGAAGAGCCTGGCCCCCGTTGTGAAGTTCTGCCTTTCACTTCCTCAGCGGTTCCTTCAATTCGGTCCAAACTGTACTGGTGCTGAGCCAGTTCTCCAGGACGTAACGTCTCATACACTCTCTGACCCCCAACTCCTCCACCCACCTTCTGTCCCCGCTCCCTCCTCCGACATGACGTGTCTTCTTGGCCTCGGCCCCGCCTCTCCTTCCCATCGCCGTCGCATTTCCTTAATGTCTCCGGGGACGGCGGCGGCAGCAGCAGCAGCAGCGGTGGCGATTATTCCCCGAGTGCTTTTTGCTGCGTCAGCTAAGTGACATCAGTCGCTTAAGAACAAGAGGGACGGCAGGGAGGAGGGGGTGGGTGGGTGCAGGGGCGACGGTGGAAAAAAGAAAGGGTGGGGACCCGGTGGGCGAGCTTTTAGCGAAATTACACCTGGGAGGGATGAGATGAAAGAGTTTCGTCTGTGTGACGAATCTGACAATAAACACAGGCAGACTTTAACATGCCATGTGTGCCATAGTGCAATGGGAGTGCCGCAAAAAAAAGCCAAAATCTCCAGACTTCAACCCTGATCCTGTTTCTCTTTTTTTTTTCACGGCTAAATTTGACCCCAAATCTGCTCTAGAATGCAGTTAAAAACCAAAGATTAAGCTGGAACTGGGCGCTGCTTTAGGTTTTGATATTTTTGTACAGTGAGGAACAGCTTCAGCATGATGATGATGATGATGCTGCTGCTGATGATGGGTCCTGCCCTCGCTGCTTCTCAATGGGGGGAGGAAATATTGCGGCGTCGGTAACTACTGCAGTGATCTACAGAGTGGGCGCCCGTCGGCTGAGATAAGACGTCGGGAATGGCTGTGAAAGGAAGAGAAGCAACGCTGTCAAGGAGATTGTTCACCCTCTGCGTGTCGGCGGCTTCATATATCTCCTGTCTCTCACGGATCTTCATCACAGCGTTATCTTGTTTTTATTTCGGTGTATCTGAGTCGATTGCGTCGTGTTGTTGTCCTTCTTCCAGCAAATTGTGAATCGTGCTTGACAGCATGGTGGCCAATGAGTCACCACAACACAGGCAGATATTTGCCACTCGTGGGTCCGTCAGAGATGGATGTTTTTCTTTCTCTCTTGCTGATGCTTAACAGTGTCGATGGTGGACCAGTCGTGACCTCTTTTTGAAACGTGACGCTGTGACATATTTTGCAAGTGAGGCAGGTTCAAGCTGCTTCTGGCTGTGAGAGTGACATTAAAAATCAGCTCCAGGTGGACTTTAAATATTTGTCCTGTATCGGATGAACAGGACCTGCATGAGAACCACACAGTCGAGTCTTCAGGCTGTAAGTTGAGTCTCCAAAACTCAACTCTGACCTCCTGTGGTCTTGCAGGATGTGGATCACTGACGTGCACTCGACATGAGTTGTCGTCTCATCCTCAGCCTCCGTCAATGAGTCTGCTTTTCTTTGTTCTTCCTCGTGCTCGCAGCCGAAACCCTTCAGACTCTTAAGTGCTTCACCTGCTGTGCAGAGTTTCACCCGACTCAGATGACCTGAACCGACCTTTGGATCTGTGCAGGAAGCCTAGCTGCAATTTAAGCTGGCTTGTGTAATTACAGCTGGGAGTGATTATTATTATTTTTTTTAATAGCTATGTATACACATGGCTGCAGTTATCCAGTGGTCAATCATCCTCCAGCACTGATTGGCTGTCTCAGTTTTAATCACAGCGACTCTGCAGCACTATTTTTGACAGGAAAACATCTGCACTGAAGACAATTAATTGGCAAATTCATTTTTGCCTTCTAGCTGAGAGCTTTATAGCAGTATTTATCCCCCACGTCCTCCCTCTGTGTGTGCTGCTTGTTCTAATTGATCGTCGCAGCATTAGCTCCGCCTCTGTTTTGATACTGCAGTGCAGTCACTCTCTTCGAGCAACTCCTACGGTTGATGTTTAAACTCTGCGTTAGTGTAATCATTTATGGAAGTTTGTAAGTCTCAGACTTTGAATAGGGAACGTTGAAAACATTTGAAGGGCTGAAGGGCTGCACAGGTCAAAGGTCAGACATTGACATTAATTGCAAAATTTTGAATTTATTCACGAAATTTCGTCTTTTTTACGTCAACTTAAAAAAAATGCTATCTTAATTTTTTTCCTCGTCTTGTGGCCCTAATCCTCTTCCGTACAAATGAGCTAGAATGGGAAAACTCACTACTGCTTCCTGTCTCGTCCTCTTCCTCCCAGGCCCACGTTCCGCTACTTCACCTGGCACACGTGCGTGCTGGGCATCATCGGCTGCGCCGTCATGATGTTCCTGATCAACGCCATCTACGCCTCGGCCAGCATCGCCTTCATGCTGGTGCTGCTGGTGCTCATCCACTACCTCAGTCCTACCTCCAGCTGGGGCTACATCAGCCAGGCCCTTATTTTCCACCAGGTATGGCGTGTGGGCACACACACACACACACACACACACACACACACACACGCACACACTCAATACTGCATTGTCATTACGAGAGCAACTAAAATCTCATCCCCCCCTCAGCTCTACAAGAGTCTGAGCCTCTGCCAAGCAATCGTTCCATCAGGTTTATAGAGATGCAGACACACACACACACACACACACACACACACACACACACACACACACACACAGATGGATCTGTGCTGCCTCTCTCTCAGCCAAGCCCTCTGCATTTAGCAGACAAACAAACATTGTCCCTGCTCCCTCATTCTTACACACACACACACACACACACACACACACACACACACACACACACCACTGCCTCGTCACTCTTACAGCTGCTATAAATCATGTTTATATCAGTCTTACCAGACACACACACACACACAGACTTTTTTCCTCTCCTGCAAAAGGGCTCTTTGCATAATATCCAACAAACACGCGCGCGCATTCTCCCAAACACACACCCACACAGCTTCACATCATCCCACTCTGTATGTCTGGCGAGCTGATTGCTCCCAAGGAGAAGGTAGAGCGCTGCCAGGAAGGCCTGTTGCAGGATGGGGGCCGCCGCCAGAACAGTGGGCCGGGCCGGCGAGCAGGGGAGGCTCTGAGGGCAGCCGTGTTTGCCAGCGGCTTGTCGGGAGACAGAACATTATTACAACCACTTAACTTATTGGGTTTCCTTCCTTGGCCTCCTTCTCATCCTTTCATTCTCTCATCCCGCTCCCTGCGTTCCCCCCTCCTCCTCCTCCTCGTCCTCCTTTCCATTCTCTTCTGCCTGTTGGGCTCCATCCAGGACAGCCGGTTTGGGCCAGTTTGATACAGTAGGCAGCCGTATCAAGGTCTGATGGAGACCTGAATATACCTTTTTTTTCTATTTGGTACTGAATGGAATGAATCAGATCCTTTAGGTATTGATCGGGGCGCCCTGAAATTAAGACTGTGAAAGAAGGTGTAACTGCAAAATGACCAGGGAAATCCAAACAACTGCTCAAAACTCAAGAGAATTGAAAATATATTTAAAGTCACTGTGTGGCCAGAAGTATCAGGAAACTGAGGGTTTTTTTGAGGTAGGTTTTAAACAAAGGGCTAAGTTTGCTGTTTACTAGAGATTTGTATTTTTTTTTTTTATAAAAGCCATCAAGCAAAACTCTACAAGGGCTGCTGATCAGGATGAAAAGTAGAGATTGAAATAAATTAGAATTATATCAGAGCTTCAACGTTTATTTGTTTGCATGATCACACATCTGTTTTCATCTTCACTCTGCTGTCAATGTCAGGAAGCTTTTTTCATGAAGACTGTCCATGAGTGGATAAACCATAACATTCAAAGAGAGCTCCCCCAGCCGCGCCCCCCCCTTAACGTATTTCTACCGCCTTGCCTTGCCAAACAGGCGAATGAACACGGTCGCTGTGTCGTCACCGCAGCCATTAATCCAAACTAGCGTATAAATCAGGTGTTAATCAGAGGTGTTTGGCTGTAGGTTCACATCTGATCTTGGGTTCTGCTTCGTTAAGCTTCCTTAATGGTTCCTTGATGTCACCTCGTCAGCGTGCCGTCGGAATCCTAATGTCGGCTTGCGCGTCTTGTGCGAGTTCTGATGCACGCCGGTGTGCACCTCTGAGGACTGAGAAATTCCCAGCGGCGGCAACGTCTTTAACTTTAGGGGCTTTGTGGAGGACATAAGTTCACTTTTAATTGAATGAGGATGCACTTAAAATCAACTGTAAAAGAAACCATGTGCCTTTTTAAGCTAGTGAACAAAATGCACTTTGGCACTGGATGGGAAAATCTGGGCCACAGAACTTGGAAACAGTTGGCAGGAAATAAAAAAAAAATTACTTTTAATGATTTTTTTTTTTTTATATATAGGTGTGCGTAAAGTAAAAACGTTTTCTTTAATATGCCCTGTAAATTTATCCTGTAATGGCCTGGATTAAAAGTTACAGGGTCATAAGACATGCAAGTTATTAAAAAACAAACAAACAAACATTTTCTTCAGCTTAATTTACAGTGTTAATAATGTAATGACTTGCGTGTTCAGAACAGACGGCATCTAGTGATGAGTTTACGCCAGGACAAGGCCTGGGTTGAATTTTTAATGCAACACTGCAACTATAGTGACTCACTCACCCGCTTTCCATATCGAGAGAGAGAGAGAGAGAGAGAGAGAGAGAGAGAGAGAGAGAGAGAGAGAGAGAGAGAGAGAGAGAGAGAGAGAGAGAGAGAGAAGAGAGAGAGAGAGAGAGAGAGAGAGAGGAGAGAGAGAGAGAGAGAGAGAGAGAGAGAGAGAGAGAGAGAGAGAGAGAGACTCATGTTCTGATCTGTAAATTGGCCAGTTTCTGTCTTGATCCTAATCCCTGAAGTTCACACAGGCATAAATAATGCAAATACGTACGTACTTGCACTCATTAACAAGACCGAGGTTCACATTTCACAACCCTCAGCTCACAGTCACAAAGTGCACTGATTGGGGGGGGGGTGCACCGCTGTCTTTGACCGCCGTCATTAACATGCGTGTCACCCCGCTTGCCGTCGTCCTTCCTACAGGTTCGCAAGTACCTGCTGATGCTGGACGTGAGGAAAGACCACGTGAAGTTCTGGAGGCCCCAGATCCTGCTGATGGTGTCCAACCCACGCAGCAGCGTCGGCCTCATCACCTTCATCAACGACGTGAAGAAGAGCGGCCTCTACGTGCTGGGACACGTCGAGCTCGGCAACCTCAGTAAGAACACTCACTCGCGACGCTTCCGGACGCCTCCTCCAACCACATCGCTTCACTCGCGATGGTGGCTAATTTTTATCCACTTCTTTTTGAAGTCGACTGACTCCATACAGTATTTTAGCGCTCATGCAGTGCTCATTTACTTCTGGACGAGACTGGATGATACGGCGGCAACAAGAATGAAAAGATGGATTGAAAGGATAAAAAGAAAATTAGAATATAAAAGGAACTAAAATTAAAAGGAACAAAATTAGATATGCAGTTTGTTTGAAAGACAAATCTGATCATTTTCAATGCTAGAGCTTATTGTAAAAATGGAAGCAGAGATGTGCTGGAACTGTCCAAGCCACTGTTCAAAGTCAAACACCTGCACAAATGATCTAAAATGAAACAAAAAACAAAAACTGTAACGTGATGCTAAAACCGCCAAGCAGACGAAATAATGAGGAAATGTGTGCACGTGCCAGCAAGGACTCACTCAGTCACACTTCATGTGGATATTCAGAACAAAACTAAGACTGCTTTACATCCCGGGACTTTGAATTTAACTAAAATTTAACGGCAGAGCAAAAAGGAACCAAGGGCAAACAATATGTAAGTGCTGGATGAAGCAAAGTGTTTTTTCTCCGCCAGCGCCCCCTCCTGTGTACACCAGACCTTTTCTCTGTGACACCCGGCGGCTCTTCAGCTGTTTCATTCCAAGCTAATTAATTGCTCGCAAAAATGCTCCGGAGGCGTCCTGTTTTTTTCTTCTTTCTTTTTTTTTCTTAATCTGTGCAGAGGAGCACGCGGGCCAAAGCAGCCGGGTCAGTGATTGGTTCCTTTTGTCTTCTGAGGGTTTTTTTGTCGCCCCCCGTTTTTTTTTTTTTATGCGTTAATGGGATGCTGCCTCTGAATGGAGTCCTCACAATGCAAATCCTCTGAATGCTTAACAGCGAGGGCGGGAAAATGACACGTTGAGTCGCCTCTAAAGAGCCCTTCTCTCGTTACGACGGCTGGAGAAGCTCTCGGTCTCGAGAGCCGCTGTTTATTCACATAATTGCATCGAGGAGAGAGTTTGTTGTAGTCAAGGGCTCTCTGGCGTCCCTGGGTTAAATTTTTTTAAATGCACTGTACGTTCAGTCGGCGCATTTATTCTCTGCCTCGTTCACACATCGATTGCCTTCAACAAAACGTTTCCTTGATAATTGTTTTTTTTTTTTCTTTCAATTATGTGAGGATCTTTTTGCGTCTTGCTCTGCAGCAACTGGGTCGCAGAGACTTCAAGTTGCTTTTGCTTTGTGACGGCTCCAATTTCAGACTTACTAGTCAGGAACTTGTCAGGCTCTGAGAGGAACTAATCAGGAAGTTAATTTACGTAAAAAAAAAAAAAACACAAATAAAATACAGTACACATTCAAAAAAAAATGTATAAAGTATGCATACTATCACAGACGCGAGTTGCCGCTCTCCAGTCATTTTCTCCAATGAATCATGCAGTCCCCCCCCAACCCCCTCCATGAATGTGTAGAATAAAACCAATTCCAGTAAATTCCCAACACCTTCCAGCTGTCGTTTCTGTTTGACTTGTTTATAATTCCACCGCAGCAGATGTCTGAAGCTCAGACTCGGCCTCCGGATTCGTTTCTGTCCATCAGTGTTTTTTTTCGCCGGGGATGATTGATCACCTTCTTCCTGTTCCTGCACCCTCGTGTTTCCTGTCTGTCTCCACCCTTCTTTTTTCCCCCCTACGACTCTGCGCTCGTCTCGTACCTCTCACACTCCTGATTCCAGCTCTGGCAGCCTGATGTCTCCGCTCTCCTCTTCCTCATCGCCACCTCCACCTTTCCTAGAATTGAAACTGAATTCTTTTGAAGTGTCATTTTAATTCCCCCAACCCCCTCCACTCCCTCTCTCTCTCAGCCTCGCTGCCGTCGGACCCCCTGCAGTCCCAGTACGACTCCTGGCTGTCGCTGGTGGACCATCTCAACATCAAAGCCTTTGTCAACCTGACGCTGGCCAACTCCGTCCGCCACGGGATGCAGCATCTCCTCTTCATCTCCGGACTCGGTCAGTGGCGCCTGTCGCCGTCGTTGTAATTAAAATGTGACCAGTGGGAAAGTTTTCTAAGAAACTGATGAGAAGAGCGTCATCTTCACTGTGCCGAGAAAAACTCGGGTTTCAAACTTTCGACTCCAAACAGCGAATGTTAAAATTTAAAGAGACTGAACTCTTGAGTACCTCCCGTTTTTTTTTTTGTTTTGTTTTTTTATCCTTGTTGTTGGTCCGCCTTTTTTCTTTGTCTCAGTTCTTCAACTTCTTCGAAATTTCTTCTGTCAGCAGTTTTGTTTTTTTGTTTTGTTGTCTTGGGTTCACCTGCAGTTTTTACCTCGGCGCTTTTCTTTCCAACTTCTCTACTTGGAGAAAAATGCTCAAACCCATCAAAGTTACTTAAATGTTCCATATCCAACCTTTTCTATCTATCTTTTTTTTTTTCTTTTCCTCAGACTAGTATAACAGCATCATGGGCATTCATTATCGATTAATATCTATCTATGTTATCTATCTAAAAATGTGGTGTTTTACTTGTTAAAACTGTTGAATCAGGGCTCCTCCATGTTTGGAAGGAGACCAATCAGCGGCCTCGAGGTAGAATAAGCACTTGGGCACTATACTAACCAGGAAGAGGTGTCAGCCCTTTGTGACATCACTGAGGGAATATTTCACACACACCTTTCCTCCTGACCCTAACCTGACCCTGTGACCTCCAGGCGGGATGCGTCCCAACACGCTGCGTCCCAACACGCTGGTGCTGGGCTTCTACGACGACTTCCTCCCCAAGGACAGGCTGGTGGACCCCTCCCTCGCCACCATCCAGTGCCTCGACCAGCCGGGCCTCTCGCTGCCGCCCGACCACAAGCCCACTCTCTTCCACTTCCCGGGCGTGCGTGGTGCCACCGACCGGCCGGACGGCGGCGAGTCGGGCGCCGGCAAAGTGCTGGGCGTGGATGAGTACGTGGCCATCATCGCTGACGCCATGAAGATGCTGAAGAACGTGGCGCTCGCCCGCCACTTCGACGGCTTCGAGCGGTCGCGGGTGCTCTCGGGGGGCGGCGCCGTCTACGTGGACGTGTGGCCCGTCAACCTGCTGCGGCCCGACAGCAGCGGCTACGTGGACACGAGCTCGCTCTTCCTGCTGCAGCTGGCGTGCATCCTCAACATGGTGCGGGCCTGGCGCAAGGCCACGCTGCGCCTCTTCCTGTGCGTGGAGGAGGGCGGCAGCGTGCGCAGCATGGAGGACAAGCTGGGCCACCTGCTCAAGGAGCTGCGCATCAAGGCCCAGTTGCACCCCGTCAACTGGGACCAGCAGGTGGCGCTGCACTGGCAGCGGCAGGCGGAGTGGGGGGGGAAGAGAGGGGGGGAGGGGGAGGAGGGGGAGGAGGGGGACGAGGACTTTGTCAACAGCTTCCCCAGCAACGCCACGCGCCTCTCCGACGACTTCCTGCTGGCCATCAACAGCCTCATCCGGGACTCGGGACGTCCCGCCCCGGCCGTCCGCTTCCTCTACCTGCCCCGGCCCCCCGCCGACACCAGCCGCTACGCCGCCTACCTGCGGCAGCTGGAGCTGCTGACCCAGGACCTGGGCCCCACCCTGCTCATCCACGGCGTCACGCCGGTCATCACCACTGACCTCTGACCCCTCCATCCACCAACCCTAACTGCCCCCCCCACCACCACCACCACCACCACGCCACTCCTTCGGGGGCCAGTTCACCACTACTACCCCCCCCCCCCCTCCCCACAATGTACTTTCTGTGAGCCCAGCAGAGAACCTCGTCACACACCACTATTGCCTACGAGACCGCAATTGCACAACTCCAGAGAACCTTCAGTGTCCAACAGAGTCTCACGACATCGAGCCTCTTTATAGACTCTTTCAATAAATGATTATTCTCAACCCCCCCCCACCCCACTTCTGTCTCAAAGCAAAGTTCCGGTGCTTCCAACAAAATCTACCGCTGACGGCACTGTGATGGTTAACTTGGAGATCTGATGCAGTGCAATTCAAGGAAGGACCAATCAGGCTTCGGCTGAATGAGCCACGAGTCCTTTTCAAAAAGCTTTCAGATCAATACGGAAACAAGTTGCTGCCACCCTAGAGAAAAAACAAAAAACAAAAACAGGGCTCAGTGTCACGTTATAACGTGAAAATATCAGGTTTTTACGCGATAATTTGCACGTTATAACGTGAAACTATCACGTTATGTCATCATAGTTTTCACATAAAAACGTGAAACTATCACATTATTTCGTGATCATTTATTTGTTTTAACATGAAACTGCCACGTTACTGAGCCCTGTTTATTTTCTAGGATGGCAGTAATGTACTTCCGTAGACAAACGCTGGACCTTGAACGACGCAATTTCCTGCTTGCTTTCGGACCATTTCTTGCTCACCCGAACGCAGCGGCGGCTAACTTTGAGTGCCAGTCCTCCTCCTCCTCCTCCTCCTCCTCCTCCTTCCCCTTCTTCCCCTCCTCTTCCTCATCACCCGCAGACATAGCAGGCCACGCCCCTCCTCGTCACTTCCCCCGAGTGCTCTGTGGTCCGCCACAGCTAAACCCTTACCCCCCCACTCCTGAAACGGTCATTCCATTTGCCTCGCCATCAAAGTGCGTTGTTGGTCGGAGAGAAGGTTTGGACTGGTTCCGCAGCAGACTTGGATGGAACGCCTTCTGTCGTTTGTACAACATCTGCTTTTCTATTTCAGGAAATCGAATCAAAGAAAAGCTCGGAAGTCCAAACAATCCTGTTCCAGAAAGTTTGTCCGCCTGTGTGGGATCTTGGGAAGGCGTTCCAATTTTTTTTTTTTTTTTTTTTTTTTTTTTGCTGCTGTGCATTTGCTGTTTCCCCCTTTAAAGCTGTTTACAGTGCCAATCATTGCTCTTGACATGTCTTTTTTTTTATATACATATATATATTTGCTTTACTGTTGTTTTATTTTGTGACCCTCTTTTAAATCATGAACCGTGAACATGGTACCTGACCAGCCTGAACACACAAGTGCCTCACTTCAGCATCACCTTTCCACATCGGAGTCGTGAACAATCATTTTGCAGCTTACAGTAATTATAGAATTAATCAACAATAATGAAAAGTAAAAATGTGATTGGCTGCTGGAGTGACTCTTTTTTTTTTTTTAGTCCCCTTCACATAATGATGTTTTTGTTGACCCCACTGTAGCTTTACAATGCTGCAGGGGTTTTTGACTGAGTGCTTTAAATGCATTGTATTTTTTATTCTCACCCAAAGAAAAATGGTCGGACTTTTCATGAGCACTAAACTGCTCAAGACTGCAAACTTTCTCCACGTCAAACCCAGTGACCCAGGGAACTTTGTTGTCACTCCTTCCTGTCATGCAGCAGCCAGTTCACTCTGAGGAGCACATTCATTTCCATAGTGGGACAGCACATTTAGCCCTCTGTTTACAATCGTCCCGCTGGGTCGGTTGCTAGCCTCCTGCCCAAGCTGGGGCCTCGTTGGACCTCCCACTTGTTTGGAAAGGAACCAAAACAAGACGGTACCAGAGGGTGGAGCTGCCATTAACCCAGGAGAAGTTCCGCCGCCCTTTGTGACGTCACAAAGGGTCACCTCTCAGCACCGCCTGCTTCAGTTCACAGTTTCTTAGAAGTGCAGAAAACGAAATGAAGTGCATGAGGACTTTCCACATGTTCACTGACAGGTTCAAGACGCATCATGAAGTGATTTTTTTCAGAATACATTGTTTTATACTATTCTAATTTTACAAACGGTTTATGTACCATCTCAGAAGAGATATCAATATAAAACTTTTGATTTGAATATTGAAAATCAGCTGTTCCGAAAGCAGGAGGATCTTTTTAATTGCTTAAAATCACATTTTTAAAAGAAAGAAATGCATCTTTTTTTTTTTTAACTTAAAACCTTTAAACCTGTAGTTTGACATGAAACTCCTGTTTACTTGTGGACCGGACCGGTTCGGTGCTTCCCATCTCCACGGACGACTTCCTTTTTGGGCCGTCATCAGAAATGGAAAATGAACAAATGACGCTACACTACGTATCTTAGATTCTGCTTGGATTTGTTACAGCTGTGTGTTTATATATAGATAGAAGAAAAAAAAACTGTCACACTCCTTTTAATAACGAAAATGTTGATGCATTGTTTGATTATTGTAAATGTTTTGCCAGAAATACGGACAAAAGTTGGTGATACTGTCTATAACTTCTACTCTGCCCCTGGAGATTGTTGCCAAAAGCGACGGCCACTCAGAGCGCTTGGACTTTGCCCTCGTCTCAACTGACTACACCAGTTTGTGCGTCACTCTGCTGAGCGCCGAGTCGTGCTGGTGCTGCCGCCGCTCGTTTGTTTGAGGTAAACTTTGGCGGTGGAGGCAGAGGCGGCTCAGCAGCTCAGACACAGAGATAGCAGAGGTTCCGCCGGCCACCTAAATTACCTTGTCCC
The DNA here is from genome assembly GCF_046127955.1 of Nelusetta ayraudi. Taxonomy (NCBI): domain Eukaryota; kingdom Metazoa; phylum Chordata; class Actinopteri; order Tetraodontiformes; family Monacanthidae; genus Nelusetta; species Nelusetta ayraudi. The sequence goes on along the minus strand of NW_027466098.1, from coordinate 17,767,875 downwards.
GCGCTCACCCTGCCTGGCAACCGCGGCAGAAATGGATTGTGTCTCCGCTCCGAGGTGAACAACAGATTGCGGGAATAAGCCCAAATAACCATCGATATCTGTTCAGGAGGAGCCGGCCTGACATTTATCACTGAGGAGGAAGCGCCAGGGCTCTGAGTGGATTTAGAGTGTGTGTGTGTGTGTGTGTGAGAGAGAGAGAGCGAGAGCGAAGAAAACTGGTTGCGTGCATTTATTAAATACTCCTGCAAAAATACACATTCTGATGTTGCTGTTGTTTTCACATGTAACTGTTCAAACCAGTTTGAAGCAATGGTTTTACAATTCTTTAATAAATTATTGTAAATAAGTCATTTTAACTTCATCCCTGTCATTTATTTTGGAGGGGTGGGGGGGGGGGTTTGCAAATCGCTGAATAAATGTGTTTGGTCCTGCTGGTGTGCACTTGACTGCTGGCGGGCGAAAAAAGTGGAGGCAGTCAGCTTTTAGTGGTGGATTCGGGTGGAAAGGCAACCCCCCCAAACACACACACACACACACGCTATGGCTTTTGCTTAAGCCTCCCCACACACACCCCCCCTCCTTTGTTCCTGAATCACCGTCGTCACCTGATTTGATTCCTTCTGCTCTTCAAAGCCGGATTAAAAAGCTCCTGCAGCAACCAGTTCTGCTGGCATAAACCTGCAAAAGTGCACTTTTTCTTTTCTCTATAGTGAGTTGGTTTAGTTTTTACCTTTAGATGAAAACCCAGTTTCTGGAGTTGAGTGGCAGACCAGCGATGTTGACAGCAGCACCTGTGTCCGGCGGGATTTACGATGGTAGGTGTGAAAAGCAGGTGTGAGTAAGTGCTATAAAGCAGAAATGATTTTTAATTAAGGAAGCGTGTGATTAACTCACTTTATCCTGTTTCAGGTTGACAACCTGGAATAGACAACTTGCCTGTGTGTCTGAGACACAATGAAGAACAAAGGCAAAAGGAAGTGAGTATGTGGACCTGAACAGACTTCCTTTAAGACTCTGTACCGTAAGTGTGATGCTGCTTTCTGTGTTGCATTTACTGTATTTCAATTCCTGTTCTCTTCATCCCCTTTACATTTGTTAATTTATTCAAAAATTAATAATGCTTTCACTTTGTCATCATCACCGAACAGCCTGAAACACACACTTTTCTCCTGACAGGGTGTCATTTGGGCAACCAAAGGCCAGGTGGGGGCGCTGTGTCAGCCAAGGAATTTGTAGGAATTACATTGAAACCATCCATTTAATGAATAAGATTTTTTTCTGTGACTACATCCCCTGCTGTCAGGGTCGCAGTGGGCTGGAGGCGAGATCCCCAAATATCCATACTTGCTAAACTAAGACCACATGCAGGCTTTCGAACCAAATCTTGCATTCAAAGTGTAGCACCGTTGAAAGGAGAAGCTGCAGGCCGCGAGCCGACAGCAGCAGGGGGGCTGAACACGCCGCCGCTGACGCACTCGCAGCCCCTGATCAGAGGAAACTTGTCACCACCTTGTCACTTCCCAACCGTGAGTCATGGTCCGAACCAGCGGGGGCGCCACCGGGACACACGCGCTCGTTTTTTCTGCCACGCCCTCTTCTTCTCCTCCTCCTCCATCTCATCTCATCTCGCTCTAATTTAGCACGACACGCACGTGGCCCGAGTCGTCACGGCGGAGAGTCAAGTGGGATTTATTAATCTCGCCGATGCCTGGATTCACCTCCTAGTTAAGGTTTTCTTCTTTTTTTTTTTTTTGAAGATCTACATCAAACAGACCCTTGGCTCTTTGCACGGTGCCAGCTGGATTTCTAGCAGGGCGCTGCTTCGTTTCCCCAGTGCTGTGATTGCCGAAGCGCTTGTTGCAAAGCTGGGTGGTAGGACCGCTGTACTGACGCACTCGGCTCTGTCAGACTCAAGGGAATGTTATTTATTCTGAAAACGTCTGATTTTGAGACTTTTCAAAATCATCAGGTCTGCTGTTGCTATTTCTCATTTATTTGCCCGTGTTTTACCGCAGCCTGTCCTGCATCCAGGCTGTATACAGTGGCGCTGGAGTCCATCACAGAGAGATAAACAACCATCCGCACATAGAGATCATTTATGGAGGCCATTAGCCTAATGTGCATGTTGGTCACTAAAGGGAACCCACGCATACTTTAAAAAGGAAACTGGAAAGCTGTTACCTACCTGTGCAGGCTAAACTCACTGGAATTCAAAAGCCAGAATTCCTGATTTCCAGGTTGCCGTCATTAAATAGGAAGGTCATCAAAATCATAATTTAAGCTTGAGGAACTCGCCGAAACTGAATTTGGTGCTTTGACGATGCCGAGTTGCTCATTTCAGTGAACGCCGTGATGCTGCTGTACCAACATTGATAACAGCTGTTCATTCTTGCTGATTGTCAGCGCCTAGGAATGTTTTATTGTCTTGCTGATGAAAGCTGAACGTCAATGCCAGTGTGGCCCGCATGCCGCAGCCCAGAATTCTCAGAGAGATTCCCTTCCAGATGCATCAGAACCAGGTTAGTCCATTTATGTTTCTCTTGCTGCAATTGAGATCAGGGGAGGACTTAAACCTCAGCCCATTTCAATATGTCATCTTTTTTTTTTTTTTTCTGGCTCTCCTGCTGCGTTCCAGGAAATACAGTCAGACCACAGTTCTTGGTTCAGTTGACATCATTCGAGCAGCAAATAAGAAACACTGTGGAAAAAAAAAAAAAAGAAACCTCCTGAATCTGCCTTGTAAGAACTCAGTGGCAGGCGGTCCGGCCAGAGTCACGCTGGGCTTCCCATCGTCTCGCTGCTGAATATGTATGGAGGAGAGCCAGCGGGGCCACAGGTGCTGCTGCTTCCCGTATTCCTCATTCCGTTTCATGTTTGACCCGCGCAGCCGTCAGATATTCATACGCTGCCACACACACACACACACACACACACACACCTGCACACACAGATGTGGCAGGAGGAGCTGCATAAAGGCGTAGGTCTTGCCATCAGGTCATGTGACGTTGTGGGGGTTACCACTGAACCCGCTCGCTCCGTTCCAAACTGGAGGAAAGTTGTTTAAAACGTCCCCTCGACATCATTGGGGCGACTGACTGTAGCTCAGGAGGTAGAGCTGGTTGTCCAATGACTGAAAGGTTGGCGGTTCGAATCCTGCTCCATCCCAGCGTGTCGTTGAGCAAGACACTTAACCCACATTGCCTCGTACGGATGTGAGTGGGTGTTGGGTGTTGGTCACAGGATTGGCTGCCACGCTTCCCTCAGTCTGCCCCAGGGCAGCAGTGGCTACACATGTACCTTACAACCACCAGTGTGAATGTGGTGTGAGTGAATAATGGGTTCAATGTAAAGCCATTTGGGTGCCTTGCAATATACTGTATATAGAAGTGTGTTGCTTGATATAGGGTAGAAAAAAAAGAAGACATTGCCATGGCATGTTAATACAATCCTTTCTAAGAGGCTGAGTTAACAGAATGTGATCAGTTGTGCGTTTGTGTTTGTGTGCGCGTCCTCCTCTTTACCGTTCTCATTCACTGTCTCCATTCAGTTGTTGGACTGCGCCTTCCACTTCCGCCTCTGGAAATGAATCTTCACATTTCATTGCCTTTATCGTTCTCCGTTCTCTTCGTTGCCTTTTACAGAAGGTGAACTCGTCGCACTTTGCCGCTGATAAATCATCACTCGGTGTCGGTGTATGACGGCGAAAAAATAACAAGACAAACGAGGACGGGTTTGGGAGATTTAGCGTCTTTCTGTTTTGTTTTGTGTTGTTTTGCTTTTCCTGCTCCCCTTTTACAAGCAACCTCATTGCTGTTAGCAGATGAGATATGCACTCGGGTTTCTTAACTGAGAATTTTAAGTTGGACAATAAATAAATATATGAATAGGAAAATATGTACACTTTCAAAATATTATGAATTTATTTTCATACAGGTGGACTTTTTTCTTCTTCATTATTTTCCTCCCCCCATGGATAAGCTATATCCATATATATATACATGTATGTATATATATATATATATATATATATATATATATACATATATACATATGTATGTATATATATATATACATACATATGTATATATATATATATATATATATATATACATATATGTATATATATATATATACATACATATGTATATATGTATATATATATATATATACATATGTATATGCATATATATATGTATATATATATACATACATATGTATATGTATATATATATATATATGTATATATATATACATACATATGTATATGTATATATATATATATATATATATATATATATATATATATATATATATATATATACATACATATGTATATATGTATATATATATATATATATACATACATATGTATATATGTATATATATATATATATATACATACATATGTATATATGTATATATATATATATACATACATATGTATATGTATATATATATATGTATATATATATATATGTATACATATGTATACATATGTATATATACATATATATATGTATATATATTTGTCAATTAAAGAAACATATATATATATATATATATATGCATACATATCGAGACTGTGGTCCCATTTAAATCCATTTATGCCATAACAAGAGACACTTTAGAAGGTTCTAGGGGGAAACTGGGAGATCATTGAATGTAGTGGATGGACTCAGACGTATTTAGCAATGAAAATCAAATCTCTTCTCCATGAACATCTTCCTCTCCATTCAAGCTCGGCTGAACGTGAACCTCGTTCTCCGGTTCCGGATCCAAACAAATGCTATCTCAACGCTGAAGACCTGAGCGGGAACCGGAGGGAGACAGAGGAGGCAGCGTGGCTCAGTGAAATTAGCGAGGTAAGCAATTATGAGTGTTTGTGTTTGTTTTGCGACGGTAATTGGCGCATTATGCCGAGGGGAAGATGCTCAGGCCAACCGTGCGAAAGAAATAAGCAGGTAATGGAAGTGGTACCTGCACCAAGGCACACTAATGGACTGTTGGTTCACCCCACACACACACACACACACACACACACACACAAACACTTTTAGGTGCACACGGTCACAGCATGTCACAGCAGCTAATTGCTCATGTGCTTCGTCGCCAGCTTGTACAACTGAAAGGCATTTTCCGAGGTTAAAGGTAACACAAAAGTTGTTGGTGAAGTATGTAGGTGTGCTGAAAGTCCATTGGATTCTTTGAAGTCAAAGAAAAAACTGACATCCATCCATTCGTTCGTCCGTCCGTCCGTCCATCCATCCATCCATCCATCCACAAAGCAGCATGGTGCAACACCAAGACTTGGGAGCCACCAAAGACTTTGATCAATAGAGACCTTTTATAGTTGTGATATAGTTTTTCATCTATATTTCTTAGCCTGCCACCCCCTCTGACAGACCTGCTGTGTTTCATCGAGACAGGCCATAAAATGCCTTTCGTGTTGTGGAAGGGTCCAATAAAAGAAAATATTGTTTTTAATCAACACCCTCAGCTGCAGCAGTGAGCTCCTGTCAGGCTGCAGCTGTGATTCATGGTTCGGGCCGCCGGAAAGACACGTCCGGCGCATCCAAACACTTAGTTGACCTCAACCAGGAAGGAATGCTGTTCTGCAGTCACGGTTGTGGGGCGCTGCAGATTATTTGTGTGGGATGGAACAAGGTGTGGGAGGGGAGGTCGCTAGGAGGAGGACCGAGGACGTCGTCGGCCAGGTCGACGCTCCCTTCTGTCTGATTACTTTACGGCGGTCCAGTCCACCTTCATCCACGGCCTGCAGATGGGAATGCCAACAATTGGAATTGCAAGAAACAGCAAAGTGGAAGTGAAAAGGGCGGAAGGAGACGTCTGTTGGGAGATGTGGCTGGAAGGGTGTTGGGAGGGCTTGGGGCGGGTGTGATGGCTGTTCCACTGGGGAGGAGAAGCAGCACCACTGGACAATGGATGAAACCCTCTGAGACCTAAAGGATCAGTAAGTAAGATTTAGTGGGATCTAACATCACACAGACACGACTCCCTCCTCACAAGTGGACCTGCTCTTTTTTTGTCATGTGAATGGACATCAAACTGACCAACTGAAAGCACACACATTCCTTCTTTTTTTTTCCCCCGATTTCACGTCATGGAACCATTTTTTAAACGTTGCTCACTGGGACTTTAAACTGTTGGCTCAGTCCCTGAAGGTAGACTGGAAAACTTCTAAATGGGTTTGAGTTTCATTTCTTTCCTTCCCTTTCATCGCCACCAAAGGGTACCAGTTTTAAATCTACTCCTTCACAATAGGACACTCCTTCAGCATCGCTACCTTAGTCATTTGTAGCTGCCCACACGCAGAGAATCTGCATCAGACCCCATGATGAGCCAACCTCCGCCCAACAAGCAGGCCAGGGATCTCGTCACGCCACTGTGTGATTGCTAACAGCGTGACTTCTGCATTGAGACCCTCAGATGCCTCCAACATCTGCTTTTCCATTGACATCCCCTCATTTCTGCTGGTTTTATCTCGCTGTCAGCCAGTCCGCCATGATTTTCAGTGCTTCTGCAGAAGTTCCTCCTCACAACCCCCCACCAGATTTATCAATACTGCACTGAAGTGCATTGGTGTTTGTCAAGTAGTTGGCCCTTTTGCATTGAAGTGTGATACGTAGAAAAGATGAAAAACAGGGGAAAGTTGAAGAAGAAGAAAGCACGCAGCAATAATTAAGAAATAAAATATGTATATATACTGGTTCATTCTCATGAAGTTATCAATGACTTGAGGATCCAAACTGAACTCAGAGGTGGGCTGTCCCCTGAATCAGGATCGAGTCTGGGTCAAGAGCGGTGGAATCTATGCTGTAAATAAATCCAACACAACCAATTAGAATAGAAGAAGGGGAAGCTGGGACAAAGTGATCTGGGCAGAGCAGTCAGGGAGCCGTTTGGAAATGAGACGGGACATCTTCATTTCGCCACTGCATCTGCCTCCCGCCGCGGCTCGGCACAGACAGGCAGGCAGGCGTGCGGCGGGCTCAGCTCCCCAGCGCGCTAACAGATGGATTTAGACGTTTAGACTCGGGCGCATGGAAATATCTGCTGCCTCAGGTGAGATTTTTGGAATTTGGCTGTGAATCAAGCGTATCAAATCAGTCTTGAGATACGAGGAGCCGACTTGTGAATGGGATCTTCTTCTCTTTAATTATACAATTTTAATATATATATATATTTTTTGTTTTCCTGGACCACATGTGCAGACCTTGTCCCTCTAGGGTTGCCAGTTGTGTGCATTTCTCAATTAATGGAGGATGAGGTTGGAGACGGATGCGATGGCGACAGTCCACACTTTGTTTCACCCCAATTCATTAAATCTCCCAAAACTGCTTGAGCCGCCGTTGCCTTCAGGTGACTGGAAGGATTTAGTCGAGAAGAAAACTCACTTGGAGGAGACAAATGCTGTGTTGAGATTAAAGTTGTTTTTTTTCTGACTCTGAAAGTCTGGGCACCGTCAACCAACCAACAGTACGGCCGGTGAAAGCGACAGAAGCGATGGCTCAATAACAACCCTGAAGTTTTACTTTCAAAATCATTCTTTATGATTCATTGACTTGAAATAAGGATAAAAACACATCTTGCCACTGACACACCACCCCCTGCTGGCCTGGTACAGAACTGTTTAAATGTGACTCCCATCAAGTCTCTCTCCTCTTCCTCCAACGTCTTCTTCTTTGGTCCCTTGGTGACTGCCACTACAAACAGAAGGACAATAGTGAGTTTGCTCACTACAACACAAGAGTTGTTGATGTTGGTCAGTGAAGTGTTGCCGTAAAACAAGGTTTTTCCTCGAGGTTGCCTGGCAGGCAACTAGAACTATACAGTCCTACTCCAGGCCAGCTGGGGGCACTGTGTCAGTGGTGAGGTTTCTGTTCTAACTTTTACAGGTCAAGAAATAAAGAAAAGAAAAATGGAGAGATTATTTATTTATATAAAATCAAAAATTATCCATAAGTGAATTCTTGACTGTATACTAGCATCACAGTTACAGGAACCAACTCCGGGAGAGCAACTCTGTCTCTATGATTTTAACTTAAAATGAAATTGGGCCTCACCTTTTTCTACAGCTCAGTTTATACCGGCCTGTGAAGCGCAGCCACAGCCCACAACTGATGACAAACTGTTCAAAGTTTGTGTCCCTTTCCATCGCAGAGGTAGATCTCACCGTTCCAGCAGCCCGACTGTGTGCGTGTGTGTGTGTGTGCGTGCAAGTGCATGCGTGCAAGTCGGTGTTGTGAGTCCACGCTCAGCTCAGCAGTGAGCGCCGTGGGAACATTCAGACTAAGCTTATTTGGCTCCAGCTGAGAAACGACACGAGAGATTTCGCGCGAGGCGACGAGAGAGGAGGCGGGAAAATAAAAGCACAGATAAGAAGAAAAAAAGCAGAGCCTCCCCGCTGATTGAATCTGTTGAGGCGTGGCATTGAGACGACTCGCAAACTGTGTATGTGTGTGTGTGTGTGTGTACAGGCATGTATGTGTGTGTGATTGTATGCATGTAGCTCTTTATCTATTCTGGCCGTTTGACAAATTAGTTAAATTTTAGTTACACCATCCATATTTGGAAAGACAAGTGTCAATGTTTATGTCTATCTTTTCATAAATAAGCTTTTTGGGTGTGTGTGTTTGTATATGTGTGTGTGTGTGTGTGTGTGTGTGTGTGTGTGTGTACGGTAAACAAATTAGTGTGTGCATCAGCATTCATGCAGCCCAGCATGTGTGATTAGATATTTACTCAGTGCTGCAGTCTATGATTAAGTGCAGTTTGAAGCTGCGGCTTTACGCTAGGCTGAATCCTGGACCCTGCAATCAAAACAACACACACAAGCACACGCAGGTAGGCGCGCACACAAACACACACCCAGAGCACTGCAGCACTTCCCGTGAGTTCACCAAGTTTGCCCCAATTCATAAACATGCAGACTGCTGATGAGAGGCTAACAGGCCAGAAATGGGAGAAACATTAAGGTGAAAAACCATTTGGGTGATGGTTTCATGCGACTTTGATTCGGCTCGAAGCTCACAGCAACTCCGCCTCTCCATCTTTCACCGGCTGCCAGGACGGAAATGGCTTCGCAGGTTGAGATCAGAAAACCTGCGGCCGATGGACTCCGCCGGCTTCAATAACCGGTGGATGAACTCCATCCATTCTTTCAAGATTGAAAAAGCTGCAGGGCAAAAAAGATCTTTGGGCTTCAAGGTTGCAGTGCGACAATGTGGGAGAAACACTTCTGCCAACTGTGATGTCACAAAGGGCAGATTTCCAGAGGAATTAGTTTTTAGCACAAGCTTTTCTTAAGAGTAAAACAAGAAGAAAAAGTAAAGGATGGAGTTTTTGCCATTTCCATGGAGTTCACTGACAGGACAGAGACACGTCACTGCTGGTGAAGTGAACGTCTCGCAGTGTGGGAGCTTTCAAAGCCGATGTTGGCAGAGCTGGACGTGAAAAAAGATGCGTACTATTGTCAGAAAACAACAAACAAAGCGTGGGTCAAAGGTCTTGTTCTGCCCTCTGCCTTTTTCTGGTCATGTTTCTTTAATTGCAAGATGTGGGCGGGGCCTAGTCCACTGAGGCACCTGCTCACACCTGCTGCCAATCAGCGGGGGCCTCTCTGAATCTGATTTTCTCCCCGACAAGCTTCAGCGAGGTTCACTCGCTCACTCATTTCAGCCGGCAAAAAAAAAATGAAAACATCAGCTTCAACAAGAAAAATGCCATCCTCAACTTCTTCTCTTCCCTTCTTGTTAGCAGTAAGTTTGAATTTCCATATTCAGGCCTTTAATGGACAAACTTGCTGAATGTTTGTCTTTTAATGAAACACAATCGTCCTCTGTCTGCTTGCAGGGCCTCTCGACACCCTGTTGAATTCTGCAGGTGCTGGGAGAGAAATACTAGTTCAGCTGTTTAAATAGTTTTCAGACTAAGATAAACGGGGATGTGCAATGTAATCAGTTGACGCTTTGTTTTAATATTCTTAAAAAAAAACCCACACAAGTCTGTATTTTTTAAGATTATGTGGCAGTTATCCAGTTTTCAAAAGAAGAAATGTAGAAACATTTGACTTGTGGTGGAAAAAAATAAATGCTTTTGTGGTATTTTGCATGAAAAATCAGTCGACTCTAAGCTGCAGTCACGCATTTTGAAATTTCCTCATACATGTTTCATGATAGTATTTGATATTGTGTACATTTTTTTTTCAGCCTCTACATTTTTCCCCACTACAGTATCTCAGTCAAGTTGCCGCACAGCAAACATGTTGTAGAAAATTTCTTCTTGATCTCGGCCTTCTCAGCCGGCTGCTGGGGCCGTCGTCCCAAACGGGTTCATTTTCCAGGCAGCAGCTGTGCGCCTCGCTGACTGTGTCGCTAACAGATGAATCAGCGCAGGGGAGAGAACCTCTCACCGATATGAGACTCGTCATGGCGGCCGCTAAACTCCCCTCTCCTCCCTCTCCTCTCTCTCTCCGTCGCTGCCTCTCTCGCTCTGCGTGTGTCTGATGAGCCTCACTCTGCTCCTGTCATGTCACCTGCGCCCCCTTCAGGGCCCCACTTGATTGACAACTGTGTTTCAGTCCCTGTTATGGTGAAAAGCAATAAAGGCCACTGCTGTCATCTATTATGACCAGAAGCTGTGTGTGTGTGTGTGTGTGTGTGTGTGTGTGTGTGTGTGTGTGTGTGTGTGTGTGTGTGTGTGTGTGTGTGTGTGTGTGTGTGTGTGTGTGTGTGTGTGTGTGTGTGTGTGTGTGTGTGTGTGTGCTTAAGTAAACACATTTGTCCATCCCTGAGCGCTCACACACTTCGTTTATGTTTCTTTTCTTTCCTTATCGCCGTCTCATATTCTCACCCATATGGATATAAAGTTACCGCAAGGAGGACAAACCTGTGGCGCGCACCCCCAGTGTGTGTGTTTGTGTGGATAGAGAGGGACGTGCTATGTTAGATTTATGGACCGCTCACATATGCTGGAGTAATCAAGCGATTGGCCCGACCGGTGTCCTCTCTCCTAATAACACTCAGCAGAGAGCAGACAGAGACAATGAAGTGATGAAAAGACAGAGCGAGAGATGAGAGAGCAGCGACAGGGCACTGTGTGTGTGTGTGTGTGTGTGTGTGTGTGTGTGTGTGTGTGTGTGTGTGTGTGTGTGTGTGTGTGTGTGTGTGTGTGTGCGCCCATGCAAAGAGCCTTTTTTATGGGACGAGCTTTTAACTCTTTCCACATGTTGAGGGGAGAGGATGTGTGACACTGCTGCAGTAAACTCTGGCTGACATGGTCTAGCTCGTGTGTGTGTGAAGGTAAGCCTGCTGGACGGGCCTGATTTAATGAGGCCGGGCTTTACGAGGGTCTAAGTGTTGTTGTCTTTTATGAAAGTGATCTCTGGTTTACAGCTGACCGCCCGCCCGCCCGCCTGCCTCGCTCTCTGCCGACTCACCTCTCGCTCTTCATCCCGCAGGGGAAATCTGAAACCTCCTTTGACCTTTCTGTATCTGTTTCTTCCCTGCTATTGGTTTCACCACCAAAATATACACTCACCAGTCACTTTTTTAGCGGTGATGTTGAGTTGCTCGCTATCGCCAACAGCTCATCGGCCAATTAGATGGCAGTGATGCCAGCGGCCTGTTTGTGCTGCAGCTGATTAATGAGATCGTAACCATAGCTGTGTTTCCATGACCCCTAGAATTGTGCAAAACCTAAATATCGCAATAAAAAACTGCTAGTGGAAACGCTGAAACTTCGAAAGAACTCCCAAATATGGCTAAAAGGTTTTGACGCTCTCACCAGGTGGTTTTTCAGACGTATCGATGTAGAGGTATATCGCAAAAGTATATTGGAAACACTTTTTTCACGTTCACACGTCAGTGGACGTGATGTACGGGGTCACGTGACCGGTTCACTTCAAGAGAAAATGACGCGTTATGTTTGGACAGAGGAGACAAAATATTTTTTCCAAGTAATCAAAGAGAAAAATATAACAACCATAAACAAACAAAAGCAAACATAATTCCTGTAAAGTCTCGCGGGACAAGATTTCACGAGACTTACGGCTTTTGTGCTTCAAACCATTCAATGGAAACGCCTGCAAATCGCAACTGTACTCTGTCAAAATTTTTCCAAATATCACTTTTATTTTGCGAAAAACTGTAATGGAAACGCAGCTACTGAGATCTACGAGAGTGGAGAATTATTCAACCCGCTCAGTTGAGGTTGACTGAGGTGCAAGAATCACTTCATGGAGCTCTTTGACATTTCAGACCTGCTCACCTAATCACATGATGTCATACAACACACACCCCCACCCCCACACACACACACACACACCCAACACGCAATAGGTGATTTATTATTTTTTTTTAACAGACTGACGGTCCACCATTGAAACACTGGAATCACAACCACCTTCTCATCCCCCCCTGCTATACTATTACACTCTAATAATTTCCTAGATTTCCTGTTACTGGACCCCCTGAACTCCAAACTCCCGGCACACCCTCTTCCTCCTGCTCTTGCTGTTTTAATAAGAGGATCCTGGCCGAGGGGTCGCTCTGCGCGCCCTCCTCTCTCTGCTCAGCCACGGTCTAATTAAAGTAGCAAAAAAAAACTTGCTGACGCACACACTCAGACACCTCGGCTTCTCTTCATGCTGTGGGACGCCACCCGTCACACGTCTACGTATTTTTCTTCGCTGTTTATTTAATTCTGACCTTTCTCCCTGAATCCCATTGCTTTCACAGCTTCTGACCTTTTTATTTCTCCCCGAGCAGCTGCTCGCTTGGTCTTTGGTGTGTTCTTGCTTTATTTTATTTCTTCAGCGTCTTACAGTCAGCCTTAACTAAAGAAGGACACCTTTTCGGCTCTGGAGTTTCAAACCCTTCGGCTCACAACCTAATGGCCACTACAACCTCATACGCTCACCGACCACTTTATTTGGTGCACCTTGCGAGTGACGGGTGCCTGATAAAGTGGCTGCTGAGTGTACAAGTGTTCATTTGTAATCCAGTGACAATCGGCACAAGTCATAACATTGACACTATGAGCTAAAATGTCACAACCAGCTTCAGTTCTTTTGCGTGTTTCATGAACTTGGACTGAGATTTGAAGGCAACATCCGTTTGTCTGGATACCTGCCAAACACCAGATTATTGCACCCGGCTGAGCCGCAGATCCATCATGGAAAAGGCCGAACGAGCTCGGCTCGTCATCCTCGTTGCTGCGGTGATTTAAATCCCAGGCGTTCGATCAGACCGATGCTCATAGACAGAATTGTTTGACGAGGCCAATGCATGGTAATTGCTGTATGTGCACACGTGTAATTGCATCGGAATCTGTCTCTTTTTAGGTCTGCCAGGAGAAGCAGCGAACGCACCCAGGAAATGTTCCAGTGATCCAATTCGCCGGATGTGGTCGCCACTCCTGCCTCGCTCATCATCAGCCTGGTAAGTCACCCTCAATTTGGAACCACAGTTACATTTTTAAATCCTGCTTTGCCGCTTCAGTCCTTTTTTTTTTTATTTATTTTTTTTAAATATATGAAGTCAATCTTGCAGTTTAGACAGTTTAACAAAGACAATAATTAAAAGTTCTAACAAAAACTTTCTTTGCTACAATTATATGAGACACATTTTCTTGACTAGACAGTGCAGACATAATATTTACTTTATTTTTGCCCAAAGTTAATCAAAGAAACTCATCAAATGCAACAAATTGCAGAGGACCAAAGGAAAAAAAAAATGCTCAGAGGACAAATTTGCTTGCTTGCTTGCTTGGAAATGAAGAAAAGACCTCAGTCATTAATATTTTTTTAATGTCCCTAATGCAGAACAAATCAATTGCACATCAGACGGTGTAATGTGGTTATGGTTGGGGGGAGGCCCATCAGAGCATGTTGCACGGCTGCTTTAGTGAGCAACGGCTGTCTAACAGTAGCAGCTGCAGATATGAGGATGGATGGCGGTTCAGCAACAATATCGCTGAATTAAAAAGCAATCAATAATTGAGAATGGCTTTAAGAGCAGGCCGTCGCTGCACATGTTGAAAAAAAGCTGTGACACAAAGTCTCCAACACACAACACACACTGGCAGATGACAAGCAGCCTGTTTTTTTGTGGGGGTTGTTTTGTTTTGAGCATGTGACGCCCTCGACCACACGCTGGCCGCACGTTTGTGTGTGTTTTTTTTTCTCCTTTTTTTATGAACCATTTCTCCGACTGCGCGGCGCTTTAGTAGTCACGATTTATTGCCTCCGGTCCTCCGAGGTGAATATTAATAGAATTATGAAGCAAAGTCTGCAATCTGTCTTAATGATGGAGGAGATAAGAGGTGTAATCTGTGGGGGGCGAGAAGAGAAGAGGAAGCGAACGGTTGGTCCATGCGGATGATGAAGAAGAAGAATCGGATGCTGTGTAATGATCTGTGCACGCCACCAGACAGCGCAATTACCTGTTCAGCCTTGGTGGCATTCAGCCGCTGAGTCTTTGATGCTGCGAACCGCAAAAAAAAAAACGGGAAAGCTTTTCCTTTCTTTCTTTTTCTACGCCACCCAGAGATGAGAGTCTACTGGACGTGTTGCTGGATCGGGAGGCACTGAGGCTCAGTGGGCTAAAGCCACTTAGTTCAATGTGCAAAATGGCGGCAATATTTTAAATGTGTTCAATAATTTTTTATTTTACAGCCTCAAACTACCCAGCGCAAGGAGGGGGTTTGTGTTGGGAACTCAGTCAGCTGTGCTTCCCCCCCCCCCAAAAAAGGCTTTTATGGACAGATTGTCATTCAACTGATTTTAAAGGTACAAACCAGTGACACCAGTTACTGAGTTACTCTCCCACAAGTGACTCTGTCAAAACTGCATGTTTAGAGATTTGGCTCCTGCACCAGTTTGTTTTGGTTCCTTGCTGCCCGTAACCATGAAATCTTGTGGTCAAGTATTGTACAGAAGTCTTTTAAGGCCAATTGTACTTGCTTTTTTGTTTCCGAATGAAAGAAACAAGTGTTAGACTAAGGCTAAGTTTTACATTTAGCAGATGTGTGGGACTAAATTATTGTGTGTTCTCCAAAGTTTTGCAGGCCAAGACCCAGTTTTACAGTCAAGGTTAGAATGGGTTTAAGATAAGACATGAAGGGCGTGTGTGTGTGCGTTGCGTGTGCGTGTGTGTGTGTGTGTGTGTGTGTGTGTGTGTGTGTGTGTGTGTGTGTGTGTGTGTGTGTGTGTGTGTGTGTGTGTGTGTGCCAGAGCACTTTAGGCCTCATTAGCACTGTTTTTGGTTTTACAGTGAATCTAATCGACGGAAGGTTGTTGGAAGGATATTGCTGTTTTGTTTTCTTTTTTTGCCTTATTTTTTTTTTTTTTTGAAAGTGTGCCTTGTGCCCTGCCATAAAAGAATCTAATACTTTCCGCCGGCCGGCTAAAAGCACAAATAAAAAAACCGATTCGTTTTGGCGCAGCTCTGTGCCAGCGTTTTAAAGAGCGGGGAGGAGTGAGAGGGAATAAAAGATGAGAGCAAAACGCAACGAGCGAGGGAATGTTGGGCGGAAAACAAATCTCCGTCGGGACGGGATGCTGCGTTTGCGGTGCGATGGAATGGGAGAACGGCGGCACTTTGATTCCGTCGTGGTTTGTTTGTTCAGCCAGTCGCAGCGTCGCTTTGTGCTGCTTTATGGGGAGGCACGCACACGTTGACTTCCCATCCTTCCTCAAGGTGCCGGTGGAAAATGCAGCAGACCTTGCATCCACATTGCCCAGACCACAACACAACACAACACAACACAACACAACACTGCTCGGTGTGTAGAGAAGTGGCACGTTTGACTGCATTAAGCACGATTAGAAACACGCTGCTATGATGTTGTGGACGTCATATCAGCTGATTGGGTATATGGGGTCATATGACAGTGGCCTGATGACGGAGTGTCTGGGTCTGACTAAAAACTAGGCGCCAAATCCAAATAAGTTGATCAATTCTGTACGATTTATCGTGGCGACCTACAAAAGGGAACGGCTGAAAGAGAAATTTAACATTAAAACTGGAGACTAATTCATATTTTTCAGTATTTCCAGAGTTTAGATGACTAAGCATTCGCCGTTTCTGGGATGGAATCAAAAGGGTGAAAAAAAATAAATAAATTGGATGCACAAACGTTTCACTTTTTGTGCATTGAAACTTTGAAATGATTAAACTGGATAACAATTCAGCCGCAGTTCTGCCATATTTACTTATAAGTCCCCTTTTCTTTTTCCATCCGTCCCATAAACAATATTTTTTTTGGCCGAGGGTTGCGGCTCTGATCATTAGTTCCTTTAGCGCTGATGAAATGAGCGATGCTGTCATCTTTCTGGCTCGGAGCCTCGGACTGTGTCACAGCCACTTCCCCTTAGTAATGTCACTCAGACGGAGCTGCTTAGTCACTTTATGATGTCATATTAGCAGCGCTGATGGATCCCCCTCCCCTTTGCAACACGGCCATAGATGCCACAATTGGTCCCCAGAATGAATCTCCAAAGTGGCCTCATTAATTAGGATGAGCCCCAGCTATCCAGCTCGCGGGTTTAATGGTCTCGGCTGATCAAATCCCAGTCTGAGACATCCAGGAGACTCCGGGAGGTCCGTTTGATTGATCGCAGATTTGTGTCGGCTCAACAACCTTGTGCAATTGCAATTTCTATTCCGTTTTGGCTCCTTTTTTCCGCTGGACTTTTTTTGGAGGGGAAACAAGTTTGTCCGGTCAGAGTGACTCAGCTCACCTGACTGCAACCGGCTGCAAATCCCACAGCCGGGATCGAGCAGATGAGTCATCGTGTGCGTGACGTTCAGTGACTCTGTTTATCTGGCGGATTTGAACGTTGCGAGTCTCAGGTGACCGGTCAAAACACAAAACTTCGGTTTTGTGCTCACTTTCACACTGTGTCGACCTGGTGCTCATTGTAGACCCTCGGATCAGTTTGTGGAGTGTGTTGGTTACCAAGTGGAAAAAGCCACTTGGAGTCACTGAAGTTGATCAAACTGCAGGAGTGTTTATGCAGAATTGGCTCGGCTGCTCAGCTGATTTTGTGGCCCAGAGTTTTAGCTTTTAAGCCAACTTGTAATGCTCCTGAATGCAGATCATGTAGGTGGGGGGTTTTTTTGGGGTTGTTTTTTTTCGTTGTCTTAGTCAATTAGGGGAAAGTATTGCGCAAGAAAGGAGCCTATCTGCACTAGATTCCTGTTTATGTCAGAACTACCCTGGAAGAAGAGCTCTGATGTGGGTGGAGTCCCTGCAGGCAGCACCTTTTGTGAAAGCAGCAGCACAAAATCAGTTTGTCATCTTCCATATCTAGTAAGCTCATCTTAACCTGACGGTGAGGAAGTTTCTCACACCAGTAAACAAACACAAACAAACAAAAGGAAAGCTTATCTATAAAGAACAAGAAAAGGAGATGTGTATAAAGCAAACAAAAGGATTTTCCCAAAGTCTGAGATTCCTGCCGATAAACGTGTTTGAGAGGCAGAGCGACGGAACACCGGTGTGAATTTTGAAGTTAATCCTTTTACATTCAGAGACTCCAGTCACACTGTTTCCACTCCTTTTCGTCCAGCATGTGAGCATGTCCATTATTCCCCTGCTCAGGCGGTTAGCTGAGGACAATGTGCGCTTGAACATCAGCAGCTGAAGCTAAAGGTCGCTCCTGCGATCAGTTTTGCCCGGAGCTTCCTGAACCGCAGCCGCTGCCTCCGTCCTCTGTTCATTAATTAGATTCGAGTCATTTGTGCCCCTGAAAGCCGCCACAGATGTTTTCAGATTGGAGCGGTTGATGATGACGGTGACGCTGGTGAGCGAGAGGAAGATTTAGAAGTGAAGTCTAGTGACTCATGTCTTGTGTTGTTTGCTCCTCACGCCTCGGCCTGCTGATTCGGCGGGTACATCAGAATGGCAGACAAACAAGATTTATTTTCTGCAACTTCTCCTTCTTCTGACATTTTCATTTCTCATTCAGTTTACCTCCCCCATGTGGCCTTTTTTTTTTTTTTCCCGTCTGATAAATATTTATTGAGGCAATAACACCTGAGTCTGAACAAGCAGAATTATTCGGGTTTTAGGGTGACATGGGTGCAATATCTGCCTCGGTTGTGCAGGAAAGTAAAACCGCTTCATCAACTTTGCGCTCGGTGAGAAGTCTGGCTCTTCTCGAGAGGCCGGGCAGGCGGGCATTACATTTTAATGTTGCAATTCGGGCGCGCATTAGGCAAAACACAAGTGGTGGTGTGTGGCTGCACGCAAAAGAAAATAAGTGAGATTTTTTTTTTTTTAGCACTTACACTTAGTAATTATACCCCCCCCCCTTTAAGCAGAAAAAAACAAAGAGGCAAAATAAAAAAAAAAATAAACCGCAATCCATTATCCTGCCCAAAAAACTTGACGTGATTGCAGCTCAGAGCTTTGAAGTTGCCTTGTTGTTGACGTTTGTTGTTAGTTTTGTTGTTTTTCTTTTTGCGGAATATTTCGATGTAAAACATGGCAGCAAAGTTGCAACCTAATGTGGAATAATGTAGAGACACGGTCAAACCACCAAGGGAGGCAAATTATTATCATCATAACTACCGGACCAATGTTAGGCTGGTGTTTTGTTTTTTTTTAAGATTGTGTGTTGTGTGTGTGTGTGTGTGAAGTTGCTTCTCAATCTGAACCTACTTGGAATGCAGACAAGATCACTGATATCTTTTAATCAGTTCAGGGACCTATTTATGCCCGGGACGCAGCGAGGCGTTGATCGATTGATGAATATGCACCGCAGCACATGTCCATCTTGGTCATTGCAGCTGAGAAACGGAACGTCTTGACGCGCCTCGACTGGTCTCGTCCCCATCGGCGCCTGAGAAGTAAGTAATCGCCGGCATTCGTCTCCCTAAAGCACACCAGGGCTTTTGTTGCAGGAATAAAATTCTCATTTGGGTTTTCTGGGCTTTGAGAGACCCTTTTTTTTTTGTGTTAAAGTCACCACCAGCCAGAATACATCTGAGGTCGTTTGCGGAGTGAAAAGGGATTTTGAACCGCCGGCGGCCTCCTGATGGCTTTGTTTTGTTCTCGGCGCTGCGGAGAGAGGCGGCGATCGCTTCGGTCAGCCGCAGCGACGCTGCAGCACTCAAACGGAGAGCCAAAGGAATCGTTTTGCAATGAAAGGCCACTCTCGGCACTCACATTTCTCTCTTTGTGTGTGCGCGCTCTGAGGTAAACCAGTATGCAGCTAACTGAGAAAGCCAGTCCATCACTCACTCGCTGGTCTGCTCCTGCGGGACGCAGTGCAGAACCCTGCGTGGGTATCGTTTTTGGAGCGCTGCACGTGAAAAGAAGCGACATGTGTTTTTCACATTTGTGTGTGTGTGTGTGTGTGTGTGTGTGTGTGTGTGTGTGTGTGTGTGTGTGTGTGTGTGTGTGTGTGTGTGTGTGCCCCAGACCGAATCAGCACTGCCGGCATAATGTGAATGTCAGAGAGGAGGAGAGCAGCGTGAGAGTGTTGCCTTCACGTCAGAGGTGTGGAGAGCCTCGCTGCTGCCCCCTATTAGAGGCAGTGCAGGAGGAAACCACGCAACATCTGGCAAAGTCATCATGCACACATACACGCACATACACACACACACACACACACACCCGTCACATTCAGGACCTGGGGGTATGTGAAGTGCATCAGAGACTTTGGCTGTAAACC
Organism: Nelusetta ayraudi; assembly: GCF_046127955.1. NCBI lineage: Eukaryota > Metazoa > Chordata > Actinopteri > Tetraodontiformes > Monacanthidae > Nelusetta > Nelusetta ayraudi. Next base: position 17,748,173 of record NW_027466098.1, on the reverse strand, counting down.
ATTTCATCAGTACTTTGTGTGCAAAGACACATGGGTGGATGTCCAGTAGCAGCAGTAGCACCACCACCAGTGGGACGAGGCCTCTAGCTGTTTATTTCATCCTTGCTTGCCTGCGCAAAGGTTTTCTGTGGAGTCGACAAGGGACTTTCTTTCACACAAAATGAAGGAAATGAAAAAAAAATGCAATTATTACAGCATCAATAATGCAACAAAAATGACCGAGGATGGAGGAGATGGAGAGAAAGTGGGCATAATGACGACGGTGAAGGCCCTGCTGAGTTGCGTTCCAGTTTCCTGCAGCACAATTCAAAAGGAGCGCAGCGCTGCACAGAAGGACAGGAAGTGGAGTGGACGCTACCTTGTGGAGTAAACCACTGGGCTGGTTGGCACCTCACACAGTGCCGTAGCTACTTCATTGAGTTTTGGCCCAGTTTAACAAGGTTCTGGGTCTTGGTCAGTGAAGAAGTCAGCTTCACTGTCCACCACAAAGTCGGCCGTGGTCAGGTGTCGTCGTCTTCTTCAGAGCAGCAGTATCAAACATCCAGATTTTGAAATCACTCCACCCAGTAGATATGTCTGCGGTGTCCTTCCAGCAACATCCCGGACATATGGAACTACATACATGGATGTAGTTTGTACCTTTTACAGCAACTCTAGTTGACTTGGAACTAAACCAACAAGTTCTTTCAACAAGGTTTTGGTTCACTTGTGTTGGTTTGCATCCAAGCGTAGGCGCACTTCCTGTTCAGCTCCGGTGTTTTCAGCCACAGAGCCAAAGCCCCAGACCCTCTCTGTTTATCTAGACTACTGAAAACAACTGTTCCATTCCACTATACCACCAAGTTTCTGCATCACAAGACACCGACCTGAGTTTGTGGCTCATTAGGGTGTGAAAGTGCCTTAATTACGAGTGGAACTCAGTTCTGGGTTCACCCGAGGGCCTCGGAAGCGAGGTGCAGGAAGGAGAGAGGAAAACAATGTGAGGAGAAATAAATGGGGCGAGGGTACAGTGTGATTTTTATTTGAAGAAGGCAGGGGAGCAGGAAAGAGGGACGAGAGAAGGGTTCGATCTGGGAGTTGGAGAAGTTGGAGGGTGAGGAGGAAGAGCCGAGAGTCTTCAACAGACAGAATTAAAGTTAGAGCAGAGAGAGAGGGGAGGGGGGGGGGACAAGAGGGAGGATGGAGAGGTGTTGGAGATAGAAGCAAGTGTTCCTGAGTGTACCTGAGGCTGCTGTGCAAGGTTTCACCACGATGATTATCCTCATTTTTTCCCAGGGACTACAAACACAAGCTAGCTATCAGCTCCCAGGACTCAGGGCAAGTTTGTGTGTGTGCGTGTATGCGTGCGTGCGTGTGCTTGGATCCTGTTTCCTAATATATATATATATATATATATATATATATAGGAACTGCTGCGGTCGACTGGGTTTCAGAGCGTAATTTAATATCTGTTCACAAGCTGGTTAAATACACATCTGCCCCCAAACGGCGATATTGTTTGGTTCATTTCTGCACTGATGCACCATTTACTCTGCATCTCCTCTCGCATGTATCACCAGCAAGCACAAACAACTAGGTGAGACAAAGCATTGCAACTGTGTAATTAGGCGTAACTAATCAGATAATTTCAGTTTGTGTTTTGTGTTTGTTTCTTGCGCCTCCCCTTGCTTTCCCATTTTGCTTTTGTCTCTGTATTTTTCTAATCCATTAAGCGCCACTTATATGCCAATTTCCCTGCCCAAGGCAGATCTGAGTCTAATGCAAATGTCAGCGTACTTAAATATTCACAATGAAAACGGTGATATTTAGTGGATGACAGAGCGGGGGAAAAATATCAAGTTCTTATTGTTGCTGTGTTAAAATCCAGCGATTCAAAAAATACATTAAGGTATCCCGAGACACTGGAGCGTTTCTCTTTTAATACTGAAGTCCCCCGATAAATTCACAATTCAGTTTGGATTAAAAAAAAGAACAAAAGTGGGCTGAGATGAGTTGTTCATCAGAGAGTATAGAGAAATAGGATGTGGCTTAATATTGGTCTGAGTGGAACGCATTAAAAAAAAAAATCCTTTGGTGGCATTCAGTTTGATTATATATCTTTGCATAGCGAGCTAGGTCACGTGACACACAAAAAGACACCCTTTTACTTCCAAGGATGTCAAAAACAACCACACCACCTAATAACAAGTGCATCAGCCATCGCGCTAATGCATCGAGACAGGTCTAAATTCATTCAGACGTCGCCTTCAGACACCAGACTAAACAAAAACCTGATGTCTAAACCGTCTGGGGAAAATGATCTGCAGTTGATTCATCACATCTGACACAATGAGACGTTGTCGGAGACCTTCTTGTGGTGTGGAAGGGAACGGCTCGCTGAGCGAAAACGTTACACAACTCTGGGAAACCTCGATCGTTATCAATCAGCCGTCCCCGAGCTGTTTTTAATCGAGTAGTCTGACGTGTTGGGGATCCTATCGCGCATTTTCCACACAAATTCTTATCAGAATTTGCCGTTTCTTGTTCATAAAACTCTTTTCCAGCTAGTAACGGATTTCATGCCCCCCCCCGGTGTTCAATTAAGGTAATACTTTTGGTGAGATATTATCATTTTTTTTTTGGTTTGTTTTTTGGCTTGAGATGTTCCTTTTGGGGGAAGAGATCATTCTCACATTCGTAGCACCGAGCATTAGGAAACAGAAACAGAAGGATTGAGCTGCTACTCTACGCCGATGATTTAGAGATTTCCCTCTGGATCACCAGAACTGGAAATACGACAAGAGTAGCGACTGGTTGCTCTACTGTCTCCAACGGAGTTGAAAGCTTCCTGCTCAACGCAGCCGAGTAGAGGGGGAGAGCAAAAAAGTCTACATGGATTTTGTGTTTTCTAGTGTTCAGTCACGCTAAACTACCTACGGCTCAGGAGAGTCTGACGCTCCACAACTCTACTAAGTCTCACCTTTCCACCAGGGGCAGCGATGCCAAACCCGGCTGGGGGCTAACTGTGAGCGAAACACAAGGTGTCCCGAGAGTAACGAGTGGTCGTCATCCAGTTTCTGAACATCTTCAGACAAATTCAGAGGCCGTAAAAAAAAAAAAAAAAGCACATTAAATGAGTGAACACTGGCCGCAAAAAAAAAACTGAACGCCATTAAGATGAGAAATTAAACATGGTGGAAAAAGGGAAGATTTACTGGAATTTGTCCTTTGTAAAGGACAGTGTGAGGACATTGAGCTCCGTGTGGAAACATTATCCCAACGATACAGCTGTTGGTAGACAAACGTACACGGCGGTTTGAATCCAGCCTAATTTTTTTTCCCACGTTTACGTCTTTCCTGAAACATTTCCACACATGCTTTCATTGGTGGAGTGGAACTGTGGCTCCTTACTGGTGCACAAGATGTGTTTGAGCGAGACGCCAGTGCCAAGATTTGATTTATGAACTGAATTTATTTGCCTCTTTTTTTATTATTATTTTTTATTTACCTCAGCCTTTTGTTTCCACACTGATTTAGTGCAGGCAACAGATATTTTCAATCCCCCCCCCGGGGTTGACGCCTGATGCATCTGGTGCACGCTCAGTCTTTCTTTCCATTCTCGCCGCACGGTGAAGTATACTTGCAAGCAGCGATGACGTACGGTTCTCAAGCGTCTGTGTCTGAAATGCTACTTTTCGTCATACTGTGTGGCTCTCGCAGAAGGAGATGAAGAATCTTCTCTGCCTACCACTGCTAATCTATGGCGGCGGATTACAAAGGCTTCTCTGGATACCTGCTCCGTCGACACGGCCGCCCACCGCAGCTCCGGATAACTTCATTAATGATTCAAATCTCCTGATGGAGTCTTGCGAATTAAACGATAACGTGGCCGCGCGTGTGTTTTTCCCGCTCGCTAGCATCTCTAAGCCGTTGTTTGGATTTGATTTAAGATCTTTGATGTTTTTCTTTTTGATTAACCCCCATTAGACGGATTTGCACTGATACAAACTCTGCAAACAGACGTGTTTATTCTCATCAAGAAGAACGGCTGCGCTCAAATGTTTTATTAATTAGCCCATATTAATTGTTTGCACAGCTATAACCAGCTGCACCCAATATCACCGCAGCTGCTGCACAAACGGCATCTCGGCTGCCTTCATTTTGTTGCTGATGGCTTATTCAGACAGGGCACATCCATATTTGCTGTGTTGCATTTTTCAAGACCATGAGCATATTCGCTCTTAGAAATCTGGGCAACTTTTCATTTCTCTCTCCTTTTACCCGTTTCTGCTCTTGAGGGGTTGTGAGGAGGTAACTGATGGTCACATTCATCCTGACCCTGAACGTCTCATTCTCCACGCCTTATTTTGTTTTTTTTCCCGAGTGGTTGGAGTATAGTTTCAGCAGATCTCAATTTTCAAACGACGCGCTCCACTTTTTCACGTCGGTATTCGTCGATCTGTGAATACCAACACACTAACAAACAAACCTATTTTCAGTGCATTTCATGGAAACAATCAAGCTACCAACCCGTGCAATCATAAAATATTCTGTCAATATACAAGCATCCCAAGGAACATGCCATACACACTACGAGTTGGAACATAAAAATAGACACAAAAGCACACAGCAAGACCTGTGAGCAAAAGCGAAAAAAAAAAAAAAAAATGGTAGTAGAGGGAGGAAAACAAAGAGAGCGGAAGGTTGGAAGGAGGAGTGATACATACATATTGAGTGTGTGCTCGGAGAGGAACAACGCACACATACACACACACACAGTAGAAAGGATGACACAGGCTGAGAGTAAATTAGTCATAATAGGATAGCGAAGGAGAGTTGAGGAGAAGAGGAGATTAAAGTGTGTGTGTGTGTGTGTGTGTGTGTGTGTGTGTGTGTGTGTGTGTGTGTGTGTGTGTGTGTGTGTGTGTGCGTGTGTGTGTGTGTGTGGTGAGGCGGTGCAGAAGGTGGTTCAGGAAATAACTGTGAACCAGCAGGCGAAGATACGGGACTGCACACTGAAAACAGAGGGAAGCAAAAAAAAACCCGTAGGAAGAAAACAGGATCTGGCACGACGTCTGTGACGGAGCGGTGACACGCAGAAGCGGCAGAAACCGTAATAAACACGCAGTTTGCTCTGCTCTTCCCCGGCCGTGCGCTCAGTCAGTCACCGAGGGGTCGGCGGCCATTCATCCAGTCCCATTAGCGCGGACACTGCTGTGAAATTGTCCAATAAATCAGTGTCCCGGGGACGGCGGCGCTCCCCCTGCTGACCGGCCGGCCGGCATGGTGACCTGCTGGGCGCCCGTTTCTCGCTCGGCTGCAGCACCAATTAGAGATCAGATAGCCAAGGGCCCGCACGTGGAGGGACGGAGCGCAGGAGGGTCAATACGGGTCTATATGACGGTGGGCGGAGCCTTGCGGGCGGCAGATGTGCTGTGGTTATTTCCTGCGGCGGTTGTCTCTGTGATAGCGCCGAGCAGCAGCGACGCTGCCGGGGAGGTTTTCCTTCCTCCCCTCGGAAATTACAAGAACATTCAAAATGATAAATGCACACTGCTAACAAGTCCCTTTAAATTCACTTTACCAATCTTTTTTTTTTTTTTTTTTTTAACAATAATGTGTCTCCACCCTTCTGATGAACTCAACAAGAATGAGAAAAATACATCGTTTACAAGCTTTTCCATTCTGCTAATCAGCACTTTGTGTTGTCAGAAAGGGCGCTGACGCTTTCACTGGAGAGTTTAAGACTACCAGTGCACATTTAAAAGCGTACTGGTGGACCTTTTCTCATGAAAAACATTAGGTTTACAAAAAAAAATGTTTCTTCGAAACAAATGCTTGAGTGTCATACAGTTTGTTTGTTCTAAAAATAAAATAGCTGCATCTCAGCCTGAGTGCAGAGACTCCACTTCTCAGGCTGCTGTGAGACTCGCGCACCATCATTTCCCCCACCCCCACATGTATTTTAAATATTACAACTAAATATAAATTAGAGTTGACACGGTGCCTGACATCATTTAGTTCCTTGTCTGACTGTACATCTTAATTAAAGCTTACACGTTTCCTGGTGGCTTAACGAGGCATCTGCCTCTGCCGCTGTTACTGTATACGCAGTAACATCGCCGGCGACGCTGGAATGAGATCGTGTAGTTCATACTTAAATGAAATTTGTCCTCCGGCACGACAGACACAGAGCCAACTTACTTTTTTAAGTTTATTTGTAGCTGAGATCATGAGAAAAGAAATACAAATCTCCTGCACACCCTCTGTTTGCTTTCTGCAAAACACTCAGTCTAGTCTCTTGCTAAAATCTTAAATTCTGCAATTCTTTGAATTTTTTTTTTATTGGAGCAGAACAAAATTTCAAGGACTTCTAGCAGCAGATTTTTCCAAAACCAGTTTGGGAAATCACATCAAATAAAAATTCCTGCACTACTTTAATATTAAGTGGTTTTCAATAATCAGCCCGCTGTTGCTGTTGAATCCTCCCCTGTGTCTATTCAGAAACTCACTCTTCACCTGACACGTGAAGATGCTTGTGGGACCCGGTCGAGGTTTCACATACCAGGGCAGGCAAGGCAGGAAAATATTTCTTCCATTTCCCATCTCCTCTCCATCCGCGGTGCTCACCTGTTAACCTGTTTTGTAAAATGCTACGGTGTGTTTCCGCCTCGATGGCTGCGCCGCTGTCTCCAGAGATGGGATCTGTGATGCAGACACGGTTCATATTTACAAGATAGGGGATTGTGACGGCGAGGGAAGGTGAGAGGGAGGGAGCGGCGTGAAGAGGAGTGCAGTTTTCACAGCACAGAGAAAAAGAGAGTGAAGGAAACTGATGGTGTTTTAAATCTTTCAGGATGATGTTTTTGCACCGATAACGGAGTCAAAGTCGGTGTATGAAGGCCGCGAGGGCGGAGTCGCCCCATGCAGAGACTCTGCACATAAAATTCATTGCAATTGCAGACAAACAGAACTAGAAGTGTTGGTGTGTGATGTCAGTAGAGGCAGAATAACTACTAACCAGGAGGACCCCAGTAAATATTTGTCAATCTATAAACAGAGCTAACAGGGATCCTATTATCAAAACCAGACTTTTTTCTAATTGTCTCTTTGTGTTACTGGCATGGCAACCAACACACCAAGTGTGATCAATGACGTCACTTTTCTAAATGGGCTAGCTTGTTCCTTGTAACTACACTTAAACCAGTCGTTTGGATTAAAATCCAAAGCTTAGCTTATTATCATAGTAACGCTTCTGCAGTCTTTTATATAAAAAAAAAAAAAGATTTAAAGTGCGAGCCCTAGCAGACTTCCTCCCCTTTAGCTAGCTAAAAGGAAGCTGATTGGTTAGAGAATGGATGGAAAGAGCTCGGCAAGACCGCCGCGTGTGATCTGAGTGGTCGAGCAGCGCAGCGGGGTCAACGGAGAGGTAAAGGAGAGCGTGGCTAAGGAAGAATGCAGTTTAGAAAGAGGAATGAAGACACAGATGGCAGGACAGGAAGTATAAAAGATAAGAAATAACGGGGAAAGAGGCAAAATGACACAGCGTGAGGGCGAGGAAGCCATGATGGGAGGAAGAATGGAGGAAAGGAGAAGCACTGAATGTTTAATGGGGAGTGTTGGAGGCTATTGATCCGTTAGACAGTGACGGCTCTGGGTTTTTTTTTTTTTTCATCATTCAGTTATTCCATCATCTGCTTGACGTACCTGCTGCGAGGATTCGGGCCTCGCTCCCGTATACCTCGCGGTGAGGAGAACCTATAAAAAAGTGAAATGAAATGAAAGCTATGGCTCCGTGAGAGGCTGCACGAGGCAGCAGAGTGGAAAAATGGAGGGCTTTAGCGGGTTTAGCTAAAAAGTCCCCAAAATCTGTCCAATTTGGAGGTTACCACATTTTTCATCTTTTTTTTTTTTTTTCTGGCTAGTCACATTCCCCTTCCCAGAAAATGAGCGAGAATTTTGCTAAAAGGTCTGGGATTTTCTGCTTAATGAAAGCTCCTCATCCTTTCCCTCACTCTCCACGTGATGAGACGACGACGCTTCCAGGATATTTTCCTTCTGCTTGTAATGAGTTGCATTGCAGCCCGGAAAGGTACAGCGAGTGGCTGCTAGCCTAGCTGTTGCTACGGAGGATAGCGTGGATGCTTCAGCAGTGGTAGTTTTGTCAGGGACGGACAGTATTTACAGATGTAAATTTTCTTTTATGTATATATGAATTTATTAGATAATTGAGATGACTTTTCTCTGGAATAGAGGTTCTCATTTTATCCTGACAGTATCACTCTTCACTGTTGAACATTGTTGCCACCTGGTGCCGCTAGGCTAGCGCTAAGATACCTGGTCGGCTCAGACTGAGACAGACTGGGATCTCACTTCCAGTGTTTTATTTCCTCTTCCTTTCTTGTTGTTGACTGGCTACCTCTTGGACAGACACATTCTGGACTTTTTATTTTCAGATTTTTCAGGGATATTTATCACTCAGGTTTGACAAACATGCCATCTGGTGCACCAGGATCTCCTCGGCCAAATCTTGCTTTCCAAAAAAAAAAGAATTCGCTGATAAATTGTGGCTGGTTTAAAAGTTTCATTCATCACGCGGAGACGGAGATCTTCCAGTGCATTTTTCTTTTACCAGTTTGTAAACATTTATTGTGATACGTTTAACAAATTCTGCTGTATTAAACTTGTGTTTAATGTTCTACACAATCACTACTTTTTACACTCCTTAACTTTTTTTTTTTTTTTTTCACTTTTAGTTTTACAGTCTGACCTTGAAGACTGACGGCTGTCCTAGTCGTTTGGCGGGATCCTGTTGTCATTTGCCATCAGCCTCACATTAGTCCTGGAAGATTTGTGGACTGACCCCTCGTCAAATCGTTCACTGCAATGAATCAATTAGCCCTGACACGCGCGGCGTATTAATCAGCTGGCTTGGCTGGCTTAATGACTCAATCTGAGTTAGGGGAGCGAGTCGGAGCGACTTATCGAGGGTCACCAGGGAGAAAAAACACCGTCCTTAAGTAACCCGCCGCCTTTCAGCTGGGACGGCGGAGATCGAGCAGCGGGTTCCCTTTAAATTGCAAAAATAAATGAGGGCGACTCTGAGAACTCGGGGCTCATTTCACCTGCCAGTTTAGAGAGAAGATAAGCACTTATCTGGGCAAATGACAAGGTGTCTGTAGTACAACATATTCAGTCTGAGTGCTATGAGAAAGCGGAGCCGTCAATCGGCTGATCTGCCCAGGTGCCGGCATTAAAATTCATTCACAGAGCAACTTCAACCAAATCACTGAGAGACCAAAAAAAAAAAAACCCTGACCTTTTTGGTTTATGGTAGCTTTAGCATGCAGCGTCTTGATCCTCTCTAAGGTGTCTGGCTGGCTGGGAGCAGCCAGACACTGGCTGGGAGCATCTGCTTTTAAGTAGATGATTCTTAAGGTTGAAAATAATTCAGTTTTGCACATGACCACAGCACACAATATCTGAACACCATCCAGGTGACAATGTGTGGAATTCTCCTGCATGAATTCATGGAAGAAAACTTCTCTTTTTTTCCAGCCTCTATTCACTTCCCGAGTCTTGGAAATCCTTGTCTGAAAGCTCCATAACTGACGAGAAGAAAGTTGGAAACACATCAACAAGATCGACAACATGTTTGAAAGATGAAAATATTTCAGGTCACTTGATTTACATCCAGCGGTGTATAATAATCGCTTTCAAAAGAAAAGCAAGCCTCATTTTGAAACACAATCAACTCCCACCATCCTAAATTTTTTCACCGCATTTTAATTGTTTCACATCCGTTCCATTGATCGGAGCCCAGCCTCATGTTTGCTTCTCCCATGGTCAAGTTTATCTGCCGGCACTTTGTTTTTTACGTCCCGCCTCCTTCTGTCCCTCCTCATGTTACTGTTGCAAACACGGCCCTGTTGGTTACTGTGGGCGAACAAAGCCCGGCGTAGAGACGCTGGCTGGCGCTGCCGCTCATCGCCGGCAGTTAATTTGTTGAGTGATGGTGTCGTCCAGCGTCACCCATCCATCACTGGGCCCTCCGTCTGTTCCTCCCATCCCTCCATCCTTGGCACCCCTCGCCCCGCTCTTCACTTCCTGTTTGGTAGAATCAGAATTCCTCTCGCTGTGAGCGAAAACCACGGATGTAGAGCTGGGTACCGGACTGGTAATATGGCGGCGCGACGATTCTTTTCCCAGTGGCCACTCGAGGTACTGCAGTAAAGCGTGACATCTTGGACTCTTGGGGTCCTGGCGAAAACTTGGCTGTGGCCGGCCGTTCCAGCGTTTGGACCGCACCGCACGGAGTGGAAGAATGTTCAGTTTAGTTCAGTTTAGTTCAGTTTAGTTAAGGGTACGAACCCTTCAGAAACCCTTCGGCCTGTTGTGCTGCTACAGTCTGGTTGCACTTTGAGTGTTGTCCAACGGGGAGACGGCCGCTCCAACTTTGTTTGAGGCGGGACCATCCATTACGGGGCAGAGCTGCACTGCTGCGATTATTTATGCACACTTTTAAGCCGGAGCGTAATTCACTGTTAGCGATGTTCATTGGAATTGCAAATCACCACCGCAGCCGCAGCCACCCGCCGCCCCGCCTTCCATCGCCTCCCTCTGGGACCGCCCTCCATCTCAGCCACCATCAACCCTTTCTGTTTCTTCTTCTTCTTCTTCTTCTTCTTCTTCTTCTGCAAACCCGCCTCCTCTTGCCATGCAGAACCCACTCTGTCTCTATCTGCTGCCAGCCAGCTCGGGGTAGTTTGTCTTCCAAGCGGTCTGCAGGTCCTGGCCAGCACTCATTCCTGGGCTCTGGGCCAAGCATGGGGGGAGTGGTGGTGGTGGTGGTGGAGGAGGAGTGGGGGCGGGGGGGTGAGGACGGTGCGGAGCTCCTCGCTGATCTTCGGTTTGTTTCTGCAGCCCGGCGCCGCGACTCTGATCTTTGGAACTGACGCTTGTTAGGTTGTTGCTGCTGGTGGCAGCGGTGATGTATTGTGTGTGGACTGAGTGAGGAGGGGGAGGAGGGAGGAGGGAGGAGGGAGGGTGAGCGAGCGGCTTCCGTAAGTGCTCAGCTGGCACGCGGTCCCCCGTCGTTGAAACTGACGCGCGGCGCTTTACGACAGAAACTGGACTCGGGACCGGAGTCATTTTTCCTCCTCCTCATTGAGAGCACGTCGCTCTCTCAGAATCTCTGCCTCACCATCCAAACCACTCCAGCCGAACGAGGACGACGCCAAGAGTGGGAGGATAAGATGGAGCAAATTTCAGGCCACTGTTTCAATTTTCTCCATCGAATTCTGTTTTTTTTTTTTTTTTTAATCCAATTTTTGATCTACTAAAATTTAGTTGTTGAATTTCATGAGACATGTTTTTCCCCTCACTGGCTTTGGACAGCAAATGTTAACTGCTGCGTGCGACAGAATCCTGCAACACACACACACACACACACGACCCGGTTCACGGGAGTTTTGTGGAGTGCTGCAGCTGAAGTGACAATGTGGTGTCATTTTTTCTTTTTTTTGGAAACATGCGTGACAAGCACAAAGAGTCCCTGTAGTTTTGATAATTTGTATTTATTTTATTTTTATGTTTATTTCATTGTGTTTTTTTGTGGAGGATACACACACATAGACACACATTAAAGTTTCTTGACTTTCCACAAAAAACACTCGTCTTTCTCCTCAGAGCAGAATCCAGATGATGCTCACTTTTATTCTTTTAAACCAATGGATTCTGATTTTCAAGCCGTATTCTGCATCTTCTCATGATTCCAGAACTCTTGGGAAGATACTCGGCATCTTTCATAAAGGAGAGGAGGTCAAAGAAGACAAACCCGAGTGGGAAATTCTCCTCCTCTCCTCTTCCACTCACTCTTCTCCTCTAACACAGTGTATCCTCACACTCCTTCTCTTCCATCTCTTCGCCTCCTGCTGTATTAGAGCAACTCTTCGCTGCAGCCTCGGCCCGATCGGTCACAGCCGCTTCCGTCCCTCGCCCGCTGCATCTCGCACACATTACCATCCTCTCTCTCTCTCTCACTCTCTCTCTCTCTCTCACTCTCGCACCAACCCCCATCCCTCCTCTTTCAGTCTCTTTCTCCACACTGCACTCCCTCTCAGTTGCTCGACACGCCACTCTTCTGTTTCCCCCAAAATGCTCCATGTCTCTGGTGTCCGTCCTGAGAACAAGCCTCCGTCTCTCACTTCATCCCTCCTTAACCTCTATTTACTCTTTCAATCCATCCCATCCTGCAGATGTTTCCCTGGTGATCCCCGCTCTTGTTATCGCTCCCCCTTCCTCTCCTCGTCTCATCCCCCTCTCTTTTCAACCTCTTTCCTCCCATTTGTTCCCTCCTGCTGCGCTGAGCTCCACCGTATCCCTGAAACTTTTTTTTTTTTTAATAGATTTTCTCTTCCTTTCTTTTTTACCTCCACCCCCTTGTCTTTTCTCCTCCTCTCTGTTGTTATTCACCTCCCTTCCCCCATCAGCGACTCAGCTCTCTGGGGTTCCACAGCCAAATAAGATTTGCAGGCCGAGGCCTGTGTGCCTCCTCACCCTCCTGCTACTGTAGTCTGCATGCAGGTATAAACCGTTTAGCTTCTCCACTCAGCTCAGCTCAACTCAGCAGCGGTAGAGCAGAAGAGGCAGCAGAAATTCACTTTCTCTCTTTTCTTTTCTTTTACCTCCAACATCTTTTGCCATCACACATTCTCTCCTGCCTTCTGTGTGGTTTAGCTCATCTCATGCTCTTCATTCTCTTGCAGTGCACAATTTTGCAAAAAAAAGATTTGTATTACAGCTGCTTTAAAGTCATTTCTCAACCTATGTAAAATTTTGGATGAACCAAAAAAAGCCACCTGCCCAGTCCACTACTAGAAATGTGAGTAACAGGAGATGTTTAAATCATTGTGAACTCCAAATGAAGATACTCTGCTTACTTTCTGTTTGTACATATGTTCAAAATGCGTAGTCATAACACATTCTAACAATCTTGATATACAATGTTGTAATTACATGAGAATAGATGAAGAGAATTAATGAAAGTAATGACACTGGGAAAACATAATTATACTGCCATTAATTCATTCATTAATTTATTAATTTATTTGGCTATTTTTCTTTTCCTGAAGATGAGTGTGGACTCAATGCACACTGTGTGACAGCCAGCCGCTGCAGCTGCACATCACGGTCAAACACGCCAGTTAGGGACCACTTTAACCAACAGAAAGAGTCAGCGGTCGGTATGAAATGATCCCTTCAGCAAAGTCAGAGCGGCGCACTGAGAACAACCTACTCGGATTCCTTCGCTCCTCCTTCTTACTCACCGTTGTCTGCCGTGAGATTGTTTCACACCGTGGCCGAGCGCGAGGTCACACGGCCCGGTCAGTGGGCAATCACAGCCTTTCCACAGCCCATGCATCACAGTAAAGGAGGTAGTTTGGAAACTGGTCGGATTGTCAGTTTTCCCGAGGAGCAAAATCAAAAAATTTAAAGTGTGCAGGTGTTCTTTTTTCTTGTGGTCGCGGCTCAGAATCAATTTCACCGCTTTGATTTTCTGGCTTGTCACTCTTTTTTTGTCTGTGTGCGTGCACGGAGGCGGCCGTGCTCTCTCTGCTGCTCCGCCTGCTGAATCCCTCCATACCTGCTCCTATAGATCAGCTCTGGATGAGCCGGCGGAGTGTCAGGCCCCTGACTTCAGTGGACTCTAAATTGCAGAGGAAATAGAGGAAATAGCAGTTAGCTCCCACCCAGCGCCATCCAGCAGGACCCGGCCTCCAGTCAATCACCGCCTAACTGTGCGTGACAGCCCGTGGCAGAGGAGCTGTTCAATTGAGAAAAATGGAGCCGGTATCCATATTGGCCTATTTAAGTCGGAGGGAGTTCTGGGGCTAGAAAGGCTTTTTGCTCTGCTGGATATTTACCACTGCTGACTGCTGGCTCCCGCATGGACGTGCACCAGCCATTACTGGCGCTAATACAGCAGGCTATCGTTCCGGCGTGAGCGGTGGGACAATACGCGACGGCATAACTGCATGATAGATTTTTGCTTCAGTCATTTCCAGAGGAAAAAAAAGAATCACTGAGCTCTAGGAATTAGGTGAAGTACCGTAGCTGTCACGACGGGTGCATGGAGGCAGGACCCAGATGCAGACGACAGAACAAACGGACTTCAAAATAAAACAGGAAATACATGGGACACGACAGTAGCCTGTTTTTGTTTTGTTTTGTGTTGTTTTAATAGGGCTATTTATCTAAAATACCGTTTCAGCGTGCAATTTGTAGTTTGTAGTTTCTGTTCTAATCACCAACTACACTCCCGACTTTTTCTAAACTGCTTTTGTAAGAATTTGAACGATTCTAAATCGGCCTGAGAGAAATTCAGACTAAGATCTAAAATCCCGGGCAAAGGGAGGAGTGTTAAAAGAAGTGATGGAAGCAATCTACAGTGTGTTTGAGTGAACTGACATTTCAGGAAGTGATTCTAGTCAAAGTCACTGTGATTGGCCGAGATGGGAGACGACGGCTCCCTCAAAGTTTCCTGTTGCCCTCAGGGCCCGGCATCCAATACAGGGAGCAGCCTGAACATCGGCGGCGGTTCCGGAAATTCTAATGTGACCTTTTCCTCGTGAGCGAATGCGAGTGGCCGGAGCAGCAGAAGCGTGTCTCTGTTCAACAGTCCCAAACCTGTTCACACAAACATGTGCTTCACCTCTGAGCTTCGACCTCTCCCGTCTTGTCTTCTCTCTGCTGTTGTTCCATTTAGTTTGCTGAGCACAAACCCCTTTGAACGCCTCATGAGGTCTCGGATACCAGACTAAACCACGTTATGGTGTCATTTTAATGAAAGATGACATTTTCCGGCACACCTAGACTCCGCGGGACGCTCCTCTTTTTGTCTTTCTTCCCCGTTCCCTTTTTATTATTACTATTATCTTGTTGTCTCCGCCACCCGCGACTTGGCCTCCCACCATCTCCATTTCCCACCTTTCCCGTCGCTCCGGTAGGTGGCTGATGCGCTGAGCCAGGCGCAGCGGGAAACTCTTCTTCCTGTCGCCAGCAGAGCCGCAGGCGCGCACGGCGGGTTGGGCCTGTACCCCCCCCACTACCCTGCCAACCCCCACGCCCGGTATCAGGGGAGCAGATTAGAGCCGCTCGGCGGGGCCTCGCTGCTACGCCAGCTTTAGCTCACCTCCGCCTGCAGGAGGAGCACTGCCAGTCCAACTGTGCCCACTTAAACACTCAGCTGCTGCGTGCACGTGTGTGTGTGTGTGTGTGTGTGTGTGTAGCTCAAATGGGATTAGTTGTGTTCTAACATACAGGTATTGATAGAAACAATAAAAAAGTAATATTAAACTCACAGCATTTAGTCTTATTTGATGGCTCCTCCTGTTATTTTTTTTTATAGACTTTTATCTTGAATCGGTTTTGATTTCCTGGATGTTTATATCAAATTGCCAAGTAGTCTGGAGGATTTCGATAGCCAGCGAAATCACTAAGTGTGCTTTTTTTTTTTTTTTTTTAGCCACAGCTGGAAACTCACTACTGAGGTCCCTTCATCCCTGCACTGTTTGGTTTAGCAAATCCACATTACGCGCTGATCCAATTTAGAAATTTAATAGGGGGTCAAAATCAGATTTCTGCACTGGCGTCTGCGGCCTCCGGCCACTCAGGACGGAATTCCAATTGGATTCTAGGTTCAATTGAAATGTGAAAAACAGATGCATTCGAGCAAAACGGCACCGAGTCCCGCGGAGAAGTGCGCGAGTCAAGAATAAATCCGCCGCTCGGGGACTCGCTGGGACTATTGTTTGAAAGGTGCAAATGATGAATCCAAGCCGCTCCACCCGCGTAAGAAGTTCCTGACGCAGAGTTTTCCATTAGTGGCTGCTGGCCAGATCCTCGCACAGTAAAACACTTCCCCCAGACTGTTTAAAGTCATTCAACCATCACTTATTCAGAGTTTTTTTTTTTTTTGTTAAATCTTTAAACCAGATGAAGAATTCCAGTTCTGGCTCATGAGGATCTTTGGTTATCAGGGAGACACGCCGAGATGTGTCGCAGACATAATAGATTTGTACAAACTGCTGTTTAGACAGGCTAGCCCTCCCACACACACACACATGCTGTACATATATAAATTGCCACGGAAATCTCATAGCAACTCTGTGAATAATTGATATGCAAACACAAAACATATCACGAGGGAAACATATCACAAAAACTTTATGCAACGGAACAGGACGTTTTCCACCTTGTAACTGATTATTCCCACCTTCAGCCTTCAGCAAACTCCAACCATGTCCACTGCTTCTTCTTCATCTTTTCTTCTTCTTCTGCTAGTTTCAAACAGACGGTAAAGACAACTCGGCAATTTATCACAAATGGGACAAACGCACAGTCCCGACCTTAATGCTACTGCCACTAGGTGGCACAGACTAACTTTAGCTTGCATGCAAATGGCACCTCTGTTTCCACAACAACATTGACTTTGTCCACTTTGTGCAATTTCCATCGCAGGCACTGGCTTTTTGCACTCTTAAAACTTAAAACGGAGACAGTTGCAGTTTGGAACACAACTTGAAAAAATACTTTTGTTTTTGTCCCTTTGTTTTCTTTTTGGATCCAGTTACTGTCCGAACTGTTGAAACGTTAGATTACTGTGAGAAATCTGGAGACGAGAGAAAATCCCTTTCCCAAATCACACCTGGGACACTGATTTGCTGATCAGGCAACTTTAAGAGTCTAAAGACATCCTTAAGTTTATTGAGTTATCTCATCCCCTTCCAAATACCCTTATTGTCGTCTCCTTTTAGTTGTTTCCCTGCCGTCTGCCGCTGCATTCCAACAGGTGTAGAGGCCAATAAAACGCCAGGTGAGGAAGGGGAGACAGAGCAGGTGGCCATCAGGTGAGGAAACAAAACAAATGGGGCGTTCATCTGCACGGACAGATGCTGGGAGGTCGGAGCAAGAACGGGGTGCCGAGGTGTCGACAATACGAAGCAGAGACGACCGCCGGGAGAGAGAAACCCGTCCAGACGATCAGCGCAAGAGCTGCCACTTGTGCAGAAAAAAAAGTGAGGGAGAAGGAGGCAAAATGAGGAAAACAAATGCCGGGGGGGGGGGGGGTGGAGGGCCAGCGCATGGATGCAGAGACTGGAGAGCGGAGTGTGGGGGAGGGCAGAGCAGATAGCAGGTGACGAGTGAATTAGCGGTCGAATGAAGAGGCGGCAGATAAGGGGAGGCGGGAGTGACAAAGGAGACGTGAGGAAGTGCGCTTTATCGCAGCAGGGGGGTAACGGAGGGGAAATGATTCCGTCACTGGCAGAGCCGCGTCTGAAAGATAATGAGTTTAATCACGGCAGGGCGATACGTCGATGCTTCGTTCAGGGAAGGACGATGGATTCGGGGGACAGCAGTGGGAACCAGGTGGATTCAGCTTCGGGTTTTATACAGCACTCTGAAATTCTTTGAAATGATTCACTGTCCTCTGAGGTGATGTGTGTGTGTGTGTGAAGGGTGATGCAGAGCTAGTGTGTTTCATTTTCAGTCATCCTGGGATAGAAGATAGGCAGCAGCAGCAGCAGTATAGATGTTAAGTATGGAAGATTTTCAGTCGACCACTGATGATGATTTGAATCGAACTGCCCGTCGTCAGCCACCGCTAGCTCCAAGTATCCTGCCGGGAAGTTGCAGTTAAAAGGGGAAACGTGGGAGGGAGGTGAAATATTTATGGGTGTTGCTAAATTCCAATCCTGGAATAAGCAACGGCTTCTTCTAAGTAATGTAACCAGCAGTAGCAAGATGTATTAGTCCACCCAGCTGGACAATGTGGTCTCATGTCCCAGTGCCTGTCCAGTAACATTTAGTGGATATCATTCATGACATGGTAAACACAATGGCAACTCTGGAACTGCAAAATTCCATTGGGAAGCTTTGTCCAGTTTTTAAACGTGGACAAAGTTTAGAGTTTGTTGGACACTGGCATGAGTTCTTATGGCACAAGGCATCATGGGACATTGTGGTGTCGCGTCAGTAGGACTTTTTCAGGTTGATGGGCCTTTTGTCAACCTGTCTCACTGCCAAAAAGAGAGTAAGTCCATTGCCGGTGATTGTTGTACAGGTGACTGATGTCGGTCATACTTGTTGTTGTTGTTGTTGTTGACTGAAAAGCCAATGACAGACTTGAAAAGTTGCCTCGCGTTGAAAACGTTGCCTTGCCTGATTTGACACTTTGTGCACTGCTGACAGCGGAACTGACGGTGACCCTCTGCTACTTTTACTCTTCTCGTCACTGTAAAAACAAGTACAGACCTTGCAGACAGCACCTTACTCGGCAGCTGAGGAGAATTTCCGCATACTTTCTCCGCTAAACATCTGTCATGGACGATGGTCGCCAGACGTTCTGAGGCCGAGCGCTGGACCAACTTCTGTCCTCGAGGTTCGGGCAGGAATGGCGGCCTGTTCTTCATCACAAATGCAAAAAATTACACACAGCAAATTTACCGATGGTCTTTAAGTCCCATTATTGCCACTTATCGAGTTTTAATTGCTTTCTACTGGCCCCCTGTGAACACAGAAAACACTCAAAACGAAAACCATTTGAACCCAAATGATTGTAAACTCCTAGCAGGGAGGCGAGGGTTGTTTGGTCGGGAGCAACACGGCGTGTATAAAACGTTGATCGGTGGTGGAGCTCCGGAACTGACGCCATAAACTGTTAACACTGAAAGGTCCTGTGACAAAGTCCAGGAATGGTTCCGCAACTCGTTGGAATTGGAGACATTTGAAGCGTGCCGACACATGCAGAAGTAAGAAAGCTGCCAGCAAAAGTGTAATCCTCGTTCAATATTTCAATCAATATTCATGTAGAAACCGTGGCGTGCATGGCTTGGCAGCATCATTGTCACACCAGAGAATAGACGCCTCAAAAGATAAAGCAAAGCTGATTGGTTGGCGGGGTGCGAGCTTCAAATTGTTAGTGTCGCGCGTGTGCACAAGCCGCACATTCTGAACACATTAACATTTTTAAATATACCTGCAAGCGGCGCATAAGAATCATCCTGCTCCCCTTTTTTAAACTTCATATTAACTGTCTGACTGCAGCTGTCTTTTACCAGGACGTGTCGGAAACCTGGTGGTTCTTCAGGTCAGGGAAAGACTGGAACTCCTTTCATTGGGAAACAATTTCTGGACATTGATTTTTTTTTTTGTGTTTTTTTTGTTTTCCGTTGTGATTGAAGTCTCCTGGAGGGTTGAATGGTTCCTGTCACAGTTTGACTTCATTTGAAGTTTTTCATTCGCTCGGAGATTGATGCTGTTCAGCTGAATGTATTATTCAGCTTCTCTTTTCCTCCCGTTTTCTAAACCACCTTTGATTGAAAACTGGGAGACGGTATATTCAGTCGCTTTCTGTATCTTCGCCAGTCACTTTGTGTGGCGGCGCACGGGGCTAATGGAATGTTGACTCTCTCCAGGGAGAAGGCTTCCTCCTCCAGACTAACGCTGTCTGAACGCTGATGAATTGCCGTTCCAGGGAAACAGAATATGACTCCGTTAACGAATAAAGAGGTTTTTGTTTCATCGGCCGCCGAGACGGGTGGCAAACGCCGCTAAACAACTCTCACATATACATTTAATGACGGCTTCACTGTGCTGACACCGGAATTGACACGACAAAAGCGTCGCCAAGTGCAGCCGCCTCCTCGCACCAGTGATTAGTCTCAGCCACCCGGAACGACGAGCCTCTCAAAGAGAGGAAAAACACAACCGTCTTTCTTCCAATTAATACATCAAACCTGCTGCTGCCTACTCGCTGTCGATGCACATCACTCTGTGCAAACAGAGAGCTCTCAAGTGATGATCCTACAGTAAATTTACAAGACGTCAAACCCCTCCCACCACCACCACCGACTGTGAAAATGTCATGTTTGAAAAGTATTTGCATCGCCTTGTTTTCCCCCGACATTACCAACCATCATAAAAATTGTTTTGATCCAGGAACAAAAAAAAAAAAATCCATATTTGTATCATGTTAGAGCGACCAAAATGAAAACGAAAACACTGAAGGCTTTTGGAAAATCTTGATATTAAGCCTCGTGACAGCTTCGCTGCTGTAAACGCTCCAGGATGTGATCCGTCGGAATGGGTCAATAACAACACAGCAGCAGCAGCTTCTCTTTTAGCTTCGGCTCCTTTTCTATTACTTCCCTCCGCAAGCGTGCGCTGCCTTTAATGACCTTTGTTTTGCTGCGCAGCATCGTCCCCCCCACCTCCCCATCGTTCATTCCTCCTCAGGCACGGCTCTGCATTATAAATGATTTATAGACACTCGCACGCGAGCACGTTGTTTATTGTTCTCGTCCCGTTAAATTGCTCTAGTCATTTCGCTGGCAACCAGTGGGCGTGCGCCACGCACGGCGAGGCAACGTTGATGTAAAGCAGAATCCTATTGAGGAAGACAACAGTCATCCACTCAGATTATTATTATTATTATTATTAATATTTTGGTCACAGAGTGTGAACGCAGCTTTTTTATTGATTTGTTTGCATGATGCTTGGATGAGCTATGATAAAAAGCTAATGTACCTCCTTCAAAATGAAGTTTACTAATGCAAATCCCAAGCCGAGCGCTGTGGTTTCCTGAACAGGTTGGATTTGTTTTCCATGTGAACATCTGGTTGAGAGCCAATAGAAAACCTAAAACTGGGGACCAACCATCTTTCTATACTGGGCTGTCAAACTCAGGGCAACATCAGCTGCACAGTTGCCCTCACAGCGGCGGTTTTGACAGTAACACCATAAATGTATAATGTTACGTGTACAATATGTGTTTGTTAAATATTTAAGTCGCTGAGTAGCAGGTGAACAAACTTTCTGTCCGACGGAAACTATAAGCAGCAAGCAAAAATAATGTGGGAGAGCCGACAACTTTCAAATTGTTATTGTTGCCCTTAAGATCAGCTGCAGCAGTTTGTTAGCATTTAGCTTTGAGCATCACTGATGTCGTTGACGTTAGCCAGCATCGCGTAGAGCAGCAGACAGTGACAGCGAGCAGCTCCCTCCTCCACACTGAGAACAACCTCCAGGATCTGTTCCAGTTCCTCTTCTATCAACAGGCTGCAAATTAAATGTGTCCTTTTTTGCAAGTCTACCTTTACTGTGCTACTCCGATATGGTCTAAATGTAAATTATTACTCTCTATGTAAAGGCTGTGTGTCTGCCTCCCAGAGACCCACACTGACTGTCCCAGACCCAGACTGTCTGAGAGCTGCATATTTATGCTTCCCGTCCACTTCCGCAGTTAATAACAGGGGTCGCGATCTTTTGGAGTTCCGTTGCTTTACATCACTGTTCTGTGCTTTAAACCTTCACGCCGCGTTCCGCCGCTACTGATCTTTGCAGGTCTGAAACGGCATCGTGCGCAACTCGGCACGCGCACACATCAGTCCGCACAAAGCACGATGCATCTTTTCACATCTGAATGTGTCTCCGACTTTTTCCCCGAGTCTGTTGGTTCCCCCCGTTGTCTTCCAGTGTGGAGGGGGGGGGGCAGAGCGGCGCCCCTCGAACCGAGTGGCCAAGAGGCATCGAGCCGGCTCCCGCTGCTCCTTTGTGTGTGTGTAGTTTGTCTGTCTGTGTGTGTGTAGTTTGTCTGTCTGTGTGTGTGTGTGTCTTGGCTTTCTCCTACCTTCTGCACCACTTCATCTCATTTCCACGCCTCCCTCTCTTTTTGACTCCTCTGTGAACCGTGCAGAAAGCGCCCGCTTCCTCGTTTCACGCCACCACTACACCCCTCCCCCACCCCGCAGCACCTTACCGTCGGACTGCGACGCGTTCCCGGCGGGGTTCACCAGTTCACTGCGCTCGCTCGCGCTCACTTCGACTGAAAGGAATCTCATTTGAATAAGTGCACAAAGTAAACCTTTAAAATCAATTTTACCGTTGAGGAGGGAGGAAAAAAATTTTGTATTAAAAGTTACGCAATTAGACAACAGTTTCGTCCGAGCGGTGGGTGTGTTTGCGAAGACGCCGGCGTAATTATCGTGTTTTACCGCCTGGAGGCGTCAGGATTAGTGCCTCCGTCGGCTTCCTCTCCTCTTTCCTCGCCAATCAAGCCTCCTTTCATTCCCTCCGTATTGATCTCGTTTGGACAGTGAGCGCTGGAGGCCCGGCGTGGAGCTACATTAGCGAAATGTCAACTTCCAACGCGGGCTTCGGCGTCGACAGACATCCCCCCGTCGTGTAAATGGGGGCCCGACACGACGAGCACAAATTTACCTTGCAAGCGCATGTGAGCTCTCACGTGAGGAGCCGTAAAATGCGGCGGCGGTCGATAGACAGTCCCACCGGGAATCGACTGGGTGCAACACGCACGGCCAGGAGCCGCAGCAGCTTCTTGGGTTGGTGTCTCACAAGTGGGTCTTGTGGTAGGTGATTCTCCTGCAAGAGTGTGTATGTGTGCATGAATTTTCACACGGTGACATTTAAAGAATTTTCATATATTCCGGGAGTGTTTTTTTTTTTTTTATGTGTGTGTTTGTGTGGAGCGTTCTGGTCATTGTGTGTATGTGTGTGAATGTGGTAGAGTGGGAAGGAGAGAGAGAGAGAGAGAGAGAGCGAGCAAGAGAGACGGGTGGGGTTTTAATTTTAATGATGAACTCACTGAAGTAGAGATGGTTCTAATTTGCCGTGGAACTCCCCAGTGATCTGGCGTAATGGACTGAAAATGGGCTTCAAATTAAAGTGTGGGCCTCTCAAAATACAGACATAGGTGGACAGGTGCACAGGCGCAATTCAAAGGCGTGATTCGGGTTTTTCAAAATGATGCAACACTACGGGGAAGTTACCGTGATGGATCTGAAACCACGGCACCCGGGTGAATCTTCCTTCAGCACCTTGTATTTGCTGTTTTTGTTTGTTTCTCAGCCAACTCGAAAGCCCAGCCGTCCATCTAAGTCATGAAATAAGTTGTAAAGGCTCTGAACGCTGTGTAATTTCACCACTAGATGTCGTCGTTTTGCACTGTATGAGGACCAAAACAAACAGGCTCCCTGCGCTCCCTCGACAGCCTCCACTGAAACGATGGATGGATGCAACAACGGCAACGTCATTAAATCATAACATTGAGTGGGTACACAAATAAGTGGATTTAATTTTCTGATTCACCATGGTTTAAAGAAATTAATGAAACAGATGAAAAAAGAGGAGGGGGGGGGCGCATGAGTTTGCAAAGTCATACGTTTGCAGTTGCAGTGTTGCAACGTTTACATTTTTTGCTCATTGCGTCTTTTAAAAAAATTATAATAAAAGTACATTTTATTCCGGTGATAAACCGAAAAGTTTCAGTTCTCTTAACGTTGCTGGGCAAATTGGAGTTTGGATGGTAAACAACAAGACATTTTCCTTTGTTTCCCCGTCGCCTCTCTGTATTTTGTTTTTGCATAATTTCGCCTCATTTGCACGTCCAGTCCACGGTTATTATAGCGGCAACGGAGATTTTAGTGTGACTGTGCACCTTTGGTGTACCAGCTCTCCCCAGTCTCTCTTTCCCTCTCTCTCTCTCTCCCACACTCTCTCTCACACACTCTCCCTCGCTCTCTCTCTAACCAGTCTGTATTTTGCTCATGTACTTTGGTGGCTTTTCCCAGGGCAGCTTATTTGCTCAAGGACACATCACTTCCCACTTTGCCGGTCAGATTCTGTCGAAAAAACCTTCGGGAATTTCACATCTGGCTTTTTGAGATTGCCAAAATCAGACCGAGCTGTTTAAAACCCAGGGCGAGAAATCCCAGGTTATGACTATTTATTTGCCCTGATTAGTCCAGGGAGGGATTACCGCATTGGGAGATAGAAGGGAAATAAACACTGGCAGGAAATTCACTGCATTTAGAGGAAAAAAAATGTGTGGGCACAGTTTTTGCTGTGGGCTGTAACAGCCATTTACCCCTTTTAATGGCTATTTATTTGGATAAACACTGCAGAGCGGCATCAAAACAAAACGTTGCTTGTTACTGACGGTCCCGCTGGCAGTGAAGCGATCTGATTGGCCCATCCCGAACGCTACCTCTTTTTGGAGGGGCCTCATTTTTTCGACATTGACTTTTGCGACTTTTCTCCCATATAAACATGTATAATAAAACCGCTGTGTGAAAAATTCCATTTCAGTTTCAGGTTATCGCTGCACAATCGGTGTCTTTTTTTCATTTGAATTTTTTTCATTTTAAATGATAAAATTAAAATTGCTAGTGTGCAACCCGTGTCTTTAAAATTGGCAACAACAGGGAAGATTGTGTTTTGTGTCCCCAGCATTAGACAACCTAGATGTCACTCTCAGTCAAAGCACATGGAACAGTAATGAGTCGTAGAGCCGAGCTTCAGTCACAATCCTGCTATTAATTAACTTTAGATAATATTTTTTTTGTGAGTTTTTCACTTGATCACATGTTTTATTTCTGCGATCAATGGCCTGGGCTCTTAGAATGGCTGCATTAGTGAAAAATATAATCAGTCTCTTAGTGCAGGAGCTGAATAGATGAAGGGTGGGTGCAGTGAATAATCGCTGTTGCTCAAAAACTGGTCATGAATGAGACGCAGTGCGAGCTTCAGAATGTTTAGAATGTACCAGCGAGTAAACACTCTGTCTGCCTGTGTCATCGTGTGTTTGCGAAAGCTGTTTTTTTTTTTTTTTTCAAATTAAAACAAACACAGTTTTTGTGTTTGTTTTCATTTCAGGCATTCAGACATTTTCATTATTTTTCCCAGTGTGTTTCAGTACATCTAAAGCATTTTGGGGTTTTTGTTTTTTGGGTTTGTTTTTCTCCCTTGATAGTTGAACTACTGGATCCACTTGTAACCAACCAGAAAACAGGTGGTTGTGGTCAAAGATTCATGGGGTGAATAAACATGATTTTTCTCATATGTTTCCAGCAAGGTTTTTTTTTTTTTTTTTTTTAAATAAACAAATAAATAAATAAATGAACAAACAGCGCTATCAGAGTTTTTACTGAAAAAAAACTGGTGTGAATTCCCAAGTGTGTTTTATGAGCCTCATTCATCTTAAAGGTCCATTGCTCTAAGGCACAGAAGCATGTGGGGTTGAGAGAGTGAGAGAGTGCAGCCTGCAAACATCTTTGTGTGAACAAGTCGGTCAGACAATGCTGATCCAGTACATCCCGTTCAGACAGAAACACCTACGTTAACAAAGGATTTGGTTTTTGTAGATTGCTATTCCAAATGATGGCTGTGTAATCACTTATTTTGACCCTCTCCTGCCTGATTGGACCAAAATTATCCTCAATTACCCTGTCAAAGCCGACGTGACCGAACTGTGAAAGTCGAAGGCCGAGGCACCGCGGCGATTAGACGAACCTCGATGTCCGAGTTTCCTTCGGCTGGAAACTTCAGCCAGAATTTCTTCTGCTTGTAGTTGTGTCTGTGAAAAGTCCTGCTGCTTCCACCCAGTAGGTTCCACTTCTTCATCCTTTTATT
Organism: Nelusetta ayraudi; assembly: GCF_046127955.1. NCBI lineage: Eukaryota > Metazoa > Chordata > Actinopteri > Tetraodontiformes > Monacanthidae > Nelusetta > Nelusetta ayraudi. The sequence continues at coordinate 17,722,703 of NW_027466098.1, read as the reverse complement.
TGCGTTAGTTTGTTTCATAGCCGCCCATGAAATGCTCAGGGTCAAATTTTTCTGCATTCTTCTTGATACCATGAATAACCAAACTTTACCAAATCACAAATCTAGTTTTTTTATTTATTACATAGTGATAAGCAACAATTACTTTAATTATTAATGAATGGATTAGCACTAGACACAATATGCAGCTGAGCAGAGTAAAGACAATGCAAAGATCCCAACTCGCACCCTCGTTGAATCTAATAGAAAAGCCTACTTTTTAATTGCATGCAGACCTCAACAAAGGAAGGAAGGATTTGGGGGAAAGGCCACCAAGTCGCTTTCAACTTTGCCACTGTCTGCTTCACTTGGCTTTGTGCTGCATCAGCTCAAAGCCTCAGCGCGTCCCAATAAAGTTGAGTGGCTGTCTCGGCCCTCAATGTTCTGACAACACGTGGACAGAATCAATCAACGCTTCCAATCAGGCCTAATGGAAGACGGTGTTCAGCTAAATAAAACACTGGGCTGTTGGTCGTGCCATGCCTTTGTGTTTGGGCTTGTGTGTGTGTTTGCTGGGGACCACAGTCATTTGAATGGTCCCCTTTTAATGAGACAGACAAGTTGTTCTCACAATCGTCTTCCGTGTGTTTCGTCAAGCTTCTCGATGCCCTCTGGATACCAGGTCTGAATGTGAAATACATTGGGAATTTTGGGAAAACTGACCTGCAAGGTTTTGAAAGCGTAGCATCCATGCTAACCATTAGAAGAAGCTTTTATTGAGGAAAAATACAGACAACATCCAAAAGGAAGTGATGCACTTTAAAAGAGAGACGACTTGTTATCTGCACAATACAGAAGTGTCATAGGCCTTGGTCTGTTTTCATAGGCCTTGGTCTTGGTCTCCATTCATCGTTCACCGCCAGCAAGGGAGCAAGAATGAATGACATGACAATGTTAAATGTAAATAATGCTGATAATGATAAGATTGACTGATTGAATATAAAAAAAAAAAACATTGTGTTATTGGTTGATGGCCTGCTGCCTCGACTGCGAAGAAGTTGCTCCATTAGCAGATGAGAGCAGTGAATGACCTTGAGCCTTGGCCAAAAAAACTCAAGTGTAGCAGAAGTTTCATCTCTAAGAAATCTGAAATTGAACAGCCTCTAAAATGCATAAAAAATGAAGCATAGTCAACCAAGTGATCAGGGACAGGGATCATGAAGACTCCTCATGTCTGAGTCCATCAGCCATCAGCCCAGGTTGATTAACTGGGAGTTACTGAGCTAACAGTTGTGAAAAATTGTGTAACCAGCTTCAACTCTCTTCACTGGGAGGTGACACGCCTGGCAAAGCATTCATTCATTGGTGTTTCTGCCGCTTCTGGTCCAAACATTTCTAATTGTGCATTGTAGAAATTCAGATCCAGAAGCATTAAAGTTCCCTGGCAACCAATAATTTGTGTCTGGTGACTCTCTGGGTTTTCATTCGTGCAGTCAATCCAGTCGGGCGTGTGTGTGTGTGTGCGTGTGTGTGTGCGTGTGTGTGTGCGTGTGCGTGTGCGTGTGCGTGTGCGTGCGCGTGCGCGTGCGCGTGTGCGTGCGTGCGCGCGCGTGCGTGCGCTGTGTATAGGAATCAACACCTCGGTGGTTTGAGGCACTGAAATACTTTGACTTGACTCATTGCATTTTTTATGAGTAAAATAATAATTTCACGACCGCCAGCGGGACTGACTGACTTTATCAGATCATGAGGGGTTTCTTTGCAGCCTCTTTGTATGTTGCTGTTGGAGAAAGTTGGCATTAAACCAGTCCATCTACTCAACAATACTTAGAACGCTGAAACGGAACGTTTCAAGAGTTTGAAAGGTGAAATAAATCTTCTTTCTTGTCCATACTTTGGCCGCTCCGCCTGCTTTTTCAGCCTGAGGCCATTGCGACTGATCCAGTGAGGGTTGCTTCAGTCTTGCAGCTTGATTCCAGTGCACTTGTTTATTTTTCTTGCCTGTCATAAATCAGAATTAACGCAGAGAGCCCTAATTTTTTTCTGAGAACATGAACTCTTTCTTAATAGCAAGTCATTTTGCCCATCATTAACCCCCTAATAATAGACATTTTTACCATTTTTTTGTCTTCAATCTTGCGCTGTAAATGATTGCATAAAAATAAACACAATTACGTTAAATTGTCCCGTGTGGTGGTTCCCCTCCATGTGGCACATGATTTTCTGCAGCACTGATGTTCCACGGCATTTAAAACCAGGTCGTTAGTGTTCATGTCAATTAGTACGTTTCCATTAAGTTTTTTTAATGCCTATTTTGAAGAATGTCTTGATTTAGGAAATGTATTAAAACTGCAAAATTCAAAAGGGAAAAGTTTGTACATGTGCTTTAATTAGTTTTTGTTTATTTAGAACACAGGTGAGGATCAAAATGTTGACACTAGTTCCTGTAATCTTCTTGCACCTGTGGTTTTTTTTTCTCCAGTTTTTGTTGAAATTCAACAAATGCGGTTTGTGAAATAAGATGCTTATTTTTTTTGCCTCAATTTTGCTTTGCAGAGCATTTGTTTTGTTTTTTTAATGACTTTTATTAGGCTGCCTCCAATTTTAAATGTTGTCACTGCTTCCAAATGCTGATAGACTGAGATGATTTGGAATAAATTAAGTCTAAACGCACAATATTTAGACTTATAAAGTGAATATTTATGCAATGCTAGACTCAACTTTTGGTCTTTTAGTCAAAAAAAGATCAAAGTCACGTTGTCACACCGGCTGACTTTCAAACTGGCAACCCTCGTGCTCCAAGTTCAATTATTCATCTCTACGTACGAAGCAGCGCTCCGTTCGGCACCGTGGCTAAATACTGACGCCTACTTAGCAAATGAAAAGAACTTCTGCCGTGTCCCACAAATCACACATGCTGTCTTTCATTTCCTTACTTTCCCCTCTTTGGCACCTCATCATACTCACTTTAATGGAAAGTTGTCCACTCAAACTGTGATCGTAAGGGGCCAAAGGTCTAACAACCCCATCCTCCATCTCGTAGTCCATTACGCGGGATGCGACGATGTAACCTGGCTCCCATGTTTGCTCATATCGTGTCAATGATGTCATATTCTGGCTGTGGATGCGGCGGGTCCGACGCTGCCAAAAACTGTAAAGCTGTCCGGGAAAGGACACGTCCAAGCATCCTCTGCCAGAGGAGACTAGAGGAAGTGTCCCTTCCCTTCTCCGCTGCTTGGAGAGCCTACAGCAGGATGGCGCCGGCAGAGGAGTTGGAGGAAACTTCAGATTTGATGACGCCGCTCCAAAAAAGTGTCACAACATGCTTGAAGCTAAATTTGTCGATTCACGCTAAATAATTCATTATATTCCATCAGAATTTGCAAAAAAAAAATAAGAATAAAAATATGATTTACAGCAGCTTATAAATATACCATAAAAGCATCAAACATAATCGCGAACATAGAAATGTGTTTCTTGCTGCAGGTTAGCTTCGCTTGCGAGGGACCACAAAGCCTTGAACCTAGCAATACATTTTCTGTTGTTGTTCTATCTATCTGTCTGTCTGTCTGTCTGTCTATCTGTCTATCGCTCTATCACCAATGGCTAATTAGCTAGCTATTTAGCTATCTGATTCTCACGCTGTGTTAGCTTACATAGAGCTTATTTTTTTCATTTGGTTTCATGCCGAAAGATGGTTTTCGTGGGTCTTTGAGCAGAGTTGCTGCAGTTGGTGAGAAATACATCATCATCGTCCTCGGCGCACACTTCAGCTGTAACGCTCACAAACAAAAGAGCCGTGGCCCCTCGTCTTCCTCCCTCTCGGCTTCCGGCAGGCCATCTGATTGTGATTGAATGGGCGTGATTTTTGCTCTCCGCTGTAAGTGGTCACGCTCCAGTGCCGCTGTTTTGCCACTGGAAACGCATGAATACTCAAACACACTCGACTCCCGGATAGATGCGTTCGCCCGGGCCGGCTGTGGAGTGAGTCGGCGAGCTCGCTGGTCCGTGGTAATAACCGCAGCTCCTTGATGCTCAGCGGCAGATTGCTGCTGCTGCTGCTGCTGCAGTGTGGCTTTTGTCCCCAGCAGTTCACACACACACACACACACACACACACACACACACACACACGCACGCGCGCTGCTGCAACTTTCTCCACCTGTCGCCCGAGTCCTTCAGCTATCTCTCGCTCTGCATCGGCTGTAACAGTAGTTTTCATTTTCCTGAGAATTGGGAACTGTGGTGGAGATGATGAGGAGGAGGAGGAGGACGACAACAGCTTGATGTTCCCCAGAGGAAGCGTTCAACGGCGAGACGGATGAGTTTGAGGACACAAAGACATGTTCAGGAAAAGAGAATGCAGTGAGAAACTTGGTGCCTCCATGATTATGCGTCACTGGTTGTCATTTGTGAGGTCAAACCGAAGCTTTAAGTCCCAGTCGGGGCCATCAACGCTGTCTATTAATTCATATTTTAGCATTTAGGGCGACCGGGTGCCAATTTTATTTTTATCTTTTTTTTTCTCTAAGTGTCAGAGCTCTTCATGATGGTGCACAACTTCAAATCCCTTCATCTGCAGAAAAGACGGATAACTTTGTCTGCCAGCCAAGATTGAACAAAGTTAAATGACACGATATTGATCGACCCTGGGGAGATTGGCTCCCTGCTTTTACCGGCTGGAGAGGGGAGTTTAGAATTTGATCCTAAAATCTCCCTTCTTTGGTGCTCATGCTGCTGTTTTTTTCCCCCCCCTTTTTTATTTCCTTTGTTGACTGCTTTGTCAATCGCTGTAGCCGCCAGTGATGTTTTTAATTAAGTAACATACAATTATTTTCTCTCTGCCATTTCTTTTCTCCGTTGAATATGCTAAAAGACTCTGTTTTGTTTTTTTGAGAAGGATTGCGACACCGTCGGAGAGTCTGTGATGAACCAACTGTCATTTCAAACCGGAGTCTATAAAACAGGAGAGGTTGAAAAGAAGCCGTCTAAAGTGCAGTTCCCTGTAGTTGAGCTTCCAGCCTGCAGCCTGGATGCTGCTGGTGGTGACGAGGGGCCGAGGTGCCAACAGTAATTGAGGGGAAATATTAGTGAATTTTGGCATAATTATCCCATATTTCCAGGTTTTCCCACAGTCCGTTAGCGCTTCATTGATCAAATGCGACAATCTTGCAAACGATGCAAACTAAACACAGAACAAAGAGCAATATTTGTATATGGTGACCTATATCAAGCAAATAGGTCTGCACAAAATGCAACTAAATAAATGTTGTAAATGCAAATTTCTTTTGAAAAAATATGTAAATGTTTTGCCTCGTGTCTGATTAATGTCTTCTGGGTCACTAGGTGGTTTACCCTCGGCCACACCTGCGGTTCACCGCACGCACACGTTGAATCGATGAATACAGGAAGTAGCCATGGTTTACCATTTGGTACACGCAGGGGACACGTTAAAGACAGTTTTTCCCGATAGTGTTTGAATCCGCCCGCACGCCCTCCTGCTGGCAGGCAGTGAGGTGTTATAGCGGCCGATGACAAATTATAGAGGCGAGGAAGTAGAAAACCCATCCAGTCCTGGTGGCGGCTCCCATTTTCAAAAGCAGCTCCAATCCACCGTAATTAAGGCACAACAAAGCAAAAGCTGTCAAGTCATTACGGAGAATAATAAAACTCACATCAGAGCGTCACTCTCGCAAATGCCAGGCAACTTCCAGGCGCCAATCCGGGATCACGCAGGCAATCCGCTCCTCCTCCAGCGGGTGGCGGACTGGGTGGGTGGGCGGGGGGGCGGGGGGCGGTTACGGCGGATCTTTGGGCGGAGTCCCATCTGCTCGGATTTCCCGTCTCGCGGTCTTCTGTCGCGATCCGAGGATTGTGATAGATGAGAGGATAAGGAGGTAATAGGTTGGCGCGACGCTGCCTAATTAAAAACTGGAGGAAAGCAAAACAAGGAGGAACTTTATTAAAGTCAACAGAATAAAAATAGTTCACTTATAGTATAGTATGACTTTGTTATTAATCGCACAGTAATTGCGTACTTTAAATTGTGGGTAGGTGGTGCCCACATAGCGAGAAGGTTGTGGGTTCAATTTCTGGGTCTCTGTGTTTGTCCAGCGTGCAAGCAAAATGTTAAAAAGCACTTTGATAATAGTCAAATGTAAAAGTAAAGGAAAGGAATGTTTGGCAATAGCAGAGCAAATATTTCTCAGCAGCCATTCGGGAAAAATTGAAGCAACGAACCAGGAACAACATGACAAGCGGGGGGGAGGAGGCGGGGAAGGGTGGGGCATGACCTCTGGGAGCCAATACAATTTAATTATAGCTGCAATCAATTTGATTTGTAGACACACACACACACATACACACACACATACACACACACACACAAAGCAATGTCATCAGTGTATTTCAATATGGATTTAAGTTTGTTTTGTTTGTTTTTATCAGTTTGACGCATTTGAAAAAAAAAACTGTTCTTCTGGCTCCATTTTGTTGAAGGCTAAAGAGATACAAACACACACACACACACACACACACACACACACACACACACACACACACACACACAGACTCACACACCTTTCTGAAAACATACAGCTCTGCCAAAAAAAGGAAAACCCGTTTCATGGATTGACTGACACACACACACACACACACACACACACACACACACACACACACACACACAATCACACGCATTCACACACACACACACAGACGCCCACACACACACACTCTAGTTGAGGGGTAATGTAATCTTGCCCCAGCTGCTGTCTTCATCAGACCCATGTAACGGGGAAACTGCTATTTATGTTTTTCAAAAAAAGATGGATTGTGTGGCAGCGCAGGAGGAGGCCGTGAGGAGGTTACAGCCCTGAACTGACGCCACTCAGCCTGTCAGGCCTGGGAGGGTGAGGAGAGGGTGAAGGGCCAATGGAGGGGGATTGTGTGTGTGGGAGGTGGCTGTTGGGGTGGTTGGATAAGCTGTGATGATTGCACGTGGAAAGGTGCAGCGATGAGAGGAGGTGAAGATTAAACAGAGAGTGAGGGTTTGTGTTTTTCTTATGCTTTCATGTTGGTTTTACTCCTCAAGAATGTGTGTGTGTGTGTGTGTGTGTGTGTGTGTGCGTGCCATGTGTGAGTGTGTCCTCGTAGTGCGGGCTGATGTGCAACAAGGCCATTACATGGAGGAAATCCCTCCCAGAGGGAAGTGCAGCGAGTAAAGGAATTCACAAGTGTGACACTGTGTGACTGTTGCTGTAACACACACACACACACACACACACACACACACACACACACACACAATGACGATAATGAATACAGGGAGACACACTGCCATGGTCAGCCAGCTGCTATCAGAGTGTGTGTGTGTGTGTGTGTGTGTGTGTGTGTGGGGGGGGGGGGGGTGGAGGGGTCTGTGTGTGTGTGTGTGTGTGTTAGTGTTAGCTTGTGCTCTTCGCAGGTTCTTGGGTTTCCATAGCTGGCCAGAACACAGATGGTCCGACTCCAAAAGCTCTTTCATGCGTTCCAGTAAAATCAACTGGCCAGGACTGATAGTTAATAAAAGATAAATCAATAAAAAAAAAAAAATTGCGCCGGTCTTTGAAAGTGGTTGCCGTAAAACCAGACAGCCTTTGATTTGTCTTTAAAAATCCTCACGTTCTGAATGTGTTTTTAATCATTGATTGGTTTTATGGGCGTCATGATGTTGTGGCTTTAGCCGGTTCATGCAAACAAAAGTGTCCCGGTGGTCGTGATGGGTTGTCGTGACCTTCAGAGAGCAGGGAGGTCGGAGCTACAGTTAGCATCGTCCGTAGCACTGCTTGCTTATTCTGAAGATCCAGTGGTGCAGGGAGCTTGTGGTGTGCTGAGCGGTTGAGAAAAACCATTGACAGAGTGACAGAGTTTTGAAATCTGATGTGGAAATAATTTTTAGTGCTTTGAGAATAAAAAAGGAAAAAGTGATGAACAGGTTGCAAACAATATCCCGCTACTGCTGGACTTGAACTAATCTTCTCGTCAAGAGTTTTTTTTATTTATTTATTTATTTTTTTATTATTGTTTTGTTTTGTTTTGTCGCTGGTCAATGAGCCGCTGCAGACTCTGAGGCTGCGTGAGATGGAGCAAAAATGTTGCGGCCCTCTTTTGTCACGACTTTGTTTTTTGTGATTCTGAAGAAGAGAGAAGAGAGAAAGTCGCTTTTTTTCCTTCGGCGGAGCCCAGAATCTATCCTTGAGAAGTGACTTTTGTTCTGCTGTCCCGAGGCTGATGAAAGATCCTGCTCTCAATGGCGGCCCCTCCAACCACCCTTCACCACCTCCAACACCTACTTTCCCTAAAATGCATCAAAGTAACGCCGAACAGAAGCAGTTGGACTAATTTCTCTCCGGAGCTCCGCCGGCTCTTTTTCCGCCTCCCGGTGTTTGTATCTACGACACGTTCAGCATTTCTCTCCCTCCTGCTGGAGTCTCCCCCCCCCCCCCCCGGAGCCTCGTTTCACGGTCGGCTCGCGCTGCCGCCGAACGACTGGCCGCCGCTCGCTCTGGCGTGAGGACGCTCGCTCTGCAGAGCGGCGGCGGCGGGCGGCCAGTCGGGTTGCCATGGACACTGCAACATCCAAACTGATGAATGGACGTTTTGTCAGGTTGTTTTGTTTGTTTCCCGCGCCGGGGTGAATGTAAAACCTGTTCCCGCCGATAAAAAGTCTTTAGGGCTTTTTTTTTTCTGAACAGGTTATCTTGTTTGTGCCGCTCGCTGTTTGACCAGCTTTACTGCCTCGGAACGGTGGAACACGAATGTGGAGCCGACAGGATTTGTAAGGACGCGATTAGGAAAACTCTTGAAACTATTGTGTGCAAATGAATGGCAGCGTTGTTTTGTATCAGCAGGCTGAACGCTTTGATTTAAGTTTGCAGTATTGGGGGAAACCATATTAATAAATTGCATTTTTATAAAATATGTAGATATCATTAATAAAATAATAGATACAACTTGTGCAACTCAACAAGTAGAGGAATAAAGAGCAAAACTGTCAGTTTGACTAGTTAGCGATAGCAAGAGGCTTCCTCTTATATGCAATAGAATAGATGTACTTTAATAACCCCAACTTGGGAAACCACGGTCAGAAGGGTACGACACTCCTCACCAACAAGTGGTGAACCACTGCACTGTTGAGCTTCACTCGGTCATCAAACAAAAACAGCTTTCCCACCGATAAAAAAGCCTTCGTGCCCTTTTGTCTTCTCTCAATGTAAAAATGCCGTCGCCACTGCAGCAGCACCCACGCTAATCTGTTTAGCAGCGGCTCAGGCAGGCACCATCTTTTGATTCAACACTGTTTTTTTTACACACAGGGACTGAGTGCAGACTGGAGCTTTTTCTTAACACCGTTCCACGCACAATTATACAAGTGAAATCTCAGCCGTGCGGGTTAAGCTGGCGTGAATGAAAACTGCATTAACCCCCCCCCCCACCGCCGCCTTCACGGTTATTGCCGCTCGCACGCTGAGGCTGGATAATCAGATGTTGAAGCACTCGCAGTTAAGGTCTCACCAATGTTCAGACAAGTGAAGACGTCACTGAGCGCCGTGCTGTGTAAAACCGACCACGACAGTGACGGTTAATTATTTTGTGTTTATTGCCTTTTTTTTTTTTTTTTCAGCGCCCACTGCGCCGTTCACGCCTGGCGAGATCTTTATTCCTGTTTTGCGTTTTTAATTTCTCTTCTTCCGTTGCAGTACATTCAGTCCCTGTTATGGGCATAAAAAGCAGATTGAATCATTGGATTGTGTCTGTTGTCTTGAAAATGAATTTTGAAACTTTTGAGAGTCCTATGTAGAACGTTTTGGCTGTGATCTGCATTAGCACTCCAGTGAATGATGGATCCCTACAGACTCACATCTACAGACCATTTCGAGTTCTCAATTAGCCTAATTAGCTTGGAGCATGTGTTTGGACCGCGGGATCCACACAGAAAGCCCCCAGTTGGAAGTTGGTGGCTAGTGCAGCTGCTATAAGGGAGCAGTGGGCTACCAGAGATCCAGACAAGTTATTGTTTGGTAGCTTCGGCTACGCTGGCAGGTTTGCTGACTGAAAAGATGTCTCTTACAATTGAAACTGCAACTTCAAGCCCATTTTACAAATCAGAGGTCCGTTTTTTTGCTGCTTTCTACGAAAGCGAACAAGTTTAGTTTGGTCCTGATGGGCCAAACTGCACATGCAAGGTGACTTTCATCATGTTTTGGGCTTTTTGATGGCGTCCACTTATCTGTGTTAACTTTTAGTGACGCAGGGCCGGCTTAATTAAGTCAAAAGGACAAAGTTGCTGTGCCTGGCCTTCACTGATTACTGCACATAGAAGCAGAACTCCCCCCCCCCCCCCCTCCCACTTAGAAACAACTTTCTCTCTACTTAACTGCAAATGCGTGACTGTGGTGGCGTCTTGGCGTTGGAGCAGGTTGAGTCTTTGCTCTGGTTCCTCTACTTGTCCCACTGGGCTCTTTAAGAGGCTCAAGGCTTACACTGCCACGAGCCAAAGACGAATACACACGCACACACACACACACACACACACACACACACACACACACACCACAGTGGCGATAAGGAGCTATGCTTAAGGGTACTTGAGCTTTCCCCACTTCAACACTTGTTTATGGGCTGTAAGCACACAGAGTCCAGTAGTTGGGCTCTTTATTGTTCAGAGCAAACAAAAACACAAAAAAAACATGCAAGAGGAAACTGAGAAGTTTAAGCAAACACACCTACACACACACACACACACACACACACACACAGGAAAGAGGGGATTCCTTCACTGACAGTTTTGACTTCGTCCCAGTCCTTGTTCCTTAATGAGGCCGTGAGTCGTGTAGCTCCGCACACAAATTAAAACTCAATTATGTTTTAATTTCACGCTCTTTTATTAGGCCAGATAGTTTAAAAAAAAAAAAAGTAGAGTAACGACCCAAAGGGACGGAAAAAGTACGTGGAAGGACAGACGGACGGAGGCCAAGGAGGGATAAAATACAGCAGGGTCTTCGTCTGAATGATTCTTTTCCCATCAACGTCTTCAAGCTTGACCGTTGTTCACCGCGTGGCCGCTCTGTGTTGTCAGGTGAAAGACGTCCTCAATGTCACACTTGTCAAAATGTCAAAGTTTCCCTCGAGAAATGGAAAAAATATAAACGTAGGCTGCAGTGTATCGATGGATTGACCTGATGCAAATAAATGCTGCAGGTCATAGGATGGCGCTATGTGTATACTGGAAGAAGAAGTTTTAATACCTCTTACAAATTTTCTCAGTTGGCATATCCTAGAGTTCAATGTCATTTTGTTAATAGATTGAAAAACACATTTATTTATTTTTTTTTCTCCAATGGTTAATTAGTGAAAAATTAATTGTTTTCAACTCGGCATTGTGGCTCTAAGGAAAAAATAAACTTGCGTCTGCAAATTATTGTAATTGTTTTGTTTTGTATTTTCTCAGACTTCTTGTGTTTGCTCCCACCGTCGTTTCAGCCGTCAGCAGCCGCAACGTCACATGATCAGCGGGGAGCAGAGCCGGGCGGCACCCACGACAGTGACGAATAAGCACACTCACACATAATGTAATATCACCGTGCTTTGGTAGGAAAATCCATCAAATATGCACGCCCACACACACACACACACACACACACACACTGCATTTAGCCTGCAGTTACTCTGTGTGTGTGTGTATGGTAATTGATTGATTGTATAGCAGAACACAGCAGACACAATTAGTTCACCCTGGTCATCTTACTGGTGGTTCCCCAGGGACCCAGTTGACATGTTAGACACCCACCTACCTCTCTCTGACACACACACACACACACACCACTCTCCCATCACCCTCTTTCATTTTTCTCAATCAAATCCAAGACTCCGACTCCTGCCCTCCCTTCCCCTCCCCTTTTTGCCTACCCACCCCCCACTTCCCCTCCCCCCACCCTGTCAATCCATCAGCAGACACCTCTGCTCTGCGAGCCGTCCCATCCCGGCCCCTCCCACCGCTGTCGCCGTAACACTTTTAATTACGGCGAGTTAAAAATTACGAGCCGGTAACGCCGAGTCACCGGCAGGTTGCCTTTAATTGCCTGGCCGTGGTAATTCCGGACAGAGGAGCTGGGGGGGTGCTAGTGAGGGGGGGGCGGGGGGGTCACTCTGAGGTGGCAACAAATAAAAAGAAGAAGGTAGGGGAGGGAGAGGGGCTGACTGACTTTCAAATGACCTCCTTAATCAATGGCCAGCCTGTAGCGAAGCAGAGCGTTGCCACTGTCTCCTCTCTGCCGCTCGCTCTTCCCAACCTCGGTGTTGGAAATGTTATACAAGGTTGGAGGTTGGGGGGGTGGGGGGGGGGGCATAAATTTCCAAAAGAGAGCCCCTAAATAACCAATGTTCGTCATAGTTATCGTCAACGGCCTTCTTTTTTTTTCGGACTAAAAAGAGACGATAACTAAATAAAAATTCATTCACAAGGACTAAGACGAACAGGAGGCGTGTTGACATTTTTGTTAACAAATAAAAAAAAAAACGAGAGGAAAATGTCTGCCAGAGACGAGATCCAATCAGAGCTCATTTCATTTGTGGAAGGAAATGGCGATTTGGAAAGTGGCGGGAGGAGTTGGGAAGAAAACCAATCAGAGCAATCTGTACACACAGATTATCTGCAGTACAGACCAGTTTGAGACTAAATGCCAACACCAGGGAGGAAGAGGCGACAGGACATTTGGATGCACTTCGCATTTGATAGGAAAGAAAATAACACTTTGTAAAAACTGTGGCGCCAAGATATTTACTTAATCCAGTGTCGTTTTTAGTTGACCAAAATGATTACATTCCATCAACTAAAATTCGACTAAAACCAAAACAATTTAGATGATTACATTTTGACTAAAACTAAATAACATTTTAGTCAAAAGACTATGACTAAAACTGAGTCACTGCTCAGAACCAGCCGTGTTTCGGTGGCATTGTCATTAGTCGACAAGCTCTTCCGCTATTGGCTCGGTGGCAGCTCTCTCTCTCTCTGGTCGGCGCGCTAATTAAAATTCAATCTAGTCAGAAAAAAAAGAACGCCTGCTGGCGACGTTCGCTTTTGTTTCAAAACAGAAAAACAACTCAGAAAAACAACACACACTCACTCTCACACACACAGACACACACACACACACACACACACACACGGCTGCCGTACTTCCAAGCGTGAATTCATAATGATTTTGCAATGATTTACGGCGCCGCCCACGATCACGTGGACGCCGCTGGAGCCACTCTCATATATTAAAATGGAGCGCACCCCCCACCAACCACAACCACCACCTGCACCATGCCGGCTCTTCGCGGCATGGTTAGGCAACACGGACACAGCGTTTTAAAAGGCCCTCCAGCTCCAGCAAGAGTTTCTGGACTCCGCCCAGTCCTCCGCTCGCTGACTCCGCCCAGCTAATCACACTCATACATTTCTGTGCATTAAGATGTGGGTCGCCGTGGGGCCAAGTGTGTGTGTGCGTGCGTGTGACAGTGACAGAGATGTAAGCTGAGGTGGCATCTGACCAGAGGATCCATACAAGGATGACATCATCCACTGAGGGGACGGGGGAGGGAGGGGGAGGAGGGTTTTTTAGCCAACTATGAGCTCAGAATATCAATGTCATTGCCGTCAGAGGAAGAGAAGGAGGAGGAGGAGGAGAAGAAGGTGGAGGAGGAGGAGGAGAAGAAGGCGGAGGAGGAGGAGGAGAAGAAGGCGAGGAGGAGGAGGAGAAGAAGGCGGAGGAGGAGGAGGAGGAGAAGAAGGCAGAGGAGGTGGAGGAGGAGGAGGAGGAGGAGGAGGAGGAGGAGAAGAAGGCGGAGGAGGTGGAGGAGGAGGAGGAGAAGAAGGCGGAGGAGGAGGAGGAGAAGAAGGCGAGGAGGAGGAGGAGAAGAAGGCGAGGAGGAGAAGAAGGCGGAGGAGGAGGAGGAGAAGAAGGCGGAGGAGGAGGAGGAGGAGGAGGACAGCTCGCAGCCAGCGGCAGTGACGGAGGCTCCAACCTTCTCCTCCCACCTCTCGGTGCCTATAACTCCATCACCGGCAGCCTTTTATCACGGGGCACTGACACCTGTCCTTTCCCCGCCTCCTTCCTCATGTTCTCCCCGTCTGCCTGGGAGTCCCGGAATCCAGGCTGCCGCTCTGATCCTGCTCCTGTTTTTTTAATTTAAGATGGGACAGAAAAAAAAAATACTTTTCTCTCTCTCACACACACACACACACACACACACACACACACACACACACACACACACACACACACACACTAATGGTGGTCCACATATATATATATATTCTCCTTCTACTCTGGCCCTGCTGTGGGACTGAGGGTAATCAAGGTGAGCTATTAAACCAGGGGCCAGTGGGATTCCAATGACTCAGTGGCAGCTCTGACGTCACTGAGCGATCTGATCGACAGCTCCTGCATCTCGAAAAACCGCTTCAGAATTAGTCACCGTCTCTCGTTTATTTATTTTTTTGACGCACAATTCGTGTGTGTCTGTTTTTATGTTGTTGTTTTTCTAAAGAAAGATCCAAATGTCCTCCAGTAAATCACCCACTTTCGTCCAATTACGAGTAAACAAATTAGACTTTAACAAGACGTGTCTTCTTTACCTGAAGAGAAAAAAAGCTAATAATAATAATGAAAGGCACTGAGACGAGAAGAGCAAAACAAAGAAGAAGAGGAACGCCGCCGCAGCCAATGAGCAATCTGCGGCGCCGCCTGCCAATCATCTGGAAAAAAACCCACGTCTCATTTGTTTACACTAATTACAGCTCGACTCGTCGCTGGGAATTCACTTCCCGGTTGAAAAGGACGGTGCGCTCACACCTTCTGGTAGCCGCGCGCGTTCCTTTTCCTCGCCGCGCCTTTCATCCACCTCTTCTTCATCTCCCTCCTTCCCTCCGCCGCCGCCCTCCAACCGCTCCTCCACTTCCAGCTGCATCTCCTCCATCCTCCATCCACCTCTTCCTCCTCCTCCTCCTCCTCCTCCTCCCCCTTCGGCTGTTTGAAAGGGGAGCTCTTTGAGGGTCCGCTGACTTAATTACTGTAATGGGGTTTGTGACACTTGAGACCAGGAGAAGTGAAAAGACTGAGGAGAGGGACTGGGAGGAAGGAAGGGCAGTGATTGGCAAACCAGCCAACATTATTACGCCTTCGACATGAAGGCCTCGGTCGGCGGCCGCCGCCGAGGCTCCGCAGAGACACGATCTCTCCCGCTGCACTTTGCTGCGCTTTTCATCAGCCCGTCCTTACTGGGAAGGTTTAATTGCATGTGTGTGCGTGTGTGTGTGTGTGTGTGTGTGTGTGTGTGTGTGTGTGTGTGTGTGTGTGTGTGTGTGTGTGTGCGCGCGTGCATGTGTGTGCGCGCACATCCATGTTTTGGCCCGGCGGCCTACAATTTTCAGAAGTGGTGTTCAGAAGACTCTCTCGGAGAACTTGTTAATTAAGCGATGGCAGAACGTGTCGGCTGTGGCTCAGAGGAAATATCCCAGCAGTTTCGGGCTGTTTTTGGTTTCAGAGTTTGTGTTTCGCAGGTTGTTGTTATCACGCTCTCTAAATGGTATTTCAGGGATTTTTTTTTTTTAAGGGATTTTTTTTTTTAAGGGATTTTTCGCAAACATGTTTTCTCCAGACTGACGCTGATTGTCGCGCTAATGACTCATCTGAAAATGCGATCGCTCAATTGTCCGGGTTTTCGCAGCGTTTTCCTCAGGTAGGGAAATTGAGTTGACCCTTGTTGTCGCTGCTTGCGATCACCGTGCCAGGTTCTCAATTGACTGGAGCATAAAGCAGAGAGACTCAGGGGGAGGAAAGGACTCACGCAAGGTGGGAAGAAGAAAAAGAAGTAGAAAACTGCAGGACCAAGAGGGTATGACAGCCAAATTCTTGTCTGTCTGTTTATTCATTTGAGTTCTTTCATGTGGCTCAACATGCTGGCACCAACACAGCCATGCAGACTGTCCACTTGCACTTCACTTGAGAGTGAATTCCCTGTCAAGTTGATGGAATCCGAAGAGGGATTTTGACGGGCAGCTTAAAGAGGGAAATTTCCATTTGTTTGATTACATTTATTATACCCCATTTATTAGTCCATGAAGACAATTAAAAAATCGTATTAATTTGTTTTCACTTTGTTGTGCTTTAAAATCGCCATTAATTACACTTTTTAACACAAAAACATCAAGCTTTTATTTTGTTGATGGAGGATAAAAACCAACACAAAGAAAAGAGAGCAGAAGATGAAACACACACACACACATACACGCACACACACACACACACACACACACCCAAAGCCCTGAGGGGGACAGACAAACAGCTGAGGTACTTTATGTTGCTGGTGCGAGTAGACTGGAATATAAATGGTTCCTCCACTCCCCCCATTAGTCTGACTGACTGGACGGAGGACAGGTGGCGCTGGGGGGTGGGGCGATGGGGGGGTGGCGGGGGGGCGGGGGGGTGAGGGAGGGGACTCAGGTGGTGGGCAGACGTAGTGACGGAAACCTCCCGTCACCCTCCTCCTTTGTTTTTTCTTGCTCTCATCCAGGCCGGCGCTCCGGCTCGCTGGCACGCGGCGCTCATTTATCTTTGGCTTGGCCCAAAACCTGGAGCGCCTGGGAGAAATATGAACGTCGGGGCAGATCGTGGCTGGCAATGCTCAAATTAATCGTTTATGCAAATTTCACCTAAGTGCAAGGTGAAATTATTGCACCTGCACACACGTCAAATAATACTCCTGGATGAGTTTATGTCTCACTTTTTAGAAGTTATGCTCAAGGTAAAAGGTCCGTTCAGCACCGGACTCCTGCTGCCACCAGTTTGTTTAACCCCTGCTGCCCAGTACACCCAGTCTACTATTTCTGCACTGCTATGGCTGCTCCATTATCTCTGCGTCCCAATACTATCTATCCACATAGCCTCAGCGTCTCGGTATATTTAGCTGCTGTCTGAGGTCAGCGCGGCCTCACTGACTCACTGTAACTTGCGGCTCCTGCCTTGCTACTCCATCCTAATTAGTTTATGGAGCTCTGCTCTATCATAACAAATGAGAGCAACTCACCTTAACATGATGCAATGCTTGGCTTAAGAGCCGTTTCCTTTTCATCTGTAATCAAATAACATGGAAATAAAGTGGGATTGTTGTTATGAAAGGTACTTTGCTGGGAGTGCATCCAGTCCGTTAGGTTTAATTTACGCAGCACGCAATAAATGATAAAGTGCATTAAAGCGTAATATATCCTGTGAATTATTCTGATTTTATCATATCCCAAAGCGACGTGTTTTCCGGTGCTGTGTGCGTCTTTTCTTCCCTGTTAATTATCCTCCGCTAAATCAGCTCTTCTCACTGAAAGCAATTTCGGAGTTATCAGAGCGTCTCTGGTTCGACTTGCTCTGAGATATTTGCTTCATCTGGGACTTCCACGAATGGAGTGAACCAGGACAGAAAAGGATATTTTTAGACTCGCAGTCTTCAGCTCATCATCATCTCTAATGTGTTTGCCAAACGAAGGTGTTTTGGGGCAAGTTAACATAGTTCTTCTTCTTCCTCTGTCTTTGTGCGTCGCTGGCTGTGCTGTGGCAGCAGGTGTGTAAATATCACCCTGATGAACGTGACGTCGGCTGGACGTGCGGAGGGACCCAAACGCCACTCATCCATCCGCCGCTGCCTCTTGTCTTCGCTCAACTCAGACATTGATCCTGACTCATCTGCTCATCATCGACATCGCCTGACACACATCTCCCCTCTGCTCTCTGCTCTCCCGGGGCCACTCATTACAATTCTGGGTCTGTCCTGGCATCACTTTTTTGCCAAATGTCCTGCTGGTGCCCGCGCTGACAGCTGAACCCAAATTCACCGCTTCGCTGACTCGGATTATGGGCCAGTGGGCACCCAGTGTTGTCACCTGTTTGCAAAACGAGCCCAGAAACGGCTGGAGAATGTAGGATGAAATGGCCCCGAGTTAAAACAAACAAACAAACAGAAAAGGGCAAATTAAAAAAATCACGCGCCTGCCAAGTCATGAACTCACAGATAGGAAACTGCGCACTGAGTCAGTGGCCTTTATAGCTTTCAGAAAAAATAAGACATTAAAATGGAAAATATATAGGATGTCAACTTGAAAGACAATATTTTATTCTGAAAATCAGGTTTCATTTTTTGCACCGCTTGCTGGTGCGACATCTCATAATTTCACGGCCCCAGCTGAATACGAATGAACCCAAAGTTTGTATCAGGGGTTTAGGAGACAATAATCATTGAGTAATTGAAATGGTCAAGTGGTTTAATGTGATTACAAGTATGGATGCTGACTCGGTAAATTTCACAGAGCGTATTTTATTATTTTTTTGGTTATAGTCTTATAATTAGAACTTCAGGGCAAACCCCCCCGCCCCCCCCCCCCAAAAAAAAAAAAGATTTCTGATTTCATTTGCGAGACACAGTAGCAAAATGAAAGTGACACTGTTTTTCAACCATCTAACCACCACCAGAGTCCCTTAGTGACTTGTGAAAGAATAAATAAATAATTAATCAGTTCAGCCATCAATCAATCAATCAATCAATCAATCCATCCACAGGCATCTCAAAGCGCTTTTCACCTCAAAGAGAAAACCAAGTGAAAGTCATCGGTTCTGATTTCGTTGGACTTTGGACGTTTTCCTTCGTTGTTGCTCCTTTAACACCCACAAGGCCCACAACACTTTACAGTTCACTGCTGCCTGGTTTGAGATTCTGTATCGTGAGGCTGCATTTTTATCCAGTGACAGTCTGCCACACTCTGCTGTGTGTGTGTGCGCGCGTGTGTGTGTGTACACGTGGCTGCACTCCACGCTGCCACCTGCTGCCAGGCACAGATCAAGTGTAAACTTACTGCACCTCTGCTTCACTCTCGGCTCAAACTTTTTTCCTCTCCATGTCTTTGTTTATGTTCCAGAAAGCTCAGCCTTGCGCACTTAGGAGCCATTTTTAAAATGCGGCGCACCTTCTGTTACTACTCGCTCTCCATTCTTGTTGTCAAGTGAACAAACGAAAGGTCGAGAGTGTTTGTTTGCTCCAGTCGCCGGGCTGCCAATCTGCCTCCACTCCCTCTGAACACTGGGAGGTCGTAAAATCGTGCGGTTAGCAGCGACGTCCCATTTTTATTTTATATTTTTTGGCTTAATCTCATCAGGCGACTTTTTGGCCCGATTAGTTTTGGTTTGTGCAACTTTCAGGCTACTGAGTGTGTATTTGTCGGTGGTTACGACCAGGTTATTTTATGGAAATAGACGCTTTGAGTTCACCGCATGGAGCTGGAGCGCAATCAGTGAAATAGAGCCACTCACTCAGGACTGACTTGATGTTCGCTCCGAGAGCTGCTGGTCTCCATTTAAATCTGGATTATTGCAGCGGCAGAGGGTTCATTTTGCCGAGGTTAGTTTTTGACATGCTAATGAAAATAACATGCAAGGGGCGGCGAGGACCCTTTTTGCAGATGGACTGAGCTTTACGTCTTTCAATTCCACCTTCGTCCAATTTAATATGGCTTTTACCGGCCACAGGAAGTGCGACCTACATCCATTTGGATTCATCTCACTGCTCCATCTGGTTAAGTGCTCATTCAAGCCGTCTAAAAATTGCCAGGTAAAGCTTGAAAGAGGACTGGACGAGCCCTCTGTTCAGCACATTCAGGCTGACCAATCAAAATTGTGTGTGATGCGTCAAAACAACATGTGTGCAGGTTGGCAGATGTGGCAGGAAGCTGTTGGCATGATGAAGAAAAGCAGATTGGATTGTGAATTCAGAGTTACCTGAGTTTCTCTGACAATCTGACTAGAAATTCTGAATTAAATGGCTACTTTAGGTGATGTACAAGGTGATTTTTCAGTCCAGTGCGACAGCTCTTTTCCAAGTCAAACTTGTGTTTTGCACCATTTTTCAGCAGCTCGGTTTGGGATTTTGTGCCATAACAAAGTTGGACTGGCAGCACGGTGCGGTCACAACAACAGACTCATCCATCTATGTTTTCTGACTCACTAACCAGCCAAAATTCCGACTTCCGAGTTAAATCCAATCAGCCCCAATGGTCTCGTTTTGGGTTGCTCCAACTTCTGGATGTTCCAGTGTCCTGGGGGGGAGGGAGTGGGGGGGATCTGTAAAAAAAAAAAAAAAAAAAACCCTCATCAGATCATAATTCATAAGATCCAAGTTCTGAGCTACCATTGATCTCCCCTTCACAGAGATCCAGCCCAGCCACCTTGCAAGTTTTCTTCCTGTATTTTCAACCTGAAGACTGCCACTAAGAAGTTCCGGATCTCTTTTCTTTTTTCCTGCAACAGGGAAGCCACCAACACCCCCCCCCCCCCTCCCCCCCCACTCTCTCTCTCTCTCTCTCTCTCTCCCCCCCCCCCCCTCTCTCTCTCTCTCTCCCCTCCCACCCCCCTTCCTCTCTCTCTCTCCGTACATTCGGAGTGGTCGAGGCTGCTGCGGCGGCACAAGGCGGTGCGGATCCCCCGTGAGTGCCGCCGCTCCTTCCAGCGGGTTGGACGTGATTGTCCGGTGGGAACCGTCAGCGGAACGAATCTCTTCCATCTTTTACGCGCTCGGAGCAACGGCTATCTTCACCCACTTTCTCCCGGATATCTTGCCATTTAGCAGCCGGCGGGGTTTTCTCACCAGGTAAGAGGCTTTGCTTTCTCTTCAAGTTTGTGTCCTTTTTTGGAGGGGAGGAGGGAGACGCCGCCTGCACCTCCGAGCTGTTCGCTTGCTCCCTTCTCCAGCCCGGTTCATTCTGGTGGTTTGACGCGTCAGTGTGAGGACTACTGGGTGCCCAATATTTCACCTTGATTTTTTTAAATCCGGAAGGAAACTTGCGGAGCTTGGTTTTGAAGTCGGGACCGAGGTAGCTACAATAAGATGAGCGTTTTCTTCTCAGGTCTACGTACCTGGAACGTTTCGCCATTTCGCCCAGAAATGAATAAATGTTCTGACTGTCAACGATGGTTCAGTCCCCAATTTATCAGAGCGCGAAACACCCGGCTAAGTTCATTGTAAATGGATTATTGCACGGGTTTTTTTTGTTTTGCTTCCCCCCCCCCCAGGTTGAAACTGCTTCGGCTGGTGATTCGATCATTAAAGATTTATGAGACACCGTGATCCAGGTAGCGGTGGTCCAACGTGCTGCCGTGATGGTTTGACAGTTAAATATTAGGACCATTAGGTTTGTGCGCAGCAGCGGCAGGGAGCTCCGCGTCTTTACGCACGGCCACTTTTGTGCAGCAGACTATAAAGTTTGAGATTTTTTTTTTCTTTTTTTTCTTTTTTTTTTTTTAATCACACGACCGCTTCAGGCTCCCGAGTAAAGCTGGAATTCAAACTGTCTCTGCAGATCAGAAACAACCTTCAAATGGCCCATTAAAGAATATGCTTCAGTAAAAATAATAGAAATTTAAACAGTTCTCTCGTTCTTATCATCGTGTGTAAGATTAACTCTCGGTGACACAGTGTTAAGGTGGGAGAAGGGGTTTCTTGTTCTTCCACCCTCAGAGGAGCTGGAGGGTCAATGAGGTTAATGGATTTTATGCCTGCTGTTCCTGTGTGTATGTAGCCCAACTTGTGTATGTGTGGATGTTCGAGTGTGACTCCTCTTTATAACCGTTACCCTCATATCTCCTTCTCCTCCCTTCCACAAAAAATAACCAATAACCCCAGACAGTTTCTGACAGGGCACCTCGAGCGAGAGGTTGCCAGCCTGACACAAGTGCGAGGCGGCTCCGCCTCTTCTTCACATGTCTCCCTTACAAACAGGCGTCGGTGCTTTGCTGCTGCCTCTGGCGCCCGGCGATAAGGCTCAAGGGGTCCGACTCCAGCGCTTAACCCTCTGAGTGGCATGACTCTCCAGGGGCAGCGCTCTGTGACCGCCTTGATTAGGCCATAATAAAAACCACTTACAGGGGGGCTTTCAGGTGACATCACTGTCCCGGGTGGAGATGAAGGCGCTGAGGATCCCGCTGAGCTCCTATTTAGGACTAAATAACATCACATATCTGGACCAGAATGGTGGATTTATGAAAATGTTTGCCTGGAAAGTGCTGAAACTTGGCACACGCAGTGCCAAGTTTTTTAAGTCTGAGGTCTGAGGTGTGCTCAAAGTCGAGGGACAGGATATTAACCAAGACATTCAAGGTTTTGTTAGAAGTTGTTGGCTACTGTCCTCAAGTTTAGTGTTGATTTGAGCTAACCTGATGATAGTCTCCCTAGACCAATCTCAGATTACATTCTAGACTTGATGTTTTAAATCCCAGAGCATCAGAGGTCTGTTTAAAAGTAGTTTATGGTTCATGTTAGATTTGTGTTGTGCAAATGCAGAGATCTTTTGGAAGTATAGAGTTAAACGCTGCGAGTCTAGAATGGCAGAAGAATAAAGCTCGGGAAGTTTGGCATTGGCAGAGAGCAGGAGCTCGCAAAACTAAAAATAGCAGCAAGCGATCTACTTCAACACTTGTAATTACTATTATGTCTTATTGTTGCATTGCAGTACCAGGAACATTCGACTTGTGCATTATTTCTTACTGTATCTTCAGTAATCAAAGTGTTAGATATAACTGTTTATTTGTTTGTTTTAGAACGGCTCACTCTGCAGATTCTTTCATGTTTAAGCTTTGTTATGAATTGGCCCCTTGCCATATTGATCATTCTGGAACAAACTTCCTACATAAATGCTGGGAGAACAGTGATCCATGTGCTGAGTCTCTATCACGGGGGTTTATGAACCGACCCGGTCAGAGATGTCCATGTATTGATCGTCACTGATGAGGTCATAATATTTGAGCTGAGAGGAGAGGTTCACCCTCGAATGAGCCGGAATGAGCACCTTAGTAAATTCTCCCAAATACTCCCAGAGCTGTTGGGGGAGATGGAATTATGGCGTCAGATTTGTTAATCCTCATGAATTTCAAAGTCCACGATAATGAATCATAATAGTGCACCAATGCCAAGATGAATATATCGTGTTTAGGCATTGCGTCTCAGTCCATTTGTGTTAAAAAAAAAAAAAAAAAAAAATTAAAAAAGAATTTCAGGGCACTCAAAGGTGCCCAGTAGTGATAAGATTTATTGGTGATGTGTTGCAACTGACAAGGTGTCATGTATCACCAGGGAGCTAATGTTTGTGTGTGTGTTTATTTATTCATTTTTGGAAAAAATAATACTGTGTGTGTGTGTGTGTGTGTGTGTGTGCGTGTGTGTGCGCGTGTGTGTTAGTATAACTCTCAGGTATTAGCCCTTGTCATGTTGGGTAAATAGCCATTCATCACCCGTGCTGCTCTATGTGATGGTACTTCCAACATCCAATCCATTAGCCAAACGCCGGATATCCACTCTAGGAAGGGAGATGCGATGCATTCCTTCTGAGCAGCTATTCAATAATATTTACATTCCAATTAAATGCATAGAGCCTTTAAATGTGCACGGCGCTCATAAAGCTAGCTTCTGCTTTAATGTTATTGACAAAAATGAAAAAGAAAACGAAGCGGGACTTGTAACCCCAATTTATTATGTAGAATTGGGCTTCCAGAATTGTTTGGTCACGTTTGCCGCCAGTCAAGGTTAGTAACAGACATCCTGAGTTGTGTATATACACACAGCAAGGTTTGGACTTCAAAGATTGTATCCTTGCATACTGACCCATTCTGACCTCTGACCCCTGGCATCAACGAGGCATCCTCCTCACAATTGCAGCATCACTGGATACTTTCCATTTTTGGAACCATCCTCTGTAAACCCCCTAGAGATGGTTGTGAAGTGGTGAAAATCCCAGTGGACCGACAGTTTGTGAAATACCCGTTTGGCACCAACAGCCACGTTCGAAGCCACTTCTCCTCCTCCTTCCGCATTCTGATGCTCCGCTTGGACTCCAGCGAGTCGTCTTCCCCACGTCCGCAAACCTCAAGGTTCCGAGTGGCTGCCGTGTGATTAGCTGATTAGCTGTTTGTGCAAACAAGCAATCAAACATGAAACATATCACCCAATAAAGTGGCTGGCGGCTGTGTAATTTGGCCAATGTTCTCTCAGGGGGGAGGGGTCCAGAACCATAGCCAGAGCCCATCACCGAGATAAGAGATGGAGACGTTCTTGCTCTTCATTTGCGGAGCTCTCATGTCGCGTCGTCCTCATACGATCAATAAATGGGACGTGAAAAACGTCTGTGCATGCGCGCAGGCAGAGGACTGATGGATGATACGCTGGATTAACGGTGACACCGCACAGAGACGCACAACCACCCAACCCGCCTCCCCCTTCACTTCCCCCCTGGCCCACAGTCGCCCTCTGAGCTACACTTGTCAACACCGCTGCTGTGCTGCGAGGTGGAGCCGTGGCAGACGTGATCAGTGTTGTCGCCAGTCGCTGCTTCTCACCTGCCAGCCGTGAGCTTCGCCAGGGCCGGACTTGGACGCCACGCTCTGAGTGCTTTCCCCGTCCAATCCGAAACCACCCTCAGTTGAAATGCAGCAACGGAAAATGTAGGGCGATATGATAAAAATATGTGGGGGAAAATATTTCTGAAATAGGGGTAGATGTAGCAGACTACCACCTAGTGGAGATAAACCCCTCTTCAGGGGCATCAGAAAAGAGCAATGCACCTGTAGATACTGTGATGGTAATAATATACAGAGAACAAGTTACTTTTAAACATCTTTTTTTTTCTTTTTTCTTTTTTTAAAGTTGAAATGTGACACATTAGAAGCCAACTTAAAGTCAGACGATAAATGTTTTGGGTGTAATCCCTAATTTGTACCTTAATGCTCAGAATACTTGGACAGAAGCTTCTACTGGTGAAAAAAAACCCTCACACATCTGCTCAGTCACAACAGCCTCTGGTGTAAACTCTCTCTGACTGTCACACACAAGGTTTTGGTTCGGTGTCGACGGCCAGTGGCAGCCTGACAACTCATTATTCCTTATCTACTTAATTTGCTTTCCGTAATGTGAGAAAAATCTTGTCAGCGCTGAAGCTTGCTATTCTTCCGTGAGGAGATAACGTGGATCAATTCTCACAGATCCACTTGGCCGCAGTGATTCTGTCCCCGGAAATCACACACACACACACACACACACACACACACACACACACACACACACACACGACTCACAGCAGTTTGACTGTTTAAAATCCCATGTTATTGATTGGAATCGTGACATTTCCTCATGTATCATTGATCACCTACGTGACCGCGCAGGATGCTGTCAGATGCTGGTTTATTTACTTCTTAAGTGGTCTCATCCTGGTACTCCACACACTCACTCACGGTGCAACATTCCTCTGCATTCAGATACCAAACCCGTTTTTTGTTTATTTTTCCTTTGTTGTTGCCTGCATCATCTGAAGGCTGAAAGAAGCACAAAGACCGAGGGGGCGGTGCTCCACTTCCTGCCTTTGCCTGCAGGTGCAGGTCTGAGAACCTGTAATCAAAA
Source organism: Nelusetta ayraudi (assembly GCF_046127955.1). Taxonomy (NCBI): domain Eukaryota; kingdom Metazoa; phylum Chordata; class Actinopteri; order Tetraodontiformes; family Monacanthidae; genus Nelusetta; species Nelusetta ayraudi. The sequence continues at coordinate 17,697,218 of NW_027466098.1, read as the reverse complement.
AACACTCACCGGTTACTTTCAAATTCAGCGCAGCAGTGTTTTAACCATTTACAAAACCCGCTCTCATCCCTGCTCCTCCTTTTTTTTTCTTCTTCTTCTTTCAAGAGGAAACGGTGACGGCAGCATCAGAAGTGAAAAGCAGCCAGTAATGCATTCAGAGTGAGCCGGAGACTTTGCGCTGCTTGTTTAAAACTGTGGATCAAGGACGCTGGTCCCCCCTCTCCGTCTAGGCCCCACCCCCACTGTGACTACATTTGCTTTGCGACGTATTACTTCTGAAATACATCGAGGCCACACAAACAACCCCGCACCTCTGACTTTGAATATAAACCAGTTAAAATGTTGTCTTGCTGCTTTTGTCTTTCGCTTCGACGGATTTTCTTGACTTCTTTCAAGCAGTCGCTTGTTGTTTTGGGGATCACTGTTTCCACTCAACTCCATCTTCCCTCAACTTCATGCATAAAATAATATGACACAGGGCTGTCAAATACAGGCTACACAATTGACAGCCCTGCACTGCAAACATAACTAAACTGGAAGTAATTGGAAGTATATTTATACCCAGAGTACAAGACATAAAATGCATTTTTGCTATAAAATGAACTTTAAAACCAAACAGATTTGATTTGCTTGGGATTTGGAAGTGTTTTGGATACAGCGCTGTGAATATTAGTAGCCTGCTCACCTTTGCAAGGATCAACTGCTGTTGCCAGAGTGTGTGTTTCCTTCTCAGCAGCTCTTGCATTATTTCAAATCTGTCTGGAATTTTTCTGGCCTCACAGGAGCTGAGTTGTGGTGACTGTCACGCTTCCTTGTGTCCAGCTGTAACTTCCCAATGCCCAAGTCACGAGTCACCCCGGGGGTTCTCTCTCTCCAATGGTGACTATCAGCAATCAATCCAACAAACACAGCTGGCCAGAAGAGGCAGACGTGTCCCCCCCCTAAAAAAACTGCCCCCAAAGTATCTTTCCACAGTAGATGATCTCCCTCCGTGTCTCTTTTCTGTTTTTATCGACAGGTGACCTGTAATCAGTTGTGAAGAAGGCCAAAGGGGAGGAGATCAAGTGAAAGGAGAGCACGGAGGGAGAGGATGAGCAATAGAGAGCAGGACCCGGGAGATTCCTCGTGCACAAACGGAGCCTCTTGCTCGCACGGCCGCCTTCCGATTCAGGGAGAATAAAGAGGATTTGCTTAAAGAGGGTCAGCGGGATTTTAACCTCGTGTCGCTGTTTTGCCCCACAGTCGGGCGGGCAGGAGGGATCACAACGTGGTCTCGACAGGAGTTCCTATGGTTGTTTATCACGTGTAAACATCCTCTTCAGATAATCCCTCCTCAAACCTTTTTTTTTTTGCCAGAGTCGCACGGACCTTTATGCCATGGAGAAGACGTACTCGTTGACCGCCCACTACGACGAGTTCCAGGAGGTGAAGTATGGCGGTCGGTACAGCAGCGAGATCCTCAGCAACGGCATGACCCTCCACCTGGGAGGCAGCCTGGACCGCCACGTGGGGCGGAACCGGGGCGGGACCTGGTCCGGCACGCGGAACAAAGACCAGAGCAACGGCGGCGGGAGCGGCGGGCTGCCTCGCTGGAGCCGGCGGGAGATCTGCCTCCTGTCGGCGCTGGTCTTCGCGGCGGGCATGTGCGTCATCCTGGGCACCATGCTGGCCCTCAAGTACATTTCCCTGGACGGCCAGCAGGACCCCCAGTGCGGACTGGACTGCCAGCGCAAGCGCACGCTGCTGCGGGCGGCCCGCTTCGTCCAGGCCAACATCGACCCGACCATCCAGCCCTGCCAGGACTTCTACTCCTTCGCCTGCGGCGGCTGGCTGCGTCGCCACGGCATCCCCGAGGACAAGCTCAGCTACGGCATCATCACCGCCATCGGCGAGGACAACGAGGAGAAGCTGGAGCGCCTCCTGCTGGAGCCCATCCGCCGGCACGGGGCCGAGTCGGCCGAGCGCAAGGTCAAGGAGTTCTACCGCTCCTGCGTCAACATGCAGGAGATCGAGAAGCTGGGCTCGGCGCCCATGACCGAGGTGATTGACAGCTGCGGCGGGTGGGACCTGGTGGGGGCCCCTCCCAGCGCCGCCGGCTGGGAGAACGAGGGCGCCCCGCAGAGGCCCGACTTCAACGAGCTGCTGTACCGGACCCAGGGGGTGTACAGCACCGCCGTCTTCTTCTCCCTGACTGTCAACGTGGATGACAAGAACTCCTCCAGGAACGCCATCAGGGTGAGAAGCCGGCGACCGAGTTTCATAAACTGATGCCTCTTGTTTTAGACCAGAGGATTTCGGTAGGAAATTTGCTTTCAGGCATTAGAAAATTGGCCACGTGGTATTGAAACCCACGCAGTCCAATCAGGATTCATTTCAATATTGGAAAAAACAAGCCTTGAAGAAAAGCACTTGGAAGAAATGTGTTTTAGTGACGGTCTGACTGCGTCTCCATGTCAGACCGAACGGCAACACACGTCATATTTAAAAGGGCCACTACGCAGTTTTTCCATCTTAAAATTAATATTTCCCTTTTACTCATTTATAGACTCGTACTTGCTAAAATCTGTAGAATGCACCAGTGAGACGCTGTGGCCGCTTGGCCTGGTATGAGGCGACCTATCTGTAACTAGCGTGCAGTTGGGACGGGCCGGTTCCTGCAAGAGGGTGCTGGGCAGGCAACCAACGGACAGTCCCACACCAGGACAGCTGGGCTCACTGTGCCAGTGACAGAGACGCCGTTTAAGCTGTTACGAGTCAGCGAATCAGAAAAAGTTTTATTTCTACGCTGTCATCTGAGGATATAAAAAGCACAGTGTTGCTTTAAAACTCACTGACACATCCGTGGTTGTACAAACCTTGATTCGCCCGTCACTGCTGTTGGCAGCACATCTTTAGTATCAATGTCTCAACACTTCTCCATCCAGCGTACTGGCAAACAACCTATCATATATAACGGGCGTAAGACTTGTGATTTCAGGAAAACGTCTAATTTTCGGAGTTTATCCCGAGGCCAGAACCAATTAAAAAGGCCGCCTGAGAAGACAGGATGATTCTGCATGTCCAACGTGAATCAGGAATTTGTGTTTTGTAATATTGATGGGCTGAGATTGAAAGATATGTCGAACAGCTTGTAGATATTGGCATCGTTATGCATTATTCACACATCAGATCCATTCTAAATAAAGTATAGGGTGGCGCCGCGAATGTGCTTTCTGCAAGAGGCTCGGCAGAACATATGTGCCTGTGCAATGAAACATTTAATGAATTATTTTAATGAATTTAATGAATTAATTTGTGTGTGTGTGTGTGTGTGTGTGTGTAGATTGATCAGGAGGGCCTCACGCTGCCTGAGAGGAGCCTCTACCTGAGCAAAGACGAGGAAAGCGTGAAGGTCATCATGCGTCTTTATATTGTCTCCCCACTTCAGGCTCCCTCCCCTCTTTACCTCTTTTATTATCCATTTTGAGTGCTCTTGCAAAAAAGCCCAAAAGCCCACTTCCCCTTTTCCTTCGTCACCCTTTGCTTCGCCTAATCTGCCTCGTCACCGGGATCTTTGCCGTCCGACCTTCCTCATTAACCAAGCAGCTCCTCCCACCCCACCCACTCACCCACTCCCTTCTCCCCCCTCATCTATTGGTGCCGGTGCCTCATCTGCCTCTCCTCTTCATCAACCCACCTGTTTGCCTCGCCCACCCGCTGGGCTTTTGTTATTCTTTACGTTTGGCCACCTGTCACCCCCCTCGAGTCAGCAGCCATTAGCGTCGTTCTCACCCCCCCCTCCCCCCGACCCCGACCCTCACCCTCTCCGTCGCTGCGCTTTTCGCAGATCCTGGCGGCGTACAAGGCCCTGATGGAGCGCCTGCTGAGCATGCTGGGAGCTCACAATGCCACGCAGAAGTCCAAGGAGATTATACAGCTGGAGACCCGTCTGGCCAATGTGAGCCGATTTCCCTGATGTGTGCTTTTGTGCGTGTGCGCGTGCTGTGAAACTGAGCGAAATCTCTTTTCTCTGCAGATCACCGTCTCCGATTATGATGACCAGCGAAAAGACATCAACACCATGTACAACCGCATCACCCTCAGGCAGTTACAGCGCATGGCTCCGAGCGTGAGTACCACACACTCATGCGCGCACACACACACACACACACACAGCGCATAAACATACTTATTATCTGCAAGCTTGTGTAGGTTCGTGTGGTGTTGTGCTGCTGCACATGCATTTGGGGGTAAAAGACATGCATGATGGATTAAGATGTGAACTCCAACTGAGCATTTTAAGTGGTTTGGCCAAACACACACACACACACACACACACACACACACACACACACACACACACACACACACACACAAAAGCACAACAAGCAGGCAGGCAGAGGTTGGGGGAAATGTAATAAAGGAAAATGGAATGGAGGAAGAGGGGAGGCACTGGGGAGCGATTGAAGGAGCAGTGAGACACAAGCAGGGAGGAGAAGAAGGTGGTGGTGGTGGTGGTGGTGGTGGTGGTTCTTCTGAGGCAGCGCTCAGAGAGAATGTCTGGTGGCTGCAAAGGGACGGATGAGAACGGCAGCAAGGCAGCAGACAATCTGGTCCTGTTCTGAGGGACAGATAAGGAGTTTTAGCTTCGCTTTGGCAAAAATATAAATACACGCGCACGCTCAGGAGATAAACAGGCACGTGCGGATGTGAGTGGGCGTAAAGAGGGTTTTTTGAGAGGCTGACAAGGACCTAAAAAAAAAAAAAAAGAGGAGGGAGGTGCAGGCCAAAGCAGATCGGAGGATAAAGATGGGAACGAGGAAAAGAAGGAAAGCCGCTTCCTCCGTGCGTCGCCAGCGTTTGGATGCTTTCACTTGGATTTAGCCTCCAACTGTTGCGAAATCCCTCGAGCTCACAGTGTGTCGGCGCACTCACAGTCAAAACGATCAGCATCAAGATTACAATAGGATAGGATAGAATAGAATAGAATAGATCAACTCACGAGACAAAGTTTGCTGTTCGGGACTTTTTTTGGCCATTTTCTTATCCCATAACCTTCCAAGTTACAGATCTTTTTTTCAGAGCTAAAGCCTTACATGATCATTTTGGTCATAGTAATTAATCATAAAAAAACTTATATTTATCTCTCTGTTTACAGCCTAGTGCCTTCTAGGTAATAACACTGGTCTCTGCAGGCCGATTTGCTGAACTTTGTGTTTGCACACTCGCTCTGTGAAAAGCATTTTGTGCTATAGCCGCACTGAGACACCTGGGAGAATTCATTCACATTTCAGCACAGATGCAGACAATAATCAAGGACAAGCTAATTATATTGAACGTCATCCTCACATTATCACTGTCATAGATCCAGTTCGTGTTCGAAATCGAATCAGAATCGAACTGAGGCGTTGCAACGAACCTCATCAGTTTTCAAATATTTCCATTTTCGGTGGCCGCCGCAACGCACGCGAGGATCATATCTGCGTCACGTCGTTATGAGTCGTGGCATAAACAGCGCGGCAGCTGTGGGCAGAATGTGGCTGTTCTGACTCTGCAACTCCTCCTGCTTTTCCTTCTCCTCCTCATCCTGCTTTTTCTCCTCCTCCGCACAGTTTCACTGGAAACGCCTGCTGGACAGAATCTTTCACAACAGCTTCTCGGAGGACGAGGAGCTGGTGGTGCTGGCCACCGATTACATACAGAACGTGTCCGACATCATCAAGACCACGTCCAAGAGGTAAAAAAGGGGATGGACGACTGGGTGAGGAGGGAAGGGTGAGAAGAGAAGGGTGATGAGAGGAGGGTGAGGGCGACCAGATTTGAGGGAGAAATGATGAAATTTGAAGCAGGAGTTGTTGGGAGTTGGTGCTTCTCGAGTTATTATGTTATTTTTGTGTGTGGTTGTGTGTGTGTGTGTGTGTGTGTGTGTGGTTGTGTGTGTGCGTGCATGTGCGTGTGCGTGCCTTTGAGTGTGCACATTGTGACTCAGCTTCCGACTTTTCACCGTAGTACAACACAAAAACACAAAGTGTCGCTGCCGGCTGGACTTCCACTTCTGCTGCGGCTGATTATTATTGATCGGCACCTCGACACCTTCCCACAGCGCACACACGCACACACACACGCACACACACACACACACACACACACACACACACTCTTCCTGTCAGACTCCCGGGAGCCCGAGAGGGCCGCCTGCCTCCACGTCCAGAGCGGCCGACAGCTCGCCAGTCAGCGCCGAGCTCTCGAACAAAAGCGGCACTCAGACCTTAATGCACGGCCGGCTGGTCACATGACTGGCAGGCGGGTCACTCGCCTGTCATCGCTGCGAGAGGCAGCGCGCAGCTCCGTCCGCCTGAGTGGCGGCTCTCGGGCGGCATTTGGGTGCACCGTCGATTTTAATACCTTTTTAATGCTCCGAGTCACCGTTGCATTAATCGCCAAATGCATAAATTGCTGTTCCATCGAGGTCAAAACTGGATGTTCCAGCAGGATAAAGCCCCCTCCTCCCCCCGGCCCTTGTCAAACAATTTGATGTAATAATATATATATTTTTTTTATCTAGAAAGTTTCAGCAGGATAAAATTTGAGATTTTGCGAAATTTCATGGGTGCAGGAGAACTTTTTTTCCCCTCGATTGCACAATGAGTCATGTGTTTCCATAAGATGGGGAATCCAGAAACCCACCTGCACTTAGTCTCATAATCACATTAAAGTTCCATTTAGTTCGCTCAGCCGGACGAGATCGCTGATCAGTTCTGACTGGAGTCGACAGGGAGTTTGTTGCAGTCAGCCAGGAAGTGCATTTCACCCACATGACGCTTATCTAAAAGCTTCATAGGGGACATTTAACTGACTCTCTGCTTTGAGGAGCGACTCTAACTGGACATCTGCTTTCTCAGAGACGCAACTTTTTACTCAAGCAGACCAATGTGCTGTATGTGTTGAAAGTGGCACTGTTTTAAAGTGTTAAATGTATCGCTGTTTCCTAACAAAAGGGCTAATTTTGTTAATATGAGGAGCTCCGTCCTCTGACATTTGCATCACTTCACAGCTGATTCTGGTCTGAAGTGACCATGTCAATTGTTTTTCCTCCTTCCCTCTTCCTTTGATCCCCTTTGACAAACAAACAAAACAAAGATCTCGCTCCTCACTTCAGATTTCTTTTGCTGTTTCATGCAGTTCAGTTTTTATCAGCCGCAATAAAAGATACAATCTTTCTTTATTCTGCAGTGATTCTCCTCAGATCAGATCAGCAGCAAACGTCTCGTCCATATCGAATCTTCTTCTCTCTGTTTCGGCTCCTTTTTTCTTTTTCTTTTTTCTTTATCTCTTTGATCCGGCCTCCTGCTGCCACTCACCCCTCCCCTTCCTTACAAATGTACTTTTTTAATCACACACCATTACGCTGAGGTTATATTATTATAACCGTCTCCATAAAAGAGTTTGCGAGGTAGAAAGTTATTATCAAAGTGAATTAAACTGCAAAAATCAAGTTTATGAAGTCAGAGTTCTGACAAGTCTCCATGACAATCTTTTCAACTGAAGCACAAAGTAGGATAATCAAGGATTTAATGAAATGTGAAAATCTTAATGTCAAGCAGTGGCTCGCAGGTCAAAATAACCTCTGATGCAAGTAGCTGGCGTTCGCTGTCGGATAATTAAGAAGTAATCTGCCAATACTAAGAGATATTATGCAAATATGTTCACTCCTGACAAGTAAATTATTCTTAATGTTGAAAAATGTTGGAAAGTCTTTTTTTTTTTTTTGAGCAGACCCCCACGTGCATTAACTGCCCTGATTGGACGCCACATCCAGTCACGCTGCTTTCATTTAAAAATGCCATAAATATGAATAAATTGTGACTTTTATTTCTAGCAGCGCTGGAGACAAAGTGGCACTTTTGGCACGTTTGCCTCTTTCCGCCTGGTTCTGACTCTGATTCTGACTCTTGATTTTCTTTCCATCAGCTGCTCCAGCGCTCTCTCCAAGTGTCGTCTCTCCTCCCTCGCTGCATCTTGTCTTCTCATCTCTTCCACAATAACTCCACTATCTTCCCACCTCGCACTCTCCACTCTTCCATTGCTGCCTGCGTCTCTCCTCCTCCTCCTCCTCCTCCTCCTCCTCCGAGTCTCTGTCTCACCCTTCTCTCCTTCCTAATCTCCTCACACTTGCTTTGTATTTTTCATCACAATCCTCAAAGATAGATGCCCTGTTTTCTACTTGCGTGTGTCTCTCCACTGCTGCCTCTTGCAGGATGCGTGGCAAGAAAAAAAAAAATCCTGCTTTAGAGGATCAGAGTCGCTCTCAAAAAGTTGTTGCCCTGAAAGAAAAAAGAACAAAAAACATCATGTCATCATGGCTCTTTTTTTTTGTTTTTGTTTTTTTTTTCTTCTTCTTTTTTATTCCCCGATGTGAAACAGGACGGCTTTATCTCTCCGCGCACAAGCTCCGTAAAACAAACGCGATTAAAACACCTGCACTAATCCACCTGCAGCAGCAGGGGGTCCTCATCAAACAGCCAAAATATTTAGTGTTCAACACTTGTTTATTTCTGCACCGCTGAGCATATATGAGTCCAAACACGCACCCACCCACCCACACACACACACACACACACAAAAGTCAGGCACAAAGACACACACAAACACACACAATCCACTGCTGTTATTTGTCTTCATGTTGCGAGTCAGCGCTGGTGTCAGAGGTGTTACCTTGTTGTGTTATTGCTCAGTAGAGCAAAAGGTTTAAGTTTGTTTTCTCCTCAGGCGTCTATCGAACTTCCCAACACACACACACACACACACACACACACACACACACACACACACACACACACACACACACACACACACACACACACACGCCGTCCAAGAGTGCACCTCAGATCGTAGCACTCGGCTGAAAGAGACCAGAGGAGACTGATGCTGAAAACAAGAGGAAAGTTTTTGGGGAGTTTTGTGAAATTCACGTTTGGCTGAGAGAGGTGCGAAGGTAACCGATGGGTGAAAAGAGGGCGCGGACGAGCGCCGCGTTGCATCCGTCTGTCTGAAAGTTATGAGCTCCGGCGTGACAGTGCACGCAGTTAAAAATGAATAAATCTCCCTCCACCAGCCTGCCACCGTCCCGTCTTCTGCAGTCGACTTCACATCTTCCTCCTCTCACTTCCTCCAACCTGCTTTTGTCTTTTCCTTTTGCCTTCCACCGTTTCCTTCCTGTCAAAACCGCTGGAGTCTCCCATCATCCGTCTTCCTCTCCTCGTCCTGCGAGTCTCATCTTGTTTGCCGGCGCCTTTGACACCTGCGTCTTTTCCGCCTGCTCCCCTCCGTCTTTTGCTCCGCCTCTGGTTTTTTGCCAGAGTGCAACGACTCGTCTTGCATCCACCTGCTGAAGAGCCCACAGACAGTGTTTAGGAAAGAATGAGAGGGCTGCTTGGAAAGCGATTCGACAAGTTTCCTGTCTGACCAACCAGGTGGAGATCAACCAGATTTTTCTTTCTACCGCCAACTAGAACAGGAAGCTACAGGGAGCAACATTTAGCTTCATGTCACTGCCTCCTAATGCTAATGATCCACATTGTTTGTCTAAATTTAAAGCCGATCTGGAGTGAAGCATCTTCACAGCTGAGAAAAGCTCTTCTTTCTTCTTCTTTGGTCTTCAGGTAAAAACAGGCACTATTGCACAACCTTTGATAGCCTCTTTAGCTAGCCCCCCACACACTTCCTGTATTTCTTCTTCTTTGGTTGCACTTCTAAGGGCAGCTTACGACAGATTGAGCTCTGATGGAAACCTGAAACCGACTGAAAGTGCTTTGGACTTCAGGCTGATGAGACGTGTGACATTTCAGAAAGTGGCGTCTCAGCGACCTCAGCTGCCTCGCAAGGTCAAGAATGCACGCTGTCCGTTGTTACGGGCATCGATTGACCCAATCCCTCTCCGCACTGCGCTCCTCCTCCGCACACTGATGGACTCCCCGTCAAACGAGTCCATGACAGCGGCAGTGACTCCTCCTCCTCCTCCTCCTCCTCCTCCTCCTCCATCCGTCTCTGCTCTTTTCTCTCTTCCTCAGGTGCGTGTGTGTGTGTGTGCGTGTGTGTGTGTGTGTGTGCGTGCGCGTGTGGCCCTCGCACACCACAATGATTGCAGCCGATGCCATTAGCCAGATGAGCAGGCCTCAATGAAGGGGAGAGAATAATGACAATGGCATCGTCTGTGTTTCTTTCTCGTTTGCGTGCATGCATGTGTGTGTGTGTGTGTGTGTGTGTGTGTGCGCGTGTGCGTGTGTGTTTTACCTCCCTCCATCCTTGCCTGCACTGTGCAATTTTTTTTCTACTTCTTCTTTTAAATGCAAGCCAGATATTATCATTTTATTAATGTTTGCTCAGAAATCCACAGCAGCGGAACCGTCTCAGCGGCAGAGACGGAGACGCTCACAACAGAGAAAAAAGGAAAAGAAGGAGGAGAAGAAGAAGAAGTCTGCCGGTAGATTTAAAGCGGATTTCACGGCCTCGGGGGTCCTGCGGTTTGATTCCCAGCAGGACACGCGCGAGATTTGAGTGCAGGACTTAGTTCCACCAGCAGCTGAATGTACTATTTTATAGTCATAAAGTAATTAAATAACGGCAATAGTGACAATTATACTAAACTCAGTACCTCCAGATTTGAAACAGGCGTCGTCCCAAACCTCCACTGATGACACGGTGATCACTTGCACTAATGCGTCGCTCCGTCTCTCTAAACTGCCTCCCATTAAAATCCATTCTGCAAATGAGGCTTCACTTTGTCCACCGGTGATTAAGACCCAGCGGCCGAACGCTGCGGCTCTCCCACCAACATGCCTCTGGCTTTAGATTCCGCTCCGCCGTGACTCCCATCATCAAAAATTGCCGCTGACGCACTCTGCCGCGAGTACAGTCGCGCACGTGAAAGAGAGACGAGTAAGTCGCGCAGATGCGGCGTGTGGTGCAAAGTTTGAGCGGTGGAATTAGACGATGGCGAGATCGATGAAAGCCTCCGTGTAAGACTATTGATCCGAGATAATCAGCGCTGGTCGTTTGGAGGCGCCTCATTTGCATCACAGAGAAGGTTTTTCCCTTTTTGTGTCCTGTTTGTTTGCTGCTTCGTTATGAAAGTTACAACCAATCAAAACCTCTGTTGATCATGTTTAGGTTTTAAAAAAAAATAGTGTGGAAGAAAAACAAAAAACAACAAAAAAAAAAAGTCTTCAGAATGGTGTTTTGTCAGGTCAAAAGGGCAACGTCTTCATGGTTGCTGAATGATAACAGGAAGTTGGTTACAAAAAAAAAGTAATCCTGAACATGTTTGGGAAACTTGGCTGCCTTGCAGGGAAACCCGGGTTGTTGACCCAGCACACTCAAAGGTCAGGACAGGCACGTGGTGGCATGTTTGTTTTCTCCTGCTGCTGGATATTTTGGTGACCAGTACACAGCAAAAGAAAGCAGACAACAGGCTGCGCGTATAAACTGCTGTTTTCTTGCCTTGAGACTGTTTTCAGTTTCGAGGTCATTTGAAAAAGAAAACCTGAGTGTTTTTCAGCCGAGGGCACCACTGGACTGCCAACATGCATCATGTGACGGGCTGCCGAAATAGCAGCAGAAATAGCAGAAATATACAGACCAAAAAAAAAAAAAAATGAACCTCTGCAGTGACTCAGATTTGACTTTCAGGTTTTCTGGTTTGCTGGCTTCGGTCCACTGGTGGATAAGACACAGGGATATTTTTCAATCTGGATCAAAGGGACAAAACTCAGAAGGAGCTTAACTGGAGCCTGTGCGACACGTCCGTGTGATACTGAGCCGGTTCTGGACGGTCACTTCTCCCTTTCCTTTGGGGACGTCTCTCATTTCTTTTCATTAAGCACCGGGCAGTACCATAATAAACTCACTCTCTCTCACACACACACAGCAAAGAAATCCTGCTGCTTATCTATTATCATATAGATGATTTTTTTTTTTCTCCCCGCATGCCGCTGTGCAAACACGCTCCTTCAATTAAAAAAAAGCCTCATAAAACATCATATCTGCTGTATCGTGAGTGGCCTCACGGGGCGCCCACCTGGAGAAGAACACGAGCGGTTGGCTCGATGATTCTGGTGATCAAGGACACTTCCCTTCCTCCCCTTATTGATTTAGCCTCCCTTCCATCCTCTTCCTCCCGGCTTCCTCCTCCTCTTCCCTTCAATTAAATTCACTTCACAAGTGCTTTGCTGGCAGGACCTCAGGGCGCTGCTTCCAAGGCGCTGCTTCCAAGGCGCTTTTTTTTTACTTAATATCTGTCATGCATAAGGGAAATTTTAGTCAAAAACAAAAAAAAAAAAGCAGAGAGGAGGAGGAAAACAACAACAGCAGTAAGTTGCTGCGAGGTTCACTGGGAGCCTCGCAGCAGCAGGCGAGGAGGGCATTTGTCCCTGCGGGCCAGATGAGATGCGTGCACCCCAGAAACAGCTTGAATACATAAATGGATGATCCATTATCTCTCCCCCACACCCCCCCGCTGCTCCGGTCGGTGGGAGCTGCTCTCGAACTCTCTCCGCTTCCCGACGGCGGCGGCTGAGAGCGGCCGCCTGCTTCCCCGTTTCTCTCTCCAGCAACTTCTCTTGACTCCTCCGACTCCTCTGACTTCCTCTGACGCCGGGGCAGATGGGGAAAACAGAAGGAGTCGGGAGCAGATGGACCGGGATCACAGCGAGACGTGGCGGAACTTGGCGGAGGGAGCGAAACAGAGGAGGAAAGGGAGCGGCGGTGGCGGCGGCGCGTTCCAACGGCGGAACAACGAGGCTTCTCAACGTAGACAGAAAATCGTGGAAGCTAGACAGACAAACCCCCCCCTCCCCCCCCGTCTCCGCCACGGCTGAGAGCATAAATTTGCGAAGGATCAAAACACACGCGCGTCGGTCCTGATATTTGTGTTTGCTGCAGGCGGTCTCGAATGCTGGCCAGCGCTGGGAAAGTTGCTCGGGAGGAGGGGAAAAGTCTCCGTACATTTGCATTCTGGAGCCTGAGGCCAAAAAGACATCATACGGCCGCTTGAAACAGACGTTGCTTTGCATAAACAGATGATGCACAAACTCACAAACCTAAATAAGGTTTTTGAGCCTCGCAGGGAGGCGGCAACAATCTCTGCCATGTGCGTTCCTGTTGCCTTTTCATGTGTTTGCGTTGCATTTTTTTCTCTAAGTGTCGCTTAAACTTACTCAGCTGTCCTTTTGATGGTCTCGAGTTTGTCGTCCTGGGATAAGAACAGTTCCATCCTTTTCTTTTCCTTTCCTCAGCTCCACTTTTTAGAACGTCTGTGTGATGGAACAGTTCTGAAAAGCAGCCCTGTGTGATGTCACAAATGGCACTGGTACCTTTTTGACTATGTTTCCCTCTGAGAATGACCCCTTGGTTTTTGTCCATTGGCCAAACGTGGATGCAGCAGTTTTAGCAGGAAGCTGAAACCCCGCATGTGTGCTGTAAACACAGGGTTAAATACATGGAGGAGTGTAAAGAGCTTCTTTTACCCAGATGATTATTAATAATAGACATCTCCATCAGAATTCCGTCTGTTCTCTGGACCGACCTGCTGCTCTGCCCCCCCCCCCTCCTCACGTCTGTCTCCAGGGTTCTGCACAACTACATGCTGTGGCGCATCGTGGCGGCGCTGAGCGAGCACCTGTCCACCGCCTTCCGCAGCACCATCCACGAGTTCTCCCGGGAGATCGACGGCATGGAGCAGCAGCTGGAGCTGGGCCGCCTCTGCCTCACTCAGGCCAACAAGCACTTTGGCATGGCGCTGGGGGCCCTGTTCGTCCAGCAGCACTTCTCCACGCAGAGCAAGGCCAAGGTAGGAGCCGCGCGGGAACAAACTCGCAACGTTTCCCTGCGTACAGTGCACGTGTGGCTTCCGGTGCCGGAGTCTTTCACTGGTTGTTGTACGAATGTTGAATCCCCTCGCTGCGCTGCTGATGTGATTCCACTTGCTGAGGCTGCGGCTCTGTTGCTTGGATGAAATGCAAAATGTTGCAGCTGAACTGAAGTTTAATAGGCTGACCTGGGCCTTGATTTGAAATGTTTCATTTATGTGTTGGCATAACACACCTCTGCTAATGAGTGAAAAGTTCCTAATGGTTAAAAAAAAACAAAAACGTTTTGAATTCTGGAAGTGTATCACACGTCCCTGACCGTGGTCCTCTTTCAAAGTCCAGATTTTTTTTAAATGAAAACGGTGATAAACCGAATCTTGCAAATGTGTTAATATGAGGTTTCTATTGAACTTCAAGGTTGTCGTTTGCTTTGATTAAGCAATTTATATGTAAAGTACTGAGCAGCAGCTCTCCTTTTTATGGCACATTTGCGGTCTAAAAATAATTACACTTCAAACGCAAACAATAAGATTCAGTGATTTCAATCCAAAACTAAAATGTTCATAAATACACAAGTTCTGGCCAGATCTGTGGAAACACAACTAGTCCTGGTTGTCCATTCTTGGAAGTGTGAATAAAACCCGGATTTCGACGAATCCACTCAACATGTACATGAGTGCACGCCACTGAATATTGCACACTGGGCCTTTTATTGTTCCCATTTTTTTCTGCTTTATGTTGCTGAGCATTTTTTTTTTTTTTGGCTCTGCGGGGAGAAGACATCTGTTGAGACATAACATTTCATGTCTCCACTTTTGAAGAGCCGCCTGCTGCAGTACATTTTCATTTTATTTCCTCGTCTTCTGGGTCGCTCTCTTCTTATCCTCCATCTCTGGCTTCTTTCACCTCCATCCACCACATATGTGTCTACTTGAGACTTGTGGATGTTTTACCTCAGGAACTCCTCCACTCCCCTTCCTGTTCACCCACCATTATCACCTTCTTCTTCCTGATTACACTTTCTCCTGCATTAAGCTGCTTCTTCTCTCTGCTCCCTGGAACTTTTTTTTTTTTTATATAATCTCAAAGTCAAATACAACTGGATGAGTTCTGGGCCTGATTTTTCTCTATATACTGTAATTTCACTGAAATGCTGAAATGGTAGTGGGTCTATATTTCCACTTTGAATGATGAGTCTTCGGGTCAATTTAAATGTTGTTCCCAGTTGATTCCAAACATGCAGAGCGTTCAAAACGCTGCCGCGATTGCAGGGTTTCCATTCCAGACAGAGCAGAAAATCTCCCCGGTTTTCCTGCAGAACCTCGCTGATCAGCTCATACACTCTCGTTCTGAACCAGGTTGGAACGTGCACGTTGGTTCGAGAGCCGGTCATCAACCCGGCAGCTGCTGGCCTAATGCCGGTGGTGAGATGTGAAGCCTCCACTGGCTGCCATGTGCTGCCAGTCTCAGCAGGAACCGGAATTAATGAGTCTCTAGGGACGGTGACAGAGGAGGACGAGATGAGCCTTTGTGTAATCGGGAGTCACCCGTTGGCTAACAGCTTAGGGTCGTCTGCAGGAGTGCCAGTATATGTTTGAGTCCTCTAGGGAGTTTGTGTCTTTGCTGCATTTGATTGGTTTGTTTGGTGGTCTGTTTGCCGGATTAGTCAGATATTTAGAAGAGAGCCTTTGAAGGTTCTGAACGTACACCAAAGTTTACAGAACTCGAGGACCAAAAGAAAAGAAATTGTCTTGGACAATCAAGTTTATCAAAAAGTAAATATATTTAAGCCTCTGTGTTAAAATTGTATTTTTTTTTCTCTTTACATGTTTGACGGACGCAGCTAACTAAACTTATTAGTTATTGTTAGTTTCGTGCTGCATCATGAAACTTGTTTCATTCCCCTGTTTTTCTGGATGAAGCAGCCAGTCGTTCATCATGCTGCAACAGGGTCGTGGCCCTCAGTCGATGACATCACCTTGTGTTAGCATCAGGCCGACCTCCCTGAGTGCTGCTGTTGCCCTTTGGTTGCCAATTTTCTTGATTAACTAACAAGTTGGCTGTAAAGGAGCGTGTCGTATTAAGCAGCGCGCCACCCCCGCTGGGGTTGGAGGTCACCTGGGGAAATCCTCTCTTTATCAACTCATTTCCTGGAGAGAAAAAAATAGAAGACACAATTAAAAGAAGATTGAAAACATGTTTCCACATTTAAGACATTTTTTTTTTTTGCATGCACAGACAAAACCATAACGGCTGCTTTTAAAATGAAATTGGAATTTGGTGACAGCAGAACAAGTTTGCTGTCACCCGAGAGCTTCAGTTGTGAAGTTGATCTTGACGTCCCTGCAGGTCCAGGAGCTGGTGGAGGACATCAAGCACTCCCTGGACACGCGGCTGAACGAGCTGGACTGGATGGATGCAACCACCAAGGAGGCTGCCAGAGCAAAGGTTCGGGGCTTAACGCAGCGCGCAACGTCACAAACACGACACGCCGACAGATCCGATTAGCAATTTGAAAAGAATTTAATTATTTTCTCCTGCGATTCCTTCCTTTCGTTCTCCGAGCGGGTTTGATTGATCGCCGCGGCGAGATGGACGCGCGCGATAGAATACATCAAGGGCTTGACATTGAGAAGTGAGGATCGTCTAATCCGGATCTTTCCGTAGCCGCTGATTTAGGGTCTGCACTGCGAGATATCCCCCCTAATACTTTTACAATCAGAAGTTATAATCCTTTTAGAGGGCCATGCTGAATATAAAGAGCTTCCCTGTAATCCTATTACTTTGGGTTTGCTTGATTAGTTGAATTTCTGTGTGTGTGTGTGTGTGTGTGTGTGTGTGTGTGTGTGTGTGTGCGTGTGTGTGTGTGGATGATTTGGTGCCCAGCGGATCGTCGTTGGTGCCAGTGCACGTTACACTGCAGCAGATGTTTCTCCTCTTTCTCCTCCCACAGCTGAAGCACATGATGGTGATGACGGGATACCCGGACATTCTGCTCGTACCCGAGCTGATAGACCGGGAATACGGGGTGAGTCCCAGGCTTTCCCGTTTCTCCATCTCTGCGCCGTCATGAAAAAAAACAACAAAAAAAAAACGCATTCCCATCAGTCGGTCAGTGGGACGTCACTGGGTGCTGTTCAGATGTTGCTCAGCTGTAAAGAAGTGAAATCGACAGCTTGGGTGTGACTGAGGTTACTTTTTGTTCTCTCTACAGAATCACAGAATCTTCATAGTTAACTGCGATTAATCACAGTTTGAATTGCGTGTGTAAAATTCTGTCATTTTGCATTTCAAGGCAGTTTTAAGCCCATAATGTAAAGTAAGTCTTACCAGAAATCAGCCAGATGGGCCGACTACGGGTTAGTAAAAGGGACAAAAAGGCTTCCGTTTGAAATGCAATTCAAAAATATTAACGCGTTGTGGAGTTTATTTAACTAATCACGATTCATGCAGTAACGCTGATAGCCCAAATATATATACATATATATGTATATATGTGTGTTTCGCTTTATTATTTTTCCTTTACATATATTTCCAAACTCAAAAAATCTCAGAAACAGAATAGCATGAGCTCAATTAAGTTTTTTCCACGACTACTGTCATTCAGTCAGTCACACAGCCACTCGCTTCCTTTCCATGCTCTGACTGTGTCATCTGAGCCACTGCCGCAGTTGTTCCGTCGTCAGAGATAAACTAGTCTACAGCGCCCCTAGTGGTTGAAAGAAAAGAAAACCTCAGTTGTGTTTTTTTTGAGCCAATACTTGTCAAGTTAAGTTTGTAGGCTGAAGGGTTGGAAGGTTCTGTCGAAGCTCCGTGAGTGCCACATCACAGCCATCTGCTGCGGAATGATAATTAGCGCTCGGCACAGGTGTTCGTTTCTATCGCAGGCAGACCAAAGCACATCTGGCCGTGTCTGACTAAACACACACACACACACACACACACACACGTGTGCACGCATGCAAATTGACAAAAAAAAAAAAAAAAAAAAAGCTGAAGTGATGGAGCGGCACTCCATCGTGGAACCGCACACTCAATATTTAACGTTAGCGGCGCTGGCGCTGTGCGATCTCCCTCCATCCCCGGCCACAGATAAGCAAGGTGAGAGGAGCCTGCTGATAACTCTGCTCTCGGCAGCTCCCTGCCTCCAGCGCCGCCGTTGTCACAGTCATTCAAGCGGAGGTGGCCTGCTACGAAATTTGGAGAGAACATTTTAAAGTCTGCTCCTGCTCGCTGCTACCGAATGCACTTTACTCTTTATTCACGTACGCTGCTGTCCCCGCACACTCAGTTTGCATTTTCATCGCGCAGTCGACTCTCACACACTCAAACTTCATGCTGTGCCCAACTTTGTTAGATCACTGTCGGACTAAAAAGCTTGCTGTTAAATTATAAGAACAGTGAGATCTTCTTGGGTGACTTGAAAGAGTCTTGTAATAAACTGTAAGTCATTATTTTAACAGTCACAATGTTATTTTTCCTTCAAGTCAGACTAACTAGAAGTTTGTGTGGGATTTTAGGAATGAATCAACTGATGGTGCAAATGAAATATCTCCGCTGGGTTTTTCTTGTTGCAGTTTGATGTGGACGAGAAGACCTACTTCAAGAACATCCTCAACAGCATCAAGTACAACATCAAGCAGTCGGTCAAGAGCATCCACGAAAAAGTGGACAAGAGCACGTAAGTGCCGCGTGCACTTCGCTGATCCGTACTCACCTTTAACATCACTTCCTGGTTCACCTTCACCTTAATGATCTGTCCCGGATCATTAAGCAAGTTGTTACGACAAATAATGTTGTTGTGTTTTTTTTCTAATTCTGACACTCAAAAAAACAGAACAATGTTGCTGCAACTCACTCCTCTGCAAAAATGTATCCAGGTGATAAAAACACACTCAGTCTGACCCGTCTGCTAAATTGAAACACATGCACTTGTGAAAGCAGACATTCACGGATGGAGGATCATCCATTTGGTGCTCTTGTCGCCATTTATTTTTATGAAATCATCCCCCGGATTGACCGATACTCGGCTCTGCTATGACGCAACAGCAAATTTGCGGTCGCATCGCTGTTTTCCGATCCGCTAGAAAACAGCTGTGTCATCAGTCTGAAGAGTGAAATCACCTGCTCTGTGTTTGCCACCAAAAAGCAAAGCGGACGTCCTCGCCGCTCTCTCTCTCTCTCTCTCTCTCTCTCTCTCTCTCTCTCTCTCTCTCTCTCTCTCTCTCTCTCTCTCTCTGTCCCTCTCTCTCTCTCTCTCCCCCGCGGCCCAGGCGGGGCCATCAGTCTCCCACTCCAGGGGGAAGGAAGGGCGTGTCGCGCTCTCACAGCTAGTTATTTTCTGGGATTTGTGCCAATCGATGGGCCGGGCTTTACGTGGATTACCGTAAAGGAACTGTCCGTGGTTTTTAATGCGCACGGAGCTTCTTTGCTGCTTCTGGGACCGCACGCCGTGCGTTTGAAGGCTCTCACCTTCAAATCCCTGTTTGTTTGTTTGACTCCTCAGGTGGCTTCTCCCTCCGCAGGCCCTTAACGCCTACTACCTCCCTAACAAGAACCAAATGGGTGAGTTGGTGACTCGTCATCTTACATACCGATATTTGGGTTGGGTTGTGCGTCTCTGCACACACACACACACACACACACACACACACACACACACAATCCCTGTAAGGACCGATCATTAGTTGCACGCAATTACACCATTGCGTCGCTGCATGGCTTCAACAAGTCAGACACGGCACCTGCACAGGGAAGGGAGGGGGAAAAAAATACACTAGACCTGAGAGGTCCCTCTCCTCATATCGTATTCCTCCTCACAGCTCCACGCTCTCTGCTGCGTGTGCTTAACTCCCCCCGGTAGGAAAAAAAAAAAACACGCCGGAACACTCGTCTGAGTTTTAACAAATCCAGTCCGGCGATGTCACCGCCGGATTCCTCCCTTGTCTTCTCCACCGGATCAGCCCCGCCGGCCGAGTCTGGATTAAAATCTCTTGCAGGGGAGGAAAAGAAAGAAAAAAAAATCAATGGTGTGTTCTCAAGATGACGCCAGAGGACAGAAGAAGTCAGACAAACAGTCATCAGACTCCCCTGGGTCATTTCGCTTTAAAAACTCACTCAAATTATTCATCTCACTTAACCCAGCCACTTCAGTACTTGGCCCTTTTTTTTTTCCCCCATTAAGTCAGTTTTGGCCTCGTGAGTTGCTCCTTCGTGTCTTTGGCCTCTTTTGTTTCATGTCGGGCTCCGTTTGAAGATAAAAGACGAGGACGGGAGGGTGCGAATACTGCCGGCTCTGGAAAATTGACAATTATTTTCAGCTTTACTGATGCAGAGCCAGTAAAGTTTCGGCCTGGTCAAGAGGTTCGCGCAAGCCGATTGGATTTGTCATCTGGGAATCACAAAGTGTTGAAGTACACGTTAAGGTTGAGAAGGTTTGGAGCAAACTTTGTTGAGAGTTACTGATTATTTACTTACAACTTCCTGACTTTTTGCTGTTTTAAAAAGGCACTTTCGACTGTCGCAGGGAGAATCAACCTTTTCTACCTTTTCACGTATCAATCCAACATTCTGGCAAAAAAAATTCAGTCGTCCGTGTGGAACAGCAACCTAACAACTCACAGAGCAGCTCTCACACGCAATTCACCAGTACAGTCAATCAACCCCAAATCTTTGGCTTCTCTCTCTCACTCTCTGCTTCTGTCCGATAAAGCTGATTGGTTGACACGAGCGCGGCGAGCTTTCCCTCCACCTTCTTGGTTCTCAGATAAAGTGCACAACCTGCTGCTGCTGCTGCTGCTGCTGCTGCTGCTGCTGCTGCTGCTGCCTGGGAGAAGAGCGGCAGTGACAAGCGTAGCACTTCCTGTGAGGTCTATGTATTTGTTAAAAAGAAACTTTGCCACCTGCACTCACTCAGCGGTTGTGTCCTGCAGTTGGGGGGCGTGTGCAGTTTGTATTTTACAGGAGCTCCTTCTGCAGAAGACAAACTGTGGAACCGCAGCGGACGACATCAGTGTGAGTCGCGGCGGGACTTTATTCACCTCTCTCATGGTGTCCCTTTATCTCTCTTCCAGTCTTCCCCGCTGGCATCCTTCAGCCCACCCTGTACAACCCAGAATTCCCGCAGTAAGTAGCCCACCACCTCCTCCCCATCCTCCTCCTGTTCCAGCCTTTTCTCTGCCGCGTGCTCTGCAGGGAGACGGCAGCGTCGCCGCGGCCACAACAACACAGGTCATTAAAAGTTGGCGAGCCTCGTTCCTCCGCCGCCTTCCCAGCACACCAGATTACACCAATTTAACTGGCCACCAGGAGCTCAATTACTGAACAAGGGTAGCAGTAATGGAACCCGTGTCATTGAGGAGTTGCCTCTTAAATTCCAGTCCGTCCAAATAATTCCAAGTTGCATGAAGGTAGAAAGCACTCCAAGTAGCCGCTCGGCTGTATTAATCTCACTCGGTCTCCTTTTCTGGCTTTCAAATAAGAAAAAAAAAAAATCAATGTTTATTTTTGAATAGCATTGCTCACAATTTTGGGTCTAATACAGGGGTGGGCAAACTTTTTGACTGGTGGGCCACAGTGGCTTGTAAAGTGTGACAGAGGGGCCCGAGCAGGAGCAGACAGTTGAATATGAACAAATGCAAAGTTACAACAAAATATGTCTTTGAAGCCCCACAGTGCTTACAGGAGCTCTTTATTGAAATGACCCTTAAAACATGGAAAACATGGATGAAAAACAGCTATTTTATGACTTGCTGACTATTGACATAATTTCTTCATGTTTTGCATTTCATGTCTTGCATTGTAAAGTAGTATTAGACTGAGCAACATTCATTTCACGCTAATGGCCAAAGAGCAGATAGCATTAACAACAGGTTGTTTACTGGACGGAGAGGTGTGTTTGTGTCTCAGTTGTTAACCGCTGCATCGAGGAACAATAATGGCATCGTTTACAGCAGCTGTCCTGCCAAAAGCGCGCGGTCCTGACAATGGTTCGCCACGGCGCGACAAAACCGCCGAACGTTCAGGTGCAAACATTGTCTTGTCCGGTCCATTTAGCGGCCACGTTTGTCCCGTAAAGCTGTTGAATGGTGGAGCGGCGCCGGTGCCAGTATTGAGCATTATTTGTCAACGGCTCATTGAGTAGCTTCCAAAAAGCTGCTGCACCTGGTGGTAAAAGCAGCAGCCTTGGGAGAGAACACACACACACACACACACACACACACACACACACACACACACACACAGAGACGTCACCATGTGCAGGTTGTGTTTCAAAAACATCATTTTCAGTATTATCAGTATTAATTATTGATACAAAAGTAAAGTGTGTGTGTGTGTTCACATCGTTATTACTGCAGCCTAACCTTTAAACCTTCGCACTCCCCACCACCACCACCACCACACACACACGCAGCAGTACTATCACGGCATGTATAATGAGGCTTCAATCAGCCGCTTGGATTAGCAGCAGGAGTCGGCCGGCGGCTGCAGGCCGGGTATCGACGAGCCGTCACAAAGTCATTTTCAGACGTCAGCATGTGAGCGGCCCGCGGTCTGCCCTCTCGTCGCTCTCGCCCACATCTGCATGTGCGGCCGCGGCTTGACTGCAAAGGTGGCGTCGTCTCGCTCGCTTTGCATTTCATCCGGCTGAAAACTTTTGGAAACTAAAATGTAAATTTCCTCCCCGCCCGTGAACTGGAAGAGGGACATGCATCCTTGAAGTGTCTTCTGCTTCTTCCTCCCTTCTCGTCCTCCTCCAAAAGGAGGCTTTCCGCTCTTCTTCTTGTGGGTGTATCCGAAACTAGAGTCGCCGAGCAAATAGCATTCTGTCTGGGTGTGATGACAAGAATTAGCAATGAGGACAATAAAGGAGGAGAGACGAGACGTTTGGGCTGAAGTAATCCGACACTTTAAATCGGTCAAAGCTTTGCGGCTCTGCACTGCACACACATTCGCTGCCGTGGTAAAACGGCATAAACACCATTTTCTATTTGTGTAACGGCTGCTGATGCTAATAATTATCGTGCTGAATGCATGTTCAGGGCTTTCTCTGCAGAACGGAGCTTATTCTCAGATCACTTTTATTCCACTGATAATTTACATTATGTATTCAACTTAGAGGCCCAGTGTGACACATTTAGGAGCATCTTATAGTATTGAGGCATATTACAGTTGTTAAGGATTTTGTTTTTGGCCGATGTCCCAGTTTGAGATTTTGAATTGGCTCCATTCACAGTCCACCTTGCAGCTTTAGACTTTACACAACTATATTTTGACCCACTCTTCAAGTCTAACAGGTAACAGTTAACTCAAACAGGTACCAAAGCCTCTTATTTTGTATGCTTTTGTCCAGAATCCAGTGAATATGCAGAAGGAGCACACCTCAAATGTGGAATCTGTTTTAAAGCTTGACAAGCTTGACTTTTTTATCAATAATGGGCTTTTGTCTCCTCTGCTATCAGGTCAATGAATTATGGAGGAATTGGGTCCATCATCGGCCATGAGCTGACACATGGATATGATGATTGGGGTAAGAACAGCAGCCTTCTGGGCCATCACCTCCAGCAAAAAATAATGCTTTTTATCTTTTTATTTCTATTAATCGAACTGTTCTGAATGGAAAGCGAGTTGTTTTTCCTGTTCTGCAAATCTGCCCTGATCCACAACCTATAACTTTCCACTTCCTATCTGACGTCTGCCCCTCTAAGAAGGTGTGAAACATCTGCCAACCAGCCTCCCAACGCTGTAATCATTTTGAGTGTGACTGTTTGGGGTTTGCGCACCTCCAAGTTTCTTTGGCAGATAACCAGCCGTCGCTTTTATTCGACAAATTCTGTTGGCTGGGGGAGCAGCCCGCTTGGCTCGGCGTGCGGCTACGGCCGCCAAGGTCGGCTCCGGGTTTAACTGCACCGCAGAAAAGTGTAAAAAATGATGTGCGGGGCGGCTACGCACGTCCCCTCCTCTCTCTGATGTGTCATCGCTGTGTCTGTGATGATTCTGTGTCGGGGTCCGCAGGAGGCCAGTACGACCGCCACGGCAACGTCAAGCAGTGGTGGACCGAGGACTCCTACAAGAAGTTCCAGGTGAAGGCCGAGTGCATCGTCAAGCTGTACGACAACTTCACCGTTTACAACCACGTGGTGGGTGGCCGCTCACAAACCTCGTCGGCGTTCTGCTCTGACGACGAAGCTGCTTCGGCTGATGGACTTGCGGTATCTTAGGTGTTGTCCTCTCTGTGCAGGTAAACGGTCGGCTGACGCTGGGGGAGAACATAGCAGACATGGGAGGACTCAAGCTGTCATATTTTGTAAGTTACACTCTGAAAAAAATGATTGTTTTAGTGAACGTTGATGTTACCAGCTTGCAGTGTGTGCATTTGTCTCTTTAGCTTTGAACATCGCTGCTGTAGTCCCTGTGTGTGAGTGCGTTTGTTTTGATCAATTTTGAGGACCTTGCAAAAAAATTGATTTTACAGGGACCAGCGGACCCCAAGCCTCTTTACTTGGATTCATATTGATGGTGGGAATGCTGTGTGTCTGTGTGTGTGTGTGTGTGTGTGTGTGTGTGTGTGTGTCTGCGCGCGCGCACAAGCGAGAGAGCGAGAGAGAAAATGCCTGGAACAGCAAAGTATCTAAAGTGCCACCTAATTCAATTCAGATTTAAGTGTCTGAGTTTGGGTGAGCACTTAGGTTTCCATCAGCCTTCAAGGTCTTCTACTAGAAGAAATTCTGTGCCACAGTGGATGGACATTAGATAAAGTTAGGAGTCCCAACTTTGCCTGCAAACCCCTGCTTTCACCGTCGACGCTCCTCACACTGCTGTGTGTCCTTGGCCAGGCCTACCAGAAGTGGGTGAGGGAACACGGCCCAGAGAGGCCACTGCCCGGCCTGCGCTACACGCACGAGCAGCTGCTCTTCATCGCCTTTGCACAGGTGTGTGAAAAGTCTGAGTTTGTCTGAAGAGGGTTGCACTTCTGAATCAACACAAAAGCTTTTGAAAGTGTGCTTTTGCCTTCCTCTAAATGGCTGCCAGCTCATGGCAAGGCACTGCAACAAACCTTTTGGGGGAAATGTTTAAGACCACCAGTCTACCCTCAAGACAGTACAAAGCTGCATTGTCATGAGATGGTTTGATCTGACAACCGCTGGTCTAATCTCTTGTAAAATTACAATTTTGAACTGTGTGGATTGTTAAGTTGTCCTAAAATAATTTGCAAGATACAGGGAAACATCAAAACGTGGCATACCATGACGTCTAAACGCAACATATGACGGTATTGATATCTGTAATATAGACTTAATAATATTAAGTATATTATTTAGTAGAGAGGAATTATTTTTATTTTATTTTTAATTTCTGCAATAATGTTTTTTGGTTTGTTTGTTTTCTTTGTTTGTTACTGTTGTGTCTCTTTCCAGAACTGGTGCATGAAGAGAAGATCTCAGTCCATCTACTTGCAGCTGCTTACCGACAAACACGCTCCAGAGCACTACAGGTACAGTGTTGCACTCTCACTCTCTGGTTGTCAAAGTGGAGTCTGAGAAACTTTTGTAGTTCTGAAGGAGGGGTCCGTTAAGTCCGATTGCGGCCTATGAGAGAAAATATGATGAAAAAGGCAGTTTCATTTGTGGCTGGCTAGTTCTGACAGACACCCTGTGGTTCTGTGTCCTCTCCCACCGCAGAGTGATTGGCAGCGTGTCCCAGTTTGACGAGTTCTCCCGTGTTTTCCACTGTCCGAAGGGTTCTCCCATGAACCCGGTGGAAAAGTGCTCCGTGTGGTGACGAGTCGTCGGCATCTCTGAATCCGTTTCATCCCCGCGGCCGCACAACAACGCAACCGGTCCCTCATCATCGTCACCTTCATCGAGGTCGTCGGGATGAAACGGCGAATGAAGCCAGTTCAGAGTCAACATCGTCCGTCTCCGCCAAAGCTGAAGCACGGGTCACATGACCGCTCACCATGTACATACACATTATTTTATTATATATATTTTTCTATGTTTAAATTTATTTTTAAATCATATATTTTTGTATTTTAGCAGACATATCACACGGCATTCTAGAGTTCACAAAGTTTTTTTGTTTGTTTGTTTGGTTGGCCAACAACTTGTTTACTCACTCGTTTTTTTTTTTCCTCCTTTCGCGCATTAACTTGTAAACCGCGGCAGGAGTCCTGCGTCACGCGGCAGCGGCGGCTTCACTCTGTGGCGTGTTGCCGGACAAGGACCAGTTTTAAATGACCTGCCGACGCGTCATCCGCTCGACTTTGTATCCCGGTTTGTGTTGCAACGCTGCTCTCTTGTGGCTGCGGGGAGCTGAAGTCACTTGTCGACCGCAATGTTGTATCGTTTGCCTGCATTTGGTCCCTCGTTACTGTGAGTGTTTGTACGATTTTTAAGGTTTGTTGACTTAAAAAGACGAAAAAACAAAACAAAAGAAGGTGGACTCGCGGATGATGTTTGTTTCTCAGGATTTGTAGCGAAGTGCGTTGCCAAATGCTGGATCTTTGCGTGTCTTGGCTACGTCCAGCTCCTCAGGCTGCCTGCCGCCCAATCAGGAAAGGAGCTGAGGGTCATCCAGCTCTGCCGTCGGATTATTTCCCAACTCTGATTCCTGCTGAACTCTGGATGATCTCGTGCAAGGACTGCGTGAGCTGGGTCAAATCAGCTCTTCACTTGCCAAACTAACAGAAGCCACCATGTAACAAAAGCGCAGCGACGGAGAATCAAACCTTTGTATGAAGTATTTAAAAAAAAAAAAATGAGTACTTTTGTATACAACAACACAAAAAAAAACAATTTATCGGTGGAAGAGGAGAAAAGAATCTTTGTACAGTGAATAATATAAGAGACCACGTGGTTGTACAGATTGTTCCAATGCAAGTGCATGTTCCAGTTCTTGACCCATCAGTAAACTCTGATCAGTGACTCTATGAAGGACACACACACACACACACACACACACACACGTACTTCTACAGCTGCTATTTCACAACTAGCAGCTATCCTCCACTCTCTGTTGGTCACTGTTTAATGTTTGAAATAAATACAAAGGACAACAGTGCTATGCTGCCTCCATGTGTGCTCAGGCGTGTGTGATGAAAAGCTGCTGTATCTATGAGCCGTGTGTGTGTGTGTGTGTGTGTGTGTGTGTGTGTGTGTGTGTGTGTGTGTGTGTGTGTGTGTGTGTGTGTGTGTGTGTGTGTGTGTGTGTGTGTGTGTGTGTGTGCGCGCCAGCCAGCCAAACGGCCAGAACCCGGAACCTTCTCTTTCCCTGTGTTGGATGGGTAGTGACGCGGCTCGCCCGGTAAGCCTGCAAAGCTGAGCAGCTTTTCAACAACAGATTTGAAACGCTGTCGCCCGGCTGTGCAAACCAAAAGGCTCAGGCCACTCGCACCTTATCTGCAGGACTGAAACATGTGCTTTGCTGACTGCGGCCTCTGACTGTCTGAAGTGAATCATGAAACATTTGGAGCCAATGACTCCATAACTTTTTGAAGCCTGAGTGAACTAACTATGTTGTCACTAATGTATCTATAGATATAATGTAGTGAACTTTTGTGTTGACTTTAGCTTGAGCATTTCACACAGCGGTCCTTGCAGAAATGTTCTCCACCTTTGCAGCATCTGAAACTTTTTTTTTTTTCTCTCTCTCTCTCTCACTGCAGTGATTGCACTCATTGTCACTCACAATGCAAAACTGCCAGTACTGGTAACTACACTTGGTGTGCGTAAAAGTGGTCTTGATGTGATGCAAACAAGTTCTGCTGTCGTCACTGATGACATCCAATCATTACGAGACGCAGTGTCTAGCAGAATGCCCCACGGAGATGCAGATTAAAGGTGAATGGGCCCAAAAGTTTGGCAAAGTCAGGTTTGCCGCTGCTATTGACAACATCGTCTTCGATCGACTGTGTAATTAACACATCGGATTAAAGCTGCGTCATAGTTCTTGTCTTCTTCTGCAGGCTGCCAGATCTGTCCGCGACATTTAATCGTTAGTTATCATTTTTAGAAACTGTCGACGTTGCAAACGGGATCTGTGGCGGGCGGTCGACTCCAGATACTAATGGTGCTTTTGCAGAACTCTGGCGCCGCCTGCTGGTGAATGTGGCAGACGGCAAATTGCCGGACAGTTTCACTTTCTCTTCTGACGAATCGAACTGACTGGAGCCCCGTCATCGGAATCTGACTACAGCCGGCAATTTCCACCCAAAAAAAAACCCGTGCGGATGGATGAAGCCGAACCTCAGCGGTTCTGCGGACAATGGTAAGCGGTATACTTGAATATCTGGTGTCGGGGGGTAGAAGTTGTAAAGGTCTGGTATGAGCACCAAAAATCAAACTGCTGTGTCGGTTCGGGCGGTAAATCACTTCTTTAAAAAGCTTTAAAAAAAAATAAAAAAAAATAAAATAAATGATATTTGAATTAAAGTATGATGAAATTTGAAAAGGCATATTTTAATATAAGGTACGCACACAGTTTGTGCGCCGAAGCGTCCTTCACTCAACATGTGGCGGGGGAGGGGACTTTAACTCGACAACGTCAACAAAACATCAAGACATTTTGTTTGTTTACTTACTTACTTTCATTTCCCATAAAAAAAAAAAATTAAAAAAAAAGAAACTCTTCACGACGTCGTATTAATGTTCCTCCATGGAAACTGTAACTTCCAAGTCAACTTTTCAGAACATTCAATTTGCACAGGTCATCTCTGATTTGTTTTTATTTTTATTTTTTTGTAAATTCCTTCTTGTGACATGTATCTACACGATGACATATAATGTTTAGTTTTAGTTGTTGTGTTTTGTTGTGTTTTGTTTTGGGGTTTTTTTTGTCTCTTCTTCACTAAACAGTAAAATGAAACCTATGTTGCTGAGTTACTAGTCCTCTGATATGACACGCCTTTATCGGTTCTCCCTCCCTCGCAGCCACAGGTACGTGGCCGAGTCCAACTTTACCTTACACGAGATGCACTGCAGACGCTTCCTGTGCGTGTGTCCAGACTGCGAGGAGACAGTTCCCAAAGAGCACCTGGAGCAGCACAGACAAGAGCAACACACTCTGGTGCAGGCGTTCAACAATGTGGAAAATATCGACAGTGCATGACGTTGTGTCGTTGGCTCTGAAGGACTCACGCGTCTGTTGGTTTGTAGGTCCGATGCTCCAAATGCAACGTGAAAGTGGAGCGCGGTTGGCTGGGTGAACATGAGGTAAGGTGCAGCAGTGTAGAAATGCTGTTCGTCAAGGAAGTCATTTTTGCCATGAACAATTAAGTTGCTTGAAGTCACGCTTCACCTGTAATGAAGTAAAAACTCTCTTGGTAGAAGCATTTTGTGCTCCGTGTGTGGGTATAAAGACACTTAAAGCAGCGATTAAACATCATGGTCCACGTGCACAATTGCATTTTTGGTCATGAGTGTTTTGATCACTGGTCCAGAATGAATTGTCAGAAGAGATTCAGCCTTATGTTGATGACCTGTCGCTTTTTCAAAATGTTTACAGTGACCTCATTCCTAAATTGACTCCTGAAACAAATTCCAAGAGATTCAGGAAATGGTTCGTAATAAAGATTCTGTGTCTCCCAGTCAGACGAGTGCGTGGAGCGTCTGCGGAAGTGCGACTTCTGCGAGCTGGACATGCCGTGGAAGGAGCTGCAGGAGCACGGCCTGGCCTGCGGAAGCCGCACTGAGCTCTGCAGGGAGTGCGGAAGCTACGTGACCCTGAGGGACCAGCCTGACCACAGCCAGACCTGCTCGTCCACCGGCCAGGCCTCAGCACTGCGTCCGCCCACCAGGAAACCAGGTACAGACAGTGGGAGGATGCAGACTCAGAGGTTTTGGCAGAAGTCATAGTCAAGTCTGGAGTGGGTCGATGGTTGTGCGTCATATCACCCGAACTTTGCTCGTCTTTTACGGCAGGACTGAGGGAGACGTGCCGCAGGTGTAAAGCGTCACTTTCTGCTGAGGATCTGTTTACACACGAGGTACTCGTTGACTTTCTCATTAGAAACAGATCACATTATTTGAAATATATGAAAGGAAATAATGGTATCACAGGAGGTGTGGAGTTGGTGGACCTTGTCACCTGCACAGAATCCCAGCTTGTTAATATACATGTAATTGCATTGCAGCACAGGTAAAACCGCACCGGTTATGTTTTGAAAAGCTCAGATCTGAAGATATAGAATAGAATTTAACACCAGAAGGAGTCATAGCCTTGATTTTAGCTCAAAACTGCTGACATTTTAACCGAGCAGTTAGACTCAAACCTGGGCTCCTTCCAAAAACCAGTGTGTTCCAGCAGCCGAGGCTGATGATGAACAGCAGAACGGGCTCAGTGGTCGCTTGAAGTCGACTTTCCTCTCAGACCGAGAGGCTGCCATTGTTGACGGAGACGACCCGGACCAGATCAGCCCCTGTCCCCACTGTCACCTGGCCCTGCCCCTCCTCACGCTGCGGTGGCACCAGGTAACATCTCTGCATTACGCCATGTTTGTCTTACACACGATTGAAATGTTGCCAAAGTAACAGGTCCTGTGTGTGTGTGTGTGTGTGTGTGTTGTGTGTGTGTGTGTGTGTGTGTGTGTGTGTGTGTGTGTGTGTGTGTGTGTGTGTGTGAAGGCAAAGTGCCAACGCCTGCGGCCGAGGAAGTAAAGACGGGGAGGTCCTCGAGATGGATGGAGCTGCCACAGAAACCTGCAGCTGCTGAAGTGGAACACCTGATGAGAAAACAATCCTCACACTGCTGTTCTCTTCCTTTTTTGACACAAGAATCACTGCCAAAGATTGTCAGAAGTGGAAAATGTCCCACGCTGTTTATAAAGGCAGGGAGCAGATATTAAAATCCCCCCTGACGTTTATCACGAAGCAATTCATAAAAGTGTGTGCTGACTACTTACTGCTTACTTCTTAATTCGCAGTCTTAATTCTTTATTACTATCACACGTTTAGTAAAATGACTCTTTTATACACTGTATTGACAATCAAAGCAATAACTTTTGTTTGTTTGTGTTGTTGAATGCTTTCTGTATATTGACGAACGCGAGTGTCATTTTCGGCTGATCATCGGCTGATTGGTGCCGTGTGTGAGAGAAACTACACTACGGGAAAACAATTGTACATCAAAGACCCTTTGTGAGCACTGGGGATGGTTTTTGGTTGTGACTATCAAACAATTAAAAAGAAAGAAAA
Source organism: Nelusetta ayraudi (assembly GCF_046127955.1). Taxonomy (NCBI): domain Eukaryota; kingdom Metazoa; phylum Chordata; class Actinopteri; order Tetraodontiformes; family Monacanthidae; genus Nelusetta; species Nelusetta ayraudi. Next base: position 17,666,182 of record NW_027466098.1, on the reverse strand, counting down.
AAGACATTCAAGGAGTTAATTCACAGTTTCAAGTAACATTTTCTGTACAATTCAATTGAAATTCAATTCAATTTTTCAGTTGAAAAGTGTAGACGCAGACGCATCCTGAATGATCAGAATTTCCGTATGACGACGGACTCCCTGTGCTGACCGCACACGACCTCGTCGACGTAGAGGGCGTTGGCCTTGACCTCGATGCTTCTGTGCAGCCTCAGTCGGCAGTGAACCAGAGTTCGCTCCTCCGACTCCGACTGGGCCACGGCCTGGCGGAGCCTGGGAGTTCACAGACACATCGGCCACACGGTGGCGTTACGTCATCATCAAATTGACGATTGTACGGTAATAACACAGTAATAAATGATACTACATTAATAGCAATAAATACAGGTTTTTTTTCCCACTCAATCCAGACGTGAAATATTGACAATCCAGCTGTGTTGTCTTTTAATCCACGGCTCATGTGTTGCTACTCACCTGCTAATGTTAGCGGTGAACTCCTGAACCTCAGCGAGGAGTTTGGACTGCACCGGGTCGTGACACAGTTCCTTCTCGGGCCTCTGGTGGCGCAGAGACAACCGGGCCTGAACCAAATCTCGAGCGCGCTCCGTCTCCGTGATGGCGGCATGGAGATCTTCTCTGACCCGCCGCTGGCCGCAAATCTCAGGGACGATCTGCAGAGACGTGTCACACCAGGATCACTCAGTAGCAAGGCAGGGACAAATTCAAGTCCATCAGTCAAAGTCTGTTAATGTTTAGATGTTTAGTTTAGTTGACACAGTTTGAGTCATCATTAAAAGCTGTTCTGGACTTTTAATATCTTGCTGCATTCACAGTGAGTCACAGTGTTGGACGTGCAACTGGATGTGTGAGGCTGTGCAGCCCAAATTTCTGATCACTCCACATGGTCAATATGATCGAAATAAATGCAAATCAGAGTTCTGCAAGTTTGTTTGTTTTGTTTGTTTAGTTTTTTTTTAATATTTTTCCCAGCTGACCATCAACCTGTCCTGCCGTCGTGTTACTCCTAAGCCCCACCTTCGACAGTTCGTCCTCCATCTGACCCTTGGCAGACTTGATATCTCTGACGCTCAGCTGCAAGGCTGCTGCAGTCGCCTGGACCTGCTTCTGCATGTCGCTGGACGTCTGCTCCAACAGGGACTCCACCAGAGCCCGTAAGGACATGGAGTTGGCCTTCTGCTGCTCGGCCTTGGCGATGCTGACCTCCGAGATGTTCTCCCACTGCTTTGGGGTCAGTGCCAAGCTGAAGGAGGACAGCATGATGGAGGACTTTAAACACAATGTTGCCTTTTATATTAAAACTGTCTTTTCTAACATTCTAAAGAGGAACCCATGAGTCTCCCTTCAAACAGCTCACCTTGACAGATGATTCATCGCATTTTTGGACCTTGGCAGGTTGTCGACGGAATGCATGGTCATTACAGCACAGGAGCTGTCGATGCGCTGGGCCTCGGACTTCTCCTTCAGATCTTTCTCCAGCAGGTACTTGACGCTCCGGTTTAACCTTCAGACACAGTGCAAAGGTTTTCATCCCTGTGTTCGTGCGCGATAGCACTCAGTTGTATTTAGCCTTTCTCACCGAATTTGCTCTGTCATCTGCTCCGCTGCGTGTTGCAGAATTGAAGCGGCGTCTTCAATTGCCTTCCGCTCGCCAAGTAGCTCTCTGTCCACGTCGTCCGGCGACCTCTCCGGTGGGAGACGTTTCTCTCTGCGAGAGCCACGGCACAAAAAGAGCAGAACTGCTGCTGATACCTTTAAAGCGCCTCAAAATACTGTGTACGTGTCATGGACGTCAGTGAAGGAAAGACATTCAGAAGCGATTAAAACTCATGTTTTCTCGCACTTCCCTTCCCAGCATCCTCCCAAGCCTGACCTCTCCTCCAGACAGAGAACGGCAACCCTCAGTGGCTCCTTGCTGGCCTCCAGGGTTTTCACCACTCGGCCCTGCATGGTGGTGAGCTCCTCCGTCTCCTCGATTATCAACTGCAACTTCAACCCCAACTCCTCCTTCAGGAACTCAATGTCTTTAAGCCGCTGATCTGCAGAAACAAATTGCAGTTCTCTTCCGCGGGTTTGCAGCATTACCCTGTGCCACTGCAAAGCCCGGCTGATTTCTTTCAGGCTTACCCAGTTGCTGCTCCTCATCTTGCATGCGTTTGCATTGCTTGCCTGCGTCCGAGATGAGCCTCAAGCATTGTGCTCGGAACAGCTCAGAGTGGTTCCTCATGCTCTCGATATTTGCCATATTGGGCTCACCACCACCTATCTGAAGACTGCGATCTGGGACAGACATTGTTCTCCACTGGTGGTCAAGACAGAGTCAGAGAGAATAGGATTGCACGAGTCATCATTCGGTCATAAAGTAATACAAGCAACAAAAAGCTGCCAACGCAAACAGCTTTATACAATTCTTGCATATAACATTTAGTGGTACATTCAAGTGACAGCCTATGTTTGATAAGTAAAAATTATTTTTGTTGTTATTTGGCCAGCACGACTGGTGTTTGTCCTTCTTGGGCTTCTGTAGAAACTTTTTATTTATTTATTTATTTATTTAGCTTAAACAACAACAACGTTTACCATTTTATACCAGGATAAAACTTCTATCAAAATTAACTGAATTAGCACTGCAACCAACCTTTTGTTTAAATTTAAAAAATATATTCTATATTTAAAACATACTAAAGCGCATTGCTGCCACACTAGAAAACCAACAGGGCTCAGCATCAGGTAAAAAAAAAAAAAAAACAGTGCTCTTGTTCGCACTGAAACGGCTGAAACGGAAACGGAAGAGCGGTGTCTTTAGCTTCAACACCACTTAAGACTTCGTTCACGCCTCGAACTTTCGGGTGAAACCATTTAATAGTAATTCTCCATACCTGTGGACAGCCTGCCTATCAGCCTGGAAGTCCCGTCGCGCTACTCGAACAACAAAATGTTACCATGACGACGAGAGAGAGTCGCAGATCGGCACGTTCGCCATCTGATCTGATTGACGTTTGATAATCGATTTAGCTGGGGTTCCGAAAAGTGTCCACAATTTCCCCTCGCGATGAGGAAGAGCCAATGTTGAATGTCAATGTAAAATATGAACCATGAAACTATGACAAACGAAAACGATTAATGAAGAAGACACACAAGAATGATGGCAGTGTTTTTTTTATTTTTTATTATTAATTATTATTATTTGCATTTTCAGAGTTATAAACGTGCTGGTTTTCTGGCACCAACATTCACACAGTACAATGTTACTGTTGCTCAGGGGGGAAACAAAGATAATATATATATATGTATATATATATATATATATATATATATATATATATATATATATATATATATATATATATATATATATATATATATATATATATATATATGTAGATGTTGATATAAAAGAGGTTTAAGCAAAGGAGAAAAAAAAACACTCAGTGGAGAAGGAAAAGTGCGAGTGAATGTCCAGTAACAGTAGCATGTCCAGCAAAAGAAGGTAATGTCAGCAATGCCACCTTTATAATATATAATCATGACAATAATGCTGCCAGAACCTCAGCAGTGTTGTACAGTACGCTTGACTAAAAACATTTAAAAGCAATAACTGAAAATACATTTACAATCCATAGTTTCTGTGACCAAAAAAAAATTAAGAACTAATGATTTTTTTTTTTGTAATTTGAACATCAGATTAAATATTTAAACAAAACTGTTCTAAATGCATAGATATATTTTTAAAGCTGGAAGGTGTCGGCAGGCTTGTAGAAATTCAAACTAAGCAATGAGCAACACACCATTTGCAATGAAGGCGCGGGTAATGCAGGTGTGGTTTAATACTGCGGGAACTAGTTGAAGTAGAACTGTAAAATATACTCTCACCCTCCTGCAGTCAGCCTTCTGACAGCCTATATCTTCTATACAGCATCCACAAAAAAGAAGAATAGAACCATCTGCATATAGCGGCATTAAAAGTTACATATTTTCCTCTCCCTCTAACACATTTGAAGACAACAAAGTTAAAAGGAAATACATACATTCTTCAGTCATTTTCCGCAAGAGAAATAATTTACATCTTTCTTTTAAAAAGTATGGTAACAGTTTTCTTAAAGTTGACAAATTTAAAATTGAGTGATCAAAAAATAAAGAAAAATATATTAATTAAACAGGCCAGTGCCTCCTTCACTCTGCTCCAGCATTGCAGTTAGTCTTGTCCATCCACAGACTGGCTTTAGATGCTTCATTCATGATCACCTGATCCTTCAAAAACAACCAATTGCTACTAACTAACTACTAACTAATTACAGTAAATCAGAGTGCAGTGGAAACACAAATTGGCTGGTGGGCTTTGTTAGTCTTGCGGTTCCCTTTTCATGTGTGTAAGCAACGCGGAGCTGCGTTGTCTCTTTCAGGCTCAAGACGTTGAGTTGTAACAAATAATATTAGGTGACAAAACACAAATCATACACGGCAGAGTTGGATAACCCTTTGGGGATGAGGGAGGCGTCCCTGCAGGACACAATGAGAACTGACTGAACTTGTTCCTGACAGCTGTGTGAAGTGTTTACAACAACACCCTGGGACAACGTTGCGCAACTGCTTTCGATGAGTATTTTTAAAATCCGTTTTCTGTATTTCAGGATTGGATAAAAGTGTTGCAGCAGCAGCAGCAGCAGCAGCAGCAGCAGCAGCAGCAGCAGCAGCAGGCCTGAATAGACACTTAATGATGGATCACTCACAGTTCCTACAGTCACAACCTGAATTCAGGTTACAGGTGTACAGTAAACATGGCGCCTCGTAACATACACGAGTAGCCGTTAGCCACAGTGGCAGCGTACGTAGAGGTTGTGAGTCTGTGTAAGACGGCGCGCATATTGTGCTCCCCCTGGAGGCAAATGGGGGGGAAACATGGTAATTAAAAGCCTCTTCTTTGGTTTCCCGTCACATGCTCACATCGCACTGCACGCGCTGTCCTTGACCGCTCTGCCCCCGGCGTCTTCCGCCGCCACCGCCAGGTCGAGGTCCTTCAACTTGTCGGTCAGCAAACCCTCCTCGATGGCGACCCTCGACTCGCGCACCTGAGAGAGAGAAGGTTTTTCTCAGTCTTTCTTGCATTAGCGGTGAACGGTTCTGGCGTTCACAGTTTAGGCAAGCACCTTAAAGGGTTCGCTGATTCCAATGATGCAATTCAAAGCACTGCTGTAGAAGCAGAGGACACAGTCTCCACCACGAACAGGGATTTCCTCCTTGTTCACGTATATCTAAAAAAAAAAAAGAAGAAGAAGAAGAAAAAAGTCAGTTACTGGATGAGTGCTAGGAGAAGACGGTCACATTAAAGACTTTTAAAAATCAAGATGGTCTAAATAAATTACAGGCTCATCAGCACCACTGCCGCCATACCTGTACGGCTTCTTTATTACTGGACACTTCATCGTCTTTGACCCATGAGTAGGTGATGTAGTCGGACACGCTGGTGAATCCAACCTGACGTTCACACACGGACAAACGAGTTTAGGACACAGCCGGCCTCTCAGCTTTGGAACCCAGTTACCCACTGATGCTGACAAATGTGCACTCTTAAGAAGCGGACAGCGACGTGGAGCTGACCCTGTAGAGTCCGATCCAGTCCCAAGAGCTGGACGGGAACGGCTGCAGTTGGGTGTAGACGACCAGGGCGTCCATGTCGGCGCTCCACTCTCCCTCAGGCCGCAGCTGCACCAGAGGGGTCTCGTACATCTTCTTCAGCTGCAAAGTCACACACAAAAAGAAATGATTATATATATATATAAATATGTATATACACACATTCCTTTTAAATTATGATTATAATTGGAATAATAGGAATTTTCACCTGACTGATATTAATTCACAGGAGGCAAAACAATTTGAATGTACAATATTCCTTTATTCCCAATGCTTTTGGTGGATTAGTTTAGCTTGCTCTTGTTTTTTAGGCAGCAGTGTTGTTCTCTGGCCCGACGGCAGCACCGCGGCACAATGACCAATTCATCGCCTGGTTCTAAGTGGATTTCTTCGCAGTGGCCAAGCAATTGTTGCGTCATTAAATAATCCTTTTGCAGGTCAGTTCTATTATCGGCCAGCCAGTTTCTCACCTGCAGATTAAAGACGCTGACGACGGGTTTGTGGTCGCTGACGCCGTACTTCATGTTGCTGGTGTACAGTTCCTGCGTGACCTTTAGGGGGTGCGCTTCCTCTTCAATCTGTCTCGTCCTCTCTGGGTCCTGACTGTCGTCCTTTCTGTCCTTCTCTTCAGGCGAGGCTTCGAGTCGGACCCGCCACAGAATCCTGTCGGTCCAGGCGGGTTTCCGTTTCTTACCACTGAGAAGGCGACGCAAATAAAAATGACAAGAGAGGAGACACGCATGGTTTAGCTCAACATTTTAAAGCACTAACCATGCCGTGAAGACATGAAACTGTCTCTGGGATGAGCTGGAGGCCCTATGGGGCTTCTAGTACTTGAGGAACCCTAACCCTAACCCTAACCCTAGCTTCAGCCTTATCGCCAACCCTAATTCAATGCAAGTCTATGGGGTGAAATTTCAACTTTGTCCTAGAGACATGGGGCCACTTGCTTTTTCATCAGGAGCCCCCAAGAAGCGCCCACACCAAATTTGGGGCTTCTAGTACTTGAGGAACCCTAACCCTAACCCTAGCTTCAGCCTTATCGCCAACCCTAATTCAATGCAAGTCTATGGGGTGAAATTTCAACTTTGTCCTAGAGACATGGGGCCACTTGCTTTTTCATCAGGAGCCCCCAAGAAGCGCCCACACCAAATTTGGGGCTTCTAGTACTTGAGGAACCCTAACCCTAACCCTAACCCTAACCCTAGCTTCAGCCTTATCGCCAACCCTAATTCAATGCAAGTCTATGGGGTGAAATTTCAACTTTGTCCTAGAGACATGGGGCCACTTGCTTTTTCATCAGGAGCCCCCAAGAAGCGCCCACACCAAATTTGGGGCTTCTAGTACTTGAGGAACCCTAACCCTAACCCTAGCTTCAGCCTTATCGCCAACCCTAATTCAATGCAAGTCTATGGGGTGAAATTTCAACTTTGTCCTAGAGACATGGGGCCACTTGCTTTTTCATCAGGAGCCCCCAAGAAGCGCCCACACCAAATTTGGGGCTTCTAGTACTTGAGGAACCCTAACCCTAACCCTAACCCTAACCCTAGCTTCAGCCTTATCGCCAACCCTAATTCAATGCAAGTCTATGGGGTGAAATTTCAACTTTGTCCTAGAGACATGGGGCCACTTGCTTTTTCATCAGGAGCCCCCAAGAAGCGCCCACACCAAATTTGGGGCTTCTAGTACTTGAGGAACCCTAACCCTAACCCTAACCCTAACCCTAGCTTCAGCCTTATCGCCAACCCTAATTCAATGCAAGTCTATGGGGTGAAATTTCAACTTTGTCCTAGAGACATGGGGCCACTTGCTTTTTCATCAGGAGCCCCCAAGAAGCGCCCACACCAAATTTGGGGCTTCTAGTACTTGAGGAACCCTAACCCTAACCCTAACCCTAGCTTCAGCCTTATCGCCAACCCTAATTCAATGCAAGTCTATGGGGTGAAATTTCAACTTTGTCCTAGAGACATGGGGCCACTTGCTCTTTCATCAGGAGCCCCCAAGAAGCGCCCACAGCAAATTTGGGGCTTCTAGTACTTGAGGAACCCTAACCCTAATCTTAACCCTAACCCTAACCCTAACCCTAGCTTCAGCCTTATTTCAATGCAAGTCTATGGGGTGAAATTTCAACTTTGTCCTAGAGACATGGGGCCACTTGTTCTTTCATCAGGAGCCCCCAAGAAGCGCCCACACCAAATTTGGGGCTTCTAGTACTTGAGGAACCCTAACCCTAACCCTAACCCTAACCCTAGCTTCAGCCTTATCGCCAACCCTAATTCAATGCAAGTCTATGGGGTGAAATTTCAACTTTGTCCTAGAGACATGGGGCCACTTGCTTTTTCATCAGGAGCCCCCAAGAAGCGCCCACACCAAATTTGGGGCTTCTAGTACTTGAGGAACCCTAACCCTAACCCTAGCTTCAGCCTTATCGCCAACCCTAATTCAATGCAAGTCTATGGGGTGAAATTTCAACTTTGTCCTAGAGACATGGGGCCACTTGCTTTTTCATCAGGAGCCCCCAAGAAGCGCCCACACCAAATTTGGGGCTTCTAGTACTTGAGGAACCCTAACCCTAACCCTAACCCTAGCTTCAGCCTTATCGCCAACCCTAATTCAATGCAAGTCTATGGGGTGAAATTTCAACTTTGTCCTAGAGACATGGGGCCACTTGCTTTTTCATCAGGAGCCCCCAAGAAGCGCCCACACCAAATTTGGGGCTTCTAGTACTTGAGGAACCCTAACCCTAACCCTAGCTTCAGCCTTATCGCCAACCCTAATTCAATGCAAGTCTATGGGGTGAAATTTCAACTTTGTCCTAGAGACATGGGGCCACTTGCTCTTTCATCAGGAGCCCCCAAGAAGCGCCCACAGCAAATTTGGGGCTTCTAGTACTTGAGGAACCCTAACCCTAATCTTAACCCTAACCCTAACCCTAACCCTAGCTTCAGCCTTATTTCAATGCAAGTCTATGGGGTGAAATTTCAACTTTGTCCTAGAGACATGGGGCCACTTGTTCTTTCATCAGGAGCCCCCAAGAAGCGCCCACACCAAATTTGGGGCTTCTAGTACTTGAGGAACCCTAACCCTAACCCTAACCCTAACCCTAGCTTCAGCCTTATCGCCAACCCTAATTCAATGCAAGTCTATGGGGTGAAATTTCAACTTTGTCCTAGAGACATGGGGCCACTTGCTTTTTCATCAGGAGCCCCCAAGAAGCGCCCACACCAAATTTGGGGCTTCTAGTACTTGAGGAACCCTAACCCTAACCCTAGCTTCAGCCTTATCGCCAACCCTAATTCAATGCAAGTCTATGGGGTGAAATTTCAACTTTGTCCTAGAGACATGGGGCCACTTGCTTTTTCATCAGGAGCCCCCAAGAAGCGCCCACACCAAATTTGGGGCTTCTAGTACTTGAGGAACCCTAACCCTAACCCTAACCCTAGCTTCAGCCTTATCGCCAACCCTAATTCAATGCAAGTCTATGGGGTGAAATTTCAACTTTGTCCTAGAGACATGGGGCCACTTGCTTTTTCATCAGGAGCCCCCAAGAAGCGCCCACACCAAATTTGGGGCTTCTAGTACTTGAGGAACCCTAACCCTAACCCTAACCCTAACCCTAGCTTCAGCCTTATCGCCAACCCTAATTCAATGCAAGTCTATGGGGTGAAATTTCAACTTTGTCCTAGAGACATGGGGCCACTTGCTTTTTCATCAGGAGCCCCCAAGAAGCGCCCACACCAAATTTGGGGCTTCTAGTACTTGAGGAACCCTAACCCTAACCCTAACCATTAAAAGACAGTACTAGTGTCTGACCATTTTCACAAGCCTATATCTATTCATCTTACACAGGTGTGAAGTCTGATATGTAGGCAGTAAATCAGTATTCTGCTTCACAACTTCATTCAGTTCAGTCAGTGTTAGAAAAGAACACAGGGAAAGGAAAGGCACCTTTCAGGCCAAACAGCGCCTTCTTTGGGATCTTGAATCAGCCTGAAACTCACTGAAATCACTGTTCTATTATAGTTTAGCAATTTGCCGACATTTGACACATCTACCCAACCTGTTCTCAGTAATGAACAGTTTTTTTTTTGATGATGGTAGGAGGAAACCAGAGCGCCAGGGGGAAACCCAGTGCAAACACCTGTTGTCAATGGCAAAGTTGTCAACTTTGGAGTCCCCCAAAAACCCTAATGCCATACAAGTCAATGGGGGTCAAAAGTCAACTTTGTCCTAGAGAAATGGGGCCTCTTGCTTTGTCATCAGGATCCCTCAAGAAGCGCCCACGCCAAAGACCCTAACCCTAATTTCAGTTTAAGTGTAACCCTAACCCTAATTTCAGCGTTAACGCTCTTAAAGAAGCACCCACGCCAAATTTGGGGCTTCTAGCGCGTGAGGAACCCCGAAACCCTAACCCTGAAAAATATCAAAATGTCAATGGCAAAGTTGTCAACTTTGGAGCCCCCCCAAAAAGGCCAAAAATGATTTCCCGTGAAATATGTCAACGGATTATGATAGTAGAGCTCCTAGGCATTACAATGATATCTCACATGTCCATTTCCACTGTATTATTTTGGGGAAAAAAATCCACCTCAACATAGACATAATGATTCGCTGAATTCCATATGCTGGAAAGGGTTGGGATAAACACAGCCATCTAGCGGTCAGATTGCAGATTTTTTTTAAGGTGGAATTGAAATCTAAGAAGCACTGCGGTGAATATGATGCCAACTTCAGCTTGTTGTTTTGGATACAAGAGGCGCACCTCTGCTCGTTATACGAATTGAACCATCCGTTGCAGCTTTCAGAGTCATTTCTCTTACATGCTGAGCTACGGGAAAACTTGCGCAACACTTCAACTGGAGCATTGATCTTTTCGGGCCGTTGGACTTCAAAATACAACTGCGCCTGTTGTTGGGCTCGAACACCCTGAGCTATCTGCTGACTCTTGGTAAACGTCTACTGCTGAATTGATCTTTCTTTCTGTGGCTTGGACTTTAAAACACAACTACAATCACTGTAAGCCTTGAACCTTGAACCACTGACTCAAGGATTCAAAGTGAGTTCTCTTGCACCCTCAGCTATCTGCTGACTCTCAAAGTACAACAACTGGCACATTTATCTTTTGTTTTTGGGCCACTGGATATCAAACTTGATCACTGGCCATCATAAGACTTGATCCACTGACCTTGGGGCCCCAAACTCAGTTGTTTTACCATCTGAGCTATCTGCTGACTATTGGAATATGTCTGGTGGCTAATTTATTTAGCTGTTCAATGATAGCTTAGTATGAAACTGTGGGCCATGTTATGGAAAAGTTTGTGAAACTCTGATTTAGGACACAGCACGAATCACACTTAGAAATTAGTTACAACTAGCATTGGTTATATATGTTAAAAAAAAAAAGAAAAGAAAAAAGGCCGCTCTTAGTTCTTAGTGTGCAGCATAAAACAGAAGACTCTGCTATAAGCATTTCCTTTAAAGAAGCTTTGTTGGTCATGCTAGAGTTAAAGCTGTTTAAATCATATGCCAACAAAAAAGAGTTTTGAACTCTTACTTAAAGCCAAACCATGAACCTTGAAGCCTGTCAAGAATAAAAGAGATAGGATAAAAAAATGTACAATAATATAGAAGGCAACATTCAGAATTAATGCTGATGATGTAAACAGTTACCTGCTGTCATAGTTTTCAGAGTTCACGTCAAACTTGTACGTGGGTGGAAACTCTAGAGGCCCCTCCTCAAATTCCCGAAGAATCTCCTCCTCCTTCTTCATCATGGTCAGCTGAGAACGACATCACGCTTACAGTGAAACTGCACACATTTTCCAGGCACACATGCACCACACAGCACCAAATGTGCTCTTAACAAAAAAAGCATGGATCGATTATATAATTATATAATTATGTGTGTGTGTGTGTGTGTTTCGGACCTGGTCTTTACTCCACAACAGGCTGTAGTCGTGGTTTTTGATGCAGGAGCGGATGAAGTGCATGTCGTGGTCCTGAATTCTAAAGTTAAGATCTCCAAGCCAGAACACCACCCTGGAAGTGGAGAAACAGGGGACAAAAGGAAGTGTAAATAAATATATAAATGGATGGATGAAAAAACGTAAAAAAAAATAATAATAACTTGAACACGCAGCTTTGACATCCCCCTCACCTGTGGTCAACGATTCTTGGGGCCGTTTGAGACTCAAATTTCTGTGAGTCCATGATGTACTCAAACTCATCCATCCTCTCTTTGGCATACTGCATGTGCGCAGCCAAGTGACAGTTGAGGAAACACAGCATGTGGCCATAGAAGGACAGGCGGACAGACACGGCACCTTTGTTACCCTGAGACACACACACAGGGAGAGGAAAAGAGAACGTCTCTACTCTGTACTGGGACAAGTCAGTGTTTAGAGCACAAAATATTTCTCTACAGCTGAGATTTTTTTCTTAATTCATTAGCTGCTTTGAAAATAAGGCGGCTCAACATTTACTTCTGCTTTTGTGGTTAGAGTCACAACAGCAGAAAGTGAGATGCACTACTCGCACTTCTTAAATATCTGATACCTCAAAACCTTAAAAAAGCAGAACTCTGCCAATATTGTTTTCTTTGCAAATGTTGAGTGCCAAAACTGCACCATTCAACAAGTTGTGTGAACTCCTTTCTATTTAAACATCGCAGTGACTTTGCCATCCAAGTAATTTACCATGGAGGAACAAATTATCAAGCAACGGGTGAGTTTAAACAAACAATCTGTAGACTTGGAATGATCACAGGACTAAAATCTCTGGCAACCCTGCTGAACAGCAGCAGTCAGGTTGCGATGGAAAGAATGTTTGCATAATTTCTTCCGTGAACTGAACTTTATGCCCAGTTCTTCATAGTTTTTCTTGTTCATTTTCTCATCCTTAGTGACATCAAGTGATGTTATCAGAATCTTACCCAGTAATGGTAAATTCCTGTGCGGGTGTATGTTGCCTGAATGTCTTTGATAAAGGGAACGTGCTCCAGTTTGGAAAAGATGACGAGTACCAGTCCCTGCATTCTGACAGAGGTCACCTGAAACACACAAGTCAATAAAACATCATTTCAAAGTTAAATATGAAAATGCCCTCAATAATTCTTCAGAACCTGTGTACTAACAGATCGTGATCTCCTCCTCCTCTTCCTGCAATAATACTGTGACTTTTACAGCATCTGAATGTTACAGTTACAGCTGTTTGAGGTGGACTGGTACCTTCATGTATTGCAGGGGTGCCAAGATGGACATTAGGTGACGACTCCATGGGTCATCATACACAGTGTCTGACACAAACCTTAAAGGGGCTGCATACACCTCCTGTAATCTAACACACACACACACACACACACACACACACACACACACACACACACACACACACACACACACACACAAATTGAGTTGCTCCCACATGCACAAGCTACAAAACACACTGCTGACTCTACAGTCACATCCACATTCTGCTGATCCTGAGCCTACCCCAAGACGTAGAGGTCCGGTTTATCCACTGAATCCAGATGGAGAAGTGAAGAGAGGTCGTCCGGAGGATCAGCCGTGGCCACGTTCCACGTCACCAAGTGTAGCCTGAATAAGGTGGACAGCAGGGCTTAGCAGCACAAACACACAAGGCCGGGCAATCTGATAGAAACAAGACAGATGTGAACCTTTTTATTTGTTCAAAGCATCCAGCTGCCCTCTTTAAAATATGAAGCAGAGCTACTACGTGACCTTAACAATCAAAGAGGATCTTTCAGTGTGGTAACGACCAAAGATGAGCGCATTAAATGGAGCCAGAATTGTTACAGTAATGCCACTGTGACATCAGGCAGCTAGATGTGACACAGTTCACACATTATGCTCTCACCTAAACTTACATCGCTTTTTCGAAGTGGTTCAACATCTACCGATATGATCGAGACACTCCACTAGAATCAAAAAGGGGTTGAGGGGGGCCTGTAGATAATTAGATTAAATACTCAGGACAGGGAGTGAGTAAAGATAGGAGGAGAAATTGAAAATAATAATAGAAAAATAAAGAAGGTTCTAGTCTCAACGCGATAAAACAACCAGCCATTCATCCTCCACCTGAACCTCTTCTTTCTCAGCTTGTTGGCCCTCATGACGCACGCAGAAAAGGCGTTATCCAGGCTTTGGGACATTTTTTCCTGTAGCTCCTTTTCAGCGTCCATGTCGTCGACACAGGTCAGCAGCTGGTTAAGTCGATGCCGCAGAACTGCTCTGCTGCCTGTTGACTGTGTGGCATCACTGGAGAAGCTGTCAGAGTGGTCACGCCCAGTGGTATTTAACATGCTCCTGATCTCATCCATGTTCTATCGAAGCGTGAAGTGCCGCAAGCTAAATTCGGCAGTCTTCTGGAGAGCCTCAGTGTTGAAACTGTGAGCAACCGTCTAAAAGGTTTTGGCCGTTTCTGTCGAAACCCCAAGCAGAATGACAGAAATCCTGGCTCAAGGTTTTGGATTTTGAATCGAGGAATGCCTAATTAGGAAATTGCCCAACTTGTCTGCAAGTCTCCTCTATACACAAAACACAATGCATAATCTCATTGTTGAATGTATCAAGATTTAGGCCTATTAAAAACTTGAGAAACAAACTTCTTAATGTGAAAACCATTTTCTTTTGCAAGATGCTGGGACAGAGTTAGACCAGAGGCTTGCAACACAACTTTGTATCTTTTAATTAAATCCTTCCAGAGTGTGTATTGGTTGCCAACATAATCAGCCAGGCAAAGCAGTGGGCAAAGTAAGAAAAGTAGCAAAATAAGGACTTGGAAAGGAACTCATAGTATTGTGACGTATCAAATATTCAGTCTTACATAACACAAACAGGAAAGCCTCAAGGTTCTGATGGTTGTTACTGGTACAACAAGCATTTCCGCTATCTTTGAATTCTGTGTGCAGCAGAGGACTAAATCTTAAAAAGTAAGGATGGAAGAGATTATGCTGACATTGTACAGCGTGACAGTGACTGACTCACCAAACCAGCACAATGCCTCATCTGTTTATACAAAGGCAGATGACTACAGAGACAAGACAACAATTTCTTCCAGTCAAGCTGAAAGGTGACCTGTTCCTTTAAAAGACTTTAAATATAAGTCTGTGTTTTCCAAACACACACTTGGTCAGCTATAAGAAGCCACTCCATATACCACTATGCCTGACTTTGTGCGAAGGGGATTTTCTGCAGCGCATGTTGACACGTAAAGATATTCATAACGTAAAGGCGCAGTCCAACCTGAAGCGTTCCTCCCTGCTGTGTCTCTTCCTCCGGTTGGTGTCCGATCGCTGGCCATCTGACTGCTCTTCACTTTCCTCCATCCTGTAACCACCTGTGAACGACAACGGCCAGACATTAACAGAAAAGAAAACTCAACTTGTTCAGGAAGCGTGAAAGGCATCATTGCTTGCAGAAAAGCAACTCGCACTGCCAAATTACAGACTTTAAAAATTAGACGCTCTAGAGTTGGCACGACTACGATTAGGTGGACCAATACTTGAATGTTATAATAGTTACATTATTGCTAGCATCATGTTTAGTCCAAGTGTACTGAATTATGCAATGCTAACATCCGTGTAGCTAGCAGGAAATAGCAAAAGCCATCCTGTATTTAGAAATGTAAGCCGAGCAATAACGTTAAAGTAATGAACATTTTTTAAAAGCACGCAGCAGCCGTTTTGGAGTTTTTTTTTTTCTCTCTACCTTTTGTATGTTGCTAGCGCTTCTATCCGTGATGTTTTCACTTTCGAAGAAATGTACAGTAAAGTAGAAGAGGCAACCGTTGTTTTACAGTAGCTAATGTTGTTCCCGCCCCTCTCCGGAAGTCAAGGCGAATTTGATCCAAAATAAAAGCACGAACATTACAACAAAAAATAAAAATTGCACAGACAAGTTCAGTAAAAGTGTTTTTTTCTTTTAAAATGTTATTTTTCGCCACCCACCATTTAATCCTGTTTACCAATTCGACGCCTGGTATCCGAATGACGATGAACGTCAGCTCTGTGAGAATTGAGATAGCCGGAAGTGAGTAGTAACGGAAGCTCACGGAGATACATATTAGGGACACGTGCGTTTGTTGTCGTACCGTTTCATAGGACAACTGGCATCTAAAGTTGCATTGTTGCCATTCTCTGATCACATGGCATGCGGTCTTTAAGGTAAACAATAAATGGTTCAACTCTTGGCCCTTATTTGATTTTTAGACAGTCTTGAGTGGTCCGTATTGATGTTTTTTGTTTTTTTTTTGTTTAGCTAATTTAACTGAAACCATATTTGAGTGTCTGTGCCTTCTGACCTAAAATACCACACTGTGACCTTTGACTGGTTAACTTACACTTTGGTCTCGCCACACTCAAATTTTCTATCTGCACATCCAATCTGTGAACTTTGTCACTCAAAATACTGATTCCCCCCCTTCCTCTTTTCAAAATTCTAAGATTAAAGGAACTGGAGGATATGGCATTCGTGAGGCATTCAATCAGATGATTTCTGATTATCGATTGCTAGCCCGGGGGTAATAATGCACATGCTTGGTATTTGGTATTTCAGAAAGCAGGTTACCAACAACACATTCAAGTTGTCTTCACATCAGCCCATTAGTGTACTATACACAAGACTAATGCCCACCTGGACAGACAATGGCAAATTGGATACAACAAAACCAAGTCACAGAGATGCATCTGGTTACTTACTGTCCCTCTACAGGCTTCACTTCACACAGCAGTGGAAGACCATAAATGAATAACTAAAAAAAAAAAAGCCACACATTTTTCTCGCTTAAAGGAAATGTTTTTCTTGTATTACCAATTAGAAATTAAAAACCATGCATTAAAGCAGTATGTAACACTGCCACAAGATGGAGTTGTTACTTTTTAACCGTGGAAGGGAGCGTGCGCAAACGTGCACCACACAGCCGCCAACAAGATCACGTCAGGGATTTAGATTAGATTAGATTGAACTTTATTGATCCCAAACTGGGAAACTACACTGTTGCAGCATTTGGAGGTCAAAACAAGATTGACTCCAGTTGCCAACCTGGTCTGACATTCTAACCTCACCTAAAAATCTTGGATTCATCACCATGCAACGTTTTGAAGTCCCACTGATTGTCACGTCTCAAAGGATGAAAACTGTGTTCACTGCATTTAACTCATAAGGGAGTGGTGAGCATCAATTTAAATACGCTGCCTAAAGCCAAATAGATTAAAGGAAAAAAAAGTGGGCATGCATACAAGGTGAAAATTGGTATTAATTAATAAAACAGTGTAATCATCTAACATTTTAAATGATTAAAACTAAAGGAAATTTAAAAAGAAAACTTTAGACACGCTGTTACATTATTTGTAACTCAATAGATTCTGTTCATTTAACAAGTGTTTACAAAAATCCAACACACACTGAAACCATAGATAATTTATTTTGTCATAAACAGTTGTCAGGATACTAAAATACAGATATATTTTAAATGATTATTTGTAAAATTCTCTTTGTATTGCACTCAACACATACACATCACAAAGATTATCAACGATTTCAGTTTGTTATGGAAAAGAAATCAAGGCTACTCTTGCACAACAAGCAGTGTTAAATTGGTATATTCCAGGTAAGGCAGTAAATACCTGACTTTTACAGTGTTTACACTAAACAAGGAACAATAATCCTTTTCAATCTGTTAAGGTCTTGTTTTCTTCACTTAGGTCCAGATGATTTGCCATAATAAAGTGCTTAAGAATGGTATTAGACTATGAAATGAAACCCTTATCTTGTAAATATAGACCAGGCTGTATAAATACTTTATATTAAATAAAGATATACCATCATTTGATAAAAGATTTAAGTTTTAAGGCGCTGTTGGGAGAATGAAACACTGCCAGCTACTTTTCTGCCTTCTCCAATTGCTTCCCGTTCGCTGTTTTCTCGGGAAGATTGTAGTCTTCCAGGATGGCTTGTGCCGTTTGCTTGCCCGTCCTTTTCACCATAGCCTTGATGCCGAGGTTGTCAACATTGAAGGCAGTGAGACCAACATTAATGGCCGAATTGACAGCGTGGTCGGTGGCTTGTCCAGCTGCTGCCCCATATCTTCGTTCGAAGTCAGATTGGATCAGAGGTGGGGAACAAAAAGAGTAGTGGGGAGAGAGGAGAGAGAAAAGGGGATTCGGGGAGGAACTGATTAATACCGAGTGCAAGGATTGCAAAGACGCCATGCTGTACGTGGACATTAGGCCTGGGAGGTCCTACATGCAGGCAAGCATCTTCTCAATTACAATGAAGAGCTACAACATGTGATTCGGTCATTTCTCCACAATGATTCAGAAAATTAAAGGGAGGCATAATGTTAAAGTGGTCCCCTATTCGTATATAAAGTAGTAGTTAAAGGTTTCTATAGCTCCTGCAATGTACAGCAAAGTAAACGAAACAAAGTGTCACTTGCAGTGGAAGTGTAAATGGAATTTGCGTGCATGTAAATGATAAAATAGCAAATTTAATAATCAGTGTACACTGCAATTAAATCTGAACAAGTTTATTGGTACAATTGACAGAAAACGTTTGACTCAATCAGTTCTTTTAATGAAGGCACAATATGAAAGAAACAAAGAGAAAGGAAATAAATCATAGCTTATTAATAACAACATGTGAAACGTTGTGGGGCAGGAAAGAAAAAGTTTGCATTTGGGCGGTACCGAAACTCTGCTGTGAGTTAAGCTTCAGTTAGAAAAGAAATGACCAGAGAGGGAAGGACAGTAAATTAGAGCAGCGATTACTTCAGAGCTTAGTGCTTGGAATTGAGTGCAGAGTCAAGTCATACACCCACCCTCCCCATGCCCCCCAAAAAGAGGTCCAGGTCATGCTTAGAATTAGTGGTGTCAAGGGTGAAGGGCTGTTTAAAATCAAAAATTACTTTTTTTCCTTATTAGGTGAGCTTAAGTTGCTTTGAAGACCCCTAAATCTGCAAAAATTGAGAAGCAAAATCAGTGAGCTCATGTTTGGTTTTGAAATGTGCAAGACATGGCGTCACCAGATTTTACAGCCCGTCCAAAAACCAGTGAAGCAAGCAGTGTTGAGCCAACGTTTGTTAAAAAAAAGAAAAGAAAAAAAAAAGAAGATGATGATCCATGATGCAAAGAGAGAGAGAGAGAGAGAGAGAGAGACTTACTTGTGTTTTACTGTGGTGACCGTCTCCGCTGCCACACTGGTAGTTATGTGCTTGGCTGCAGATTCCAGTCCAGTCCACATGGTTGCAAAGCCTCCACAAATAACACAAAATAAGCACCTGAGCCATATTTTCATGTATTCAGCTGGTCCTGAATTATGCACAATTCACTTCTAACCAATCATTTCTAAATTGTGAAAGCAGCCCAGACTTGAGGTGTGGTGAAATCTACCTTGCACTCCGCTGGCGGCCACCACCATGGCTCCGTCGATGGTGGAGCGTCCGTCCTTGTCCTTCTTCATAGACTCTGGGATCAGCTTGCCGCCGTGCTTTTTCACATGCGGAGCCAACTCCCGACCCACATGGCCCGCGACCGTGCACACACCGTCCACTGCAGTGACACAGCGTTAGAATTGAGTTGGTTGCGGGCCCGCAGCCAAATTAGCAGCGCGGAACGCTGACTTGGGGGGGGGGGGAGTGTTCCGGTCACCTAGAAACTGGCTGACTTTGACAGCTCCCCCCGTGGCTTGCTTGGCAACGTGGAGGCCCTTGGTGACGGTGGGGCTGACGTGGGCGGGTTTGTCCTCTGGGGTGATGTGCTCCCGGAGTTTGGAAGCCCCGGCGTGGATGGCCTTGCCCGTGAACTCCGCCCCTTTCACCAGTCCCCAGCTCAGCCAGGAGGCACCTGCGCCGACGATTGGATCAGACAGATACGTTGTTTTCATCAGAACCAAAGCCCGCTGCACAGAGGCTGAAAGTATTTCAGGGTGAAGAACCTGCTTGGCCTTACCTGTCAGGATGCCACTTGCAACCTTTTCACTCCACTCGGGTAGATTCTTGTCTTCCTCTGACCCCTCCCCGGCTGTTGCTGCCTCCCCCTCGGCCGCCGCCCCCGCCGCCGCCTCCTCAGGTACAGTGAGGGAAACCCTCTGGCTGAGATTTAACGTTTCCGCAGCCTCATCCGGAGCCTGACAGCACAAACACATTGGACAATAAAAGACAGAACGCTTTGGTCGAGGCATCAGCTCCGTTGTGCGTGTCGCCCATGTCGCCTCCAAATCCAGACAACAGCTTCTCTGATCATCCCCCCCCCCCTCTCACAATGCTCGATCTGTTTGCCACAAACACCCGGCCGTTTCAAGATGTCTCTGCCCGGTAAGGAAACAGCCCGCGCTTTGTGCTCCAAATCCCAAAGACCTTCTGCTCGCCTCCAAAACGAAAAGACATTGGCGCTTACTCTGTGATGAGAGCTCACGTCCATCACAGGTGACCACTGGACGACTTCAGCTGCTTCAGCTTTGACCCTGAAACTGTGACTGTCCTGTGGTCAAACTGGAACCAACCTCTAACCTGCAGCTCTGCAGTAGGTATGACCGCTGCAGCTAAGAGCATTATGGCTGATTAATACTCCTCACCTGCCTGCCTGCCTGTCCGTCCATCTCAAATCCCCACAATGCTGAGGTAGGGCTAACAGAAATGTGTGCCAGCTAACATATGAGGAGGAGTGAGTAGTAACGGGAGCACACGGAGATGCATATTAGGGACACGTGCCTTTGTTGTTGTACCGTTTCATAGGACAAATGGCATCTAAAGTTGCATTGTTGCCATTCTCTGACCACATGGCATGCGGTCTTTAAGGTAAACAGTAAATGGTTCAACTCTTGGCCCTTATTCCATTTTTAGACAGTCTTGAGTGGTCCATATTGATGTGTTTTTAGCTCATTTAACAGAAACCATATTTGCACATATCAATTCTGTGAAATGTGCACTTTGTGTTTAGGCAGCAAACATTCATTCATGTTAAGAGGATAGAGGCAATATTTGGAATTGCACAATTTGCACGATAATAAAGTTCATTCCAAAGCACTGAGCAACTGCTACTTCTTTTTTTTTTTTTAACTAAAGTAATTAGTAATAATGAATTAGTAATTGATTACTTGTGAAACAAAGTAGTGAAAGAAGTAATTAGATTACTTTTTTTAAAGGAGTAATCAGTAATAAGTAGTTGCATTTCTTTTATGGAGTAATCCCAACAACACAGCAATCTGCTTCTGGTTCTTTACTTTTAAAGAAGGGCTGTGACGTGAGCCTGAATCTCCTGCGGTGGCACAGACCTGGACCCTGAGATCAGTCATCTGGGACAGCAGATCCCGGAAGAGCGCTCTGTCTGAGGCAGGCAGCTCAGCGGACAGCACCACACCGACGTAATAGCCCTGGGTTGGAGCCATCATGTCCGGGAACATAAACACGCCGTTGTTACACTGCAGCACCGGAGAGTCCGAGGCCATGAGGGGGTAGAGCCAGTCACACACCTGCAGGACACAGTGAGGGTGGAAATATGTGATGACTGAAGACTGGCGCCTACAGATGGTTGGCCAATCTGATGACATTGTCAATCCATTTTGTCAATGAGAGTGAGTTCATAAGGGTTTTTATTCACAGTGATGGCCAAGTTAATGTGCATCGGTACTGAAGAGAAAAAAAAATGATAGAGCTCCACAAATATTTAGCTTCAGTCCACATTTCTAAATTTAGCTTGTGGAAGATGAGCCTTCTGTGTTGATAGGGGCACCGATTGTTGCAGCACAGTGAGGCGCCTCAGTGAAGACAAATCTCACTGTCTCCATCTGACTGCTGCGTGTCTAACAGGATTACAGGGCATACAGTCAACAGAGTTAACATAATCACTAGCAACCAGTCACTGATGTCACCCGTGGGCAAAAGCGCCTGGGAAATTCCCTGACCAGGGGTCAAATTAGAGTCCAGTGATCTGCCAGCAGTGACGTTTGTAAATTATTATCTATTAAAGAAGATGTTTCTCAAAAAATTACAATCAACAGAGTGCACTGACTGAAAAATCATGTTGGGTTTTGACTTCTTAATAATTTGAGCAAACATAGTCACGTGAATCACATGACCTTAATGTGTGTTTTCTGATATTGCCTCCTGTGTTTACACAGACTCACAATGACACACCAACTGACTTCAAAGGTCTTATTGTGTGTACGTAGGCGAGGCCTTTGTGAGCCTATATATAAAAAATATATAAAATGAAATCAGGTGCCTCTGATGAGCATGTGCAGCTAATGAGAATGTTTAAAGACCCATATCAGATTCTGAAGACTCATGCGAGAAGACATGAGAGAAATGTCACAAACTCAGTAAAGTAACTGAGAAGTCAGCAGTGGAGTGAAAAGCAATTTTCTACTTTTTTTTTCTACATTGGGTGAAGTTGCAGCAACAACCCATAAATCAATTGGGTGCACAGGTTACAAGTCAGCTCTGCAGGATGATGACCAAACTGGACAAAATCTTAGAAAAACAGTGTTACAAAACAATTCAGAATAAAGAATGTTAAGAACATTGGCCCTAGTTGAAGTTTGAGCTTTATACTTTTGAGCTTGTGATGACCCTGATGTAAGAATTCTCCAGAGGATCATGTCTTACACATAAATCCATTAGAGTTGAGGTACTGGTGAGTCATCACTTGTGAATAAAGGTCAAGAAGAGAGAGAGAGAGAGAGAGAGAGAGAGAGAGAGAGAGAGAGAGAGAGAGAGAGAGAGAGAGAGATCAAGACAACAAGACTCTTCATGCCGATGACTCAGAGGCCAGATTATCTTGATGAGCCAAACAAACATCTTGCACAATGAGGTGAAAGGGTACAAGAATTAAGGCAAAGTCGATGACAATCGCCCTACACCTACTGCATCAGATGGGCTTTGCCGAGGTTCTTACCTGCAGGAAGGCCGGCGGTCTGTTGGGCATCGTGTTGGAGTGATCACTGGTGAACTTTACCAGTCGCAGGTAGCCCGGATACGACGGGGCGCTGACGTGCCCGTCGGGTGTGACAAAAAATATCTGAACCCCATGTTGTATGCAGAGCAGCTCCTCTCCCTCCTCGCTCACGCTTTGAGGAGATGGTGTGGAGTTAGAAGTACGGCTAAAGAACTCATCTCCCACCGCCGACATTTCTCCCGACTCTGTCCCATACGAGATGGAAAGGTGACCGTCCGCAGCCTGAGGAGAGTACGCTGGAGGCTGTTCGGCTTGACTCGCAAGTTGTGGAGTTGGTGAAAGCCCCAAACCCTGCGTGCTGCCTGCAGCCTTGCCGCTTGCAACTCCCGCCTCCTTGGCCTTGGCTGAGAGAACGTTTGGTGGAGGAGGCCGCTCTGGAATATTCTTATAGGTCAGTGGTGGATAGAGAGCTTCAGCAGCTGCTGGTGGTGCACTGGGCGCACTGGGAGGATCTACGTCAGAACTGGTCTCTATCATGGCAAGGCGAGTGGTGATGTTGTTTAGCGTCTCCTGCATCTTCTGCTGCATCTGTCTGGCGGAGTCCCAGGAGCTGCCGAAACATTCATCTCCTCGTGAGGGCACGCTGATGGCCCTGAGAAGGTGCTGTCGCCCTCGCTTGTAATGCTCCAGGGCTTTGGACTTTTCTCCAGCCTCGTCCGCTGCCAGTCCTTTATTGATGCAGTCAAAGGCCCTCTCGTAGCCATCTTTGATCACCTGAAGTCTGGCGTTGTCAAAAGCATCCTGCTTTGCTTTCTCCATTACCCCTAAAAATATATATATATATAAGTCAACATGTTAAGGTGCACTACAGTCTGTAAGATGAAGTAGCATCCGGTGGTCAGCAATATTTTAACCTTTACTCATTCAGGAGTGTCTCAGAGATTAAAAATGATCTACTGCTTTACACAAAGCAAATTTCATCTGGAAAATGTTCATCTCCATTTACTGATGCCTCACTTGAACTGCTTACATTTTTTATTACACAAGCTGTGATATTAGGGTAAAACATAAAAACTCTCTCAACATGGGTAAAAAAAAAAAAAAAAAAAAAATCAATGTTTGTAACAAATTAATACATACAGAAACTACTGACTGTTTTTCAGTGACTTGGGAACACAGTATACAAACCAACGTATCTACTACTTTCATTCCATGCCACAGATCCGTGTAAGAACCATCCATAAGTCTTTATTACATCAAGAAATACAATACAAATACAGCAAATATGCCAAGAGACCCGGTTAAGCTGCCAACTAACTGTTTACTTTGTTTGTTTGTTTTTCACGAGGGTACAAAAGTTGGTTTTAGTTTCCCTTTGGCACACTATAGTCGACGGACTATATTACTGTACGCAACGCAAATTGAGATCCATTGACTTGAATTACGCAATTTATCACGTGCGTTTTTAAACTCGAGGGCGAAAGTAAAACCATCGACCTCGTTTAGAGAGGACTTTAAAAGTTGCGGAAAACACGAACAAAAGTGCCAACATCGATCCACGTGACTCTACCTGTTAAGACATCCTTACAGCGACAGGGATACAATATAAACCGTCACGGTACCATTAATAATATGATTCGCATTAGTGGCGAGTACAATTTAGCATTAGCTCCTTCTGTAGCTAGTGGGAAACGCACTTACCCCCAGTGATCAGCGAAGTCCGTGAGAAGTCAGCGAACTGTGTGAGCTAACGTCGTGTCTTAATCTCGGCCGAGCTTGTCAGACCTAAACTAGTTCAGCTGCTGTCCTGACAACTGCATGCAAACGTCTACTGTTGGCGGCAGTCTGCGACAGTCCACTTCCTATCCCCGAACAGCGACGAGTGACCGTTGAGAGGAAAAAGTTCTCTGATGTACAGGATGTATTACTACTTGGTTTCAAAATAATGGTTAACAACGCCGAGTCACGTTACTCTTGCTGACTTCCTTTTATTTAGAAAGTATGGAAAGGAAGTGTACAACGCTGCATCCTGCGTACGTCAGACTACTAGTGGAAATGTTATGCACTTTGTCAAATTAACCGCTAGATGGCGAGAAACGCAAGTAGGTAATAAACAAGACTCGGCTTTGCCAAGTCATATTACTGGCCCTCAATTTGATAGAAAACGAGCATATGAGCGCATTATGTGCATGTGAGTAATTCCATTTTTGTCTTCAATGATAGCTCCACCTTTTACGCTGGAGGTGATGTCAAATAATTAATTTATGCAGATTCTGTCTAGTTCAATATCAAGTGATATACTTAGAAAATACACTTACCAACTGCAACCCATCACGATTTTGTCACATGCTTAAAAAAAAAAAAATCACTTTCTTTGGGCAAATGTGTACATTCTTATATCAGCATAGGGCGTCCAATATATTCTCAATTGACATCTTTGAAATGGTAGCACATATGTACATACACTAAGGTATATAATTACATCATCGGTGTATGTTTTTAACATCATCGTTGATAGTAGTAGACCTCTGGCACAGCCAAAATTTGCTCCTGATTACAATTAAAGTGCTGTTTTCCTCGACCTAAAAGAATTACAGGCATTAAAATCAGCATCCAAACTCACAATTAAACAGGACAGTCATTCTTTCATCGGCTTACGTGTCCCTGTTATATAATGCACACTACTACCAGTCCAGACAGTTGATGTGAGCCTGTGGAAAGGCATGTGATAAACATCAGTGTCATCACCAGCCAGACAGATTGCCTGCACCATGCACGCATTTTGCAAAGCGCACAGACCAGACTGGACACGCTCATTACGCACACGTTATAGTATTGCAGTGGCTTAACAGTGATTAACTATGGTGACTTACTCCTCCTCAAACACTTTCCTTTAAACACTTTCCTTTAAAAATTGGCACATTGTTCACAATTCCAATACATCCACTATCCTACTGAGGTTCTATTCTGAATGCGTGAGTAGTGTACCGTGTACCATACGCTTCACACATCTCATTTTATGTGTGGGCCATGTTTAAGTCTACATGGGAGCTGTTACGGTGCTGAGGGCTTTTTCATGTTGAGTTCAACAGCATCTGTCAGTGGCTGACATACATCATCTACACAGCATATGTGGATTTTATCGCAATGGGTGACATGAATGCATAGAACTATAGAAGTGCTTTGTTCACAGCAATAATTGGAAACAAATGCATACAATGTAAATGTTTTTTTGATCTGATCCATTACAAATTTCAACGTCAAAAGATTAATCGATGGATTTTCTTGTGGATTATGAATGCATAGGGAATTTTCAGGCATTGAATGAAACAAAATAATAAATCTCACAAGTAACCACAACTTTTGCTTTGTCCTCAAATCAGTTGACATCTTAAACGATATACACAAAGTAAATTATGAAAGCACTCTATGATAATTATGACATTTGATTTATGGCAACCAATCCTTTAAAGTTTTCTCATAGCTTAAAGAACTGTTTTGGCAAGCCTATCAAAAACATATATGTTTAAATGCAGCTATATGTTCAAAGGCCTTATGAAGACAATTAAAGAGGGTCTGTCTCAAGAACCTGCAGCTGTTTACCATCATAAATCATTGTGAATTGCTAATCTACAACTGTGAGGATGGATTTGAATGTGTTACTTATTTAATTCCATATGTTTGCAGGTCATGCGGTGAAAATTATTTATAAAGTTGTGACAGAATACATTGTTACATAACTACATGGCTGTGCAGATGGAAATGTATACAACCAGGCGAAAAGGTTTGTTAAATTAGTTTTTGTTTTTTGTCTTTTGGAACCTATAGATAGTTATTCAATAATAATAATAATAATAATAATAATAATAATAATAATAATAATAATAATAATAATAATAATAAATAAATAAATTAATTAATTAATTAATAAGCCTTTTTTCCATTTCATATTTCTGTTTGTTGTTGTTTGTTTGTTGATATATGTATAGATAGAAATCTGTAAATCCTCTTCTCCATTAGAGCCTGTTGAGGCTCATGCATTGTGATGATGATTTCAGACTGACTTAACAAATCCTTTGAAAGAGCTAAATACTATGTAAGTTTAATTGAAAAGTAGAACAAAAGCAACAGTAACTTATGTTGCCCACATTATCACTAAGACCAAAAATTAAAATGACAGTGTTAGGGTATAGTAATTCAGTGCCACTGAGAGAGATGCTCAAAGTTCAAGTACATAAACATACTGCAGGATGCTGCTTCAAGTCATGTATGTCCCCATCCACGCTTGGAAATTTGAAAACACAATCATACTAGAAGAGGAAAAACCCTGAAACTTGATGTGTGTTTGTGGTTTCAATCCCTGTTCTAATGTCAAATCATCATAATTTCGACGAGGCTGATTTATAACAAAAAAGTCATTTTTCGCAGGATGGAAGGATCTGGATCTCAGTCCCTACTAAAACTTTCCATGTCCTCTGATTTATGATCGAGGAGCTCTCACTCCCTTTCCGCCTCCAAGAATCTATGAGGCATCTTTCCTGAGGTGAGACAATGTTGTAATATCTGGAAAAGCACTCACTCCTCCCTTTTACAGCATTATCTGGTTGAAAGTGCATCGAATACGGTAGGTACAACTAATCCAAATCACTCTAATACAAGGTGTGATTAAGTACAACATGAAAGTGCTCTCTTAAAATAAAAAGACATGCTTGTAATAAATCATTCAGCTGTTAAGAAGTTTCACCACAGGCGAGAGGATCAACCCTGCCATCCTGCTGACAGCTGCATTTTACCTGAGGACACAAACCTATTGAAAATTGACACTATCTGCACTTGACTTTGGTATGTTTCCCATAAAGTTCAGCTTGAGGAGATCGTTTGACACAGTGTGGAATTTCATCTGGGATTCTTACTCTAATCCAGTGATCATAAAGTATAGGTTTTTTCTTTTTTAGGTTAGTTTATCTCCGGTCTTTCTGCAATTGAACCTATGGAGTTCCATTATTATTCATGTTATTGGTGAATTGTTTATCTATGTGATCATGCATTATTACACTACCTACTGCAGGGACAGTGAAGATGACTTAAGACAATAACAAAACAACTGATCAATAAGTCGCTTGAGCCACACTTTGAATGCTTTCTTTCCAGAACTGGAAAATGTCATTGCTTTTCTTCCATCAATTGCCCACATTTCCATTCCAAATCTCAGATCTCACCCAAAAGTGCTCAGCTGCCTCATTGCACATTGTGCCTCGATGGAGAGCCAGACCACGATTAGTGGTCACTGGCCAGCTCCGAATCACGATAATCCGGATTTGAATGTGTCCTGGATTTTTAAATATAACATGTTTTTTTTTAAAGTCACTGGAAATAGAGAGCAAGACTTATTACATTATATAATCCATGAAATCCATGAAAGTCCGTGGACTGGAAAATGTCACCAGAGCCTTCAGCAACAAGGGGGTCAACAGCACATGGGAGAAATTTGAACTTTCAGCAAACTATTCCTTGAACATTAATGAAAACATAAATTGTCAAAGCTATGGGCGTTTGCTGACATGACAGCTTTTATATTTACATAGATTAAAATGAATGAATGTCAAAAAAATCCAGTCATAACAAAACAATCAAGAGTTACAGGTTCTAAACTGCTTCTTACGCAACTTTGGACGCTAATAATTGTTTTTGACAAGATAGTAATCATTAAAGAAAAGTAGACGGAGGGAAAGAACTTGTAATCGAGCCCGCAATAAAGTTTGAAAGCCAAAAGAGGAGAATTAATGTCACCACTTGCCTCTGCACATCATGTCAGCACTCCTGACCTGCCACGTGTGCATAATGCACTCAGCATGCCAGCGCAGAGCACAGACAGAGGAATCCATCAAGCGCACTTCACTGAGGCTTTTTTCTTTTGTCTTGTCCCGTCTGCGAGACTGAAGTAATCACGTCAGGGTCTCATGTCTGGACAAAGTCTGATAAAGAAAAGGTTTTTAGGACATTGTCTTAAAGCAAATTTTATATGACATTTTTCCAATTTATGGGAGAGCCGTCATCATTCCAAAGTAGATTAACCAGATTCTAATGAAGTTCAAACTTTGAACTGACATAATTAATGTCGATGAAATTCAAGGTTGGAGTTAAAGGTCAAAGTCCATTTCTACATTTATTGCTTTTCGAATAATAAATGTTCAAGTTTTATGTGTGTGTAAATTTTAATCGGGTGGCTTTTAATCGATCACTCTAAGTTGGAACATTTCTCTGTTTCTCTTCCAGATCTAAGCAATGGCCAATGCATGAGCAGGATGGCGTTTGGCCGCGAATCAAAGCTCCGCAATCACTTCAGAGAATGTCACATGTGAAACCAAGCACGCGCGTCATGCGCCACACAACTTTGTGCGAGAGCATATTGCAGCCAGCAGTTGAACCATTCATCATTTTGTGGCTGCTCGGACTCGTTGCGATTTTAATTGTGTTTCTGTGAGTGACATGTGAGTTTCCAGCCCGCCAGCCCCTACAGCGTGGCATGACAGCGGGGCATCAGTGGGTTTGACAGCATTAATGTTCAATGATGTAATGGCTCATGCGAGCTCATATAAATGCACAACTCATAACGGAATACAACAACAACAAATGAACTTTGATTTTAAACACAAATTTCTACCACTACCTGAACCTGGGCAGGGAGAAAACAGAGGAGTGGAAATCTGGAAAGTACAGGGATTCCCATCTACGTGGCTTATGGCTCCCAGAATGGAGTAGGGGAAGAGGAGCGTTGCCGTTGGATACCAGTTAACTGATCCTCAAGGAAAAGAGTGAAAACTTGCTTTCCAACCCCGCCGTCCAGCAGGATAAATAAAACTTTTACACGTGGCCTATGATGAACGCTGATTGCGCATCTGTTTGCCAAATGCTTAATTATGAACTTGGTGGATGTTCCCACTGGTAACATAATTCTGAGTTTCATTGGAACCTCGCGGTGGAGTCTGGAAAAAAAAACAACCCAGCAGTAAATTGTTGGTCGTACTAAAAGTCAGTAGTCATATTTTAGATGTAATTCAGAGTTGCTTAGAGTCACAAAGTGAATTAGTGTAAGAACTTGTTTTTGCATTAGGAAGGACAACATTTCCTTGTGTGCCGTTTGGTGTCTTAATACTTCCATCGCTTTTGGGGGGAAAGGATGATCCTTTCACAGAAGCGGCTCAAGATCCTGTCACAATCACATCAGTTTAACACATTTTTTTTTTTTGTTTAAGGTAAAATTACCTAAAGCCTCCAGGCTTCCCCATGTGCTGACATGGAAGCGCAAAAGAACCCAAGAGGTGAGTAAGAGTCAGTGTCAGCAGAAATGGCTTTTGTTTGACAAGAAATAATCACATACAAGAGGAGCTGAAACAGGATGAAGGGATGATTCACCCACTTTGTCAAATCGACTCCTACGGTAGCCAGAAAAACACACAACACGATTCCACTCGTGTTATTCACATTGGAGTACATGGCCATTGTAAGTGTCCGTTGGGTGGAATATTGACATGGATTAGTCACCAATGTCCATATTGTCGTAATCAGTGGTATATCATGACTTTAAGAGCTTCCAGCCAATGCAGTGTGACTTTGATCAGCTGTTCCAAGAGATGCAAGCGAATGAATATGAGATAAAACCTAGAGAGTGTTTTAACAGCGCTCCTTAAGTTCAAGTAATTTAGCAACGCAAGCAGGCCGCAGCCGATCTTCTGTTTGGACAAGTGGCCATCTTTTCAGTGGGAGGACTGTAATCTGTATCCCAGCTGTTTGCAGGGGTCGAGGAAAACAAAATATCAAAGAGGGGGTGGTGACCCCAGGTGATGACAACAAGCCACAGCGCCAACCGTTACAAAGACGGGGGATTGTGATGAAGCAGGTCATTTTTGTAACTTCCAATGGCCTCGATACTCTTGAGTTGTGAAACGGTTAAGGCCACTCTGAGCCTCCGTGGAAGTTTTCCAACAAATCCGAGCCTGTGGCCGTCGAGGCGTCTGGGCGGGTGCACGCCATGCTAGGTGTCGATCTGGAAGATTAACTGCTTCGGACAAGAGCGACTGAAACATTTTATGCTCGAGCCCTCTGTCATCGGCATGCGTGTGTGTGTTTGATACCAGCTCCGGGGGTTGTGGCGCGCTGAATGGAAATGTTTCATCTCACTGATGCCGCTACATTAAACAGGAAATAATCAAACGTCTTCATAAGTTTGGAAGGTTCCAGCTTTACATTTGTTGAAACTGAACAAACATTTGGGAGCCACATGTCGCCTGCCGGTTCCAGGCTGTTTGAATTGTTTAATGTTATTGATGCCTCTCGTGCTTTCAGCCAGCCGAGCTGTCTTATAAAAGGCAGCACGCTCCTCTCGCCTGCTAATGGCCAGACTACCCAGCCAGTTTCTCAGTGTTGTAAACTCAGGACGCAGGGAGAATCTTTTCTGTTGGGGACGCACGGAGATGTATGACAGGAAGTCTCTCGCTGACGTCTTCAGAGGAAATTTGAGACAAGTCCGGGACTTCAGGAGAAAAGATTAGACGCCTGCTGGTTCGTCGTCTCCAAAGTCCGGTCGGTTTACTTTGATTGGAAGCCGTTCAGAAGCACCGGAACACATGGAGCTTTCCACATCTGAGACGCACAAAAATTGTGTTCATTTCAGTGTGAAGTTTTTTTTTTTGTTTTTAGTGTAAGTGTTTTTTTTCCATTTATTAGAAATATTAGGCCCTGAAAACATTCAACAAGAAGCTCGTGATGATTAGCCCTATTTGTTTCAGATGCTATCCACTAATTTTTAAAACCTTCATTGTATAATCTTAATGATTTGCAGAGATTGCTTTATTTGTTTGTTTTTTTGTCACTTCAAGTTAAACTTGACTTAAGAAGCAATTAGGACATAGCTGTGGGCCCATTTTATTGCTTTTCTACAATGGAACCAGACAAGAGTTTGGACAAGTAATTGAAAACATCACCAAATCACATCATTAAGATGTTTTGGCTGTGAATTCACACGAGTCACACAGACACACAGCCTACCTACCACAATGTGTCCCAGTACCACCTGCACCCTTCTGAAATGATTTTCTGGTTATTGTGACCAATAGCAAATTCAACTGCTGACACTTTCGAGCTCTTTGAGAGATGACAGTGAACATGACAAGATAATTCATTTATATAGTACAGTACAAATCCTGAAAAAGGTAAATATGAATCCATTCATCCCCAGGATAAAGCAATAATCTTCTGAGGACCAGACATCATGTCACAGCTTCCTTTCAACTTTCAAATCACTTGGAAAAATATCAGGGGGATCATACTGTAATTTTCTCAGCAGGCTTGATGTCCTCAAAGAGGAATTCAAACTCACGGAAAAGATGCTCAATAAATTACCTGATTTCTCAGACAGAGCTGACATTACTCATTGGACCTGTTCACCTCTTTTTCAAGTCCTTTTTCCATGCCGTCTGCCAGAGCCGGGCTGATTCTGCAACATTTAAACATGCTCGTGAACAACGATACGTAAAGACCAAACAGTGGTCAGCAAACACTTTGGGCAAATGATAAAAAGCACACACACACACAAAAACAAAAACAATGGACTTCTTTACTGCCGTAAGAGTGCAATAAAAATCTTTGCTCCCGGGACTCGTCGCGGTAATCAAATTCGTGATTTGCTCTCTTCTAGAAGCCGTAAAACGATGCATGAAACTAAATAATAGCAATGCCAAGACCAAAAAGAAGGTCATCTGGTTCTGGAATGAATATATCAATGTAGCAAGGTTCGTTTTCAAGCGTATAATATTGGATTAATTGCCAAAGAGAGTGGGGGGGGGGGGGCGGGGGGGACAGCAGGGTGTGCGATGGAGAGCAATAATTCTTTCCTGCTGAAAGCTGCTTTATTGTTGTACTTAGCAGACAGATAATAATAATGATGTGCTGCTAAACTAGTGCAGCCTTTTCAGAGCAGCCCCACGTAAGTACAGAATGTCTATCTATAGATATGAATATATAAATATAGAAAATATATATATTCAAGACATCTATGGACAGAAATTGTCCATAGGTGTGTGTGTGTGTGTGTGTGTGTGTGTGTGTGTGTATGGTTGTTTGTCTTTCTACATGGCACTGCTTGAAGTGCCAATTTGTCCAGGATACACCCGCCCTTCCTTGCACTATGACAGCAGGGAGAGGCTCCAGCAAACCTCTGCGACGAATGGATGAATGAATGAATGTTGCAGTTTGTGTCTGGAAGTTAACCTTACATTTTCAAGTCTCCACCTCCCCGTCTTATTTACTTTCATTTTATTTACCATTGCTTGCGAAGATTAGTTTTCTATTTGATTCATGTACAGTGTACTCCCCATCCCATATGGCTAAAGGATAGGTTTGGTTTATTAAACGGGCCAAGTCCACCCATGAAATTCTTCCAACACTGTCTGCCAGCATCGTGTCTGTGGAAAAATGATTCACACAGCTGCATATGAGGTATTAGACTGAGGTGCACAGTCACTGGGCTGAAATGTTGTACTGGTTCTCCTCGATGACAGCTTTGGTCATGTTCAATACAGATCTTGGCCCAGAAAGCCTTCAGAACAATATTTATAAGCTTTCTAATATATGAAGGCTTAATTTGCACATACGGCTCAATTTGGTTACCAGCTTATCAAAACAGTGCAGGAATGTTGTTCAACGCCCCCCCTTCATCGCCAAATACATTATACTTATAGGACACCTTAAGTGCTGTTGCTCCTTAAAGTTGGAACACTTTTGTTGTCTCACACAATCCTGTATATCCAATGTATTCCTATTTAATGCATAAGTAATTTTTTTTAAGGTGAAGTGATCACATTATGCTTCCCAGTTACCCAGGTGAAATGAATTAATGCAAATCATTTGTTTGGAATGATAAAAGATGTGACCATATGGAAACATCATTTATTCCTTTTTTATACTTTATGAGTAACAATTAATGGTGATGCCAGAACTACATGGTTTACCTTTTAACTCAGTCTATAATGTCATGAGAAAGTGAATGCTGTTTTAAAATCTAACATTTGAACGTTACTCTCGAGCTGAAGAAACACAGTTTATACTTTGTGGGAAACTCTTTTATAGACTTTTTTTTTTTTCACCACAGATTTATAAACAAACATTCCAGTTTTATTAGACCGCCGTGCGGTTTTTGCTTTGTGCTTTAAAGAGGTCCGTCAGCGACAGAGACGAGCGGGGAGCTGCGACGCTGAGCCGAACGAAACCTGAATCTGGTGTTTGTGACAGTGGCAGCCTCTTAAAATGACCGTATGACTGATTTGGGACATCACATCGGAGAACAGTATGTGGGAAATCCATCCTCCAAATGGAAAGCGTTAGGATTCTTTAACAGATGTGCTCACATTTCCAAATCTGTGCTGTAAATGTTGGAAGAAAAAAAAAAGACTGGCTACTGTTCATCAGACTGAGGTCAAAGCTCTGCCAACTTAAATAGTTACCTATACTGACTTTCTGTGCTGCATGGTGAAACTCCAAATGGACATTGTGATTTTCAGTTGCAGCAAAGGGAATCGATTCTTCTTCTCCTTGTATATATTCCTCGGGGGAGGGACTCTCATGAAGCACAAGAAGAGCAAAGGAAACATTAAACCCTTTAGGCTACGCCAACCAACAACACCCACCAACTGGTAATAGTATCATTCATTCAAAAAGGGGGAAGGAAAAACTAATATTATCATGAAAGCTTTTACAGGCTCGATTCTTTCTGGCAGCAGATTGATTTTGCACTCTGAGTAATTGTTCTGCAAGCTCAACAAGTGATTTGATTCAGATGTCTTTTTTTTTTTGTCTTAAAAGATTATTTGGCGACAGAAGTAAGTACAGCACTGTATAAATAGCATCATAACAGTGACCTAATCTTTTTTTCTTCTCTTTTTTTTTCAAAGTCCCAAACAAATCATATGAAAAAAACAGGATGATTTTCTGACGTTCTTCCATATCTTGATCCCAATCATGTAAATCAAATAGCAGAGACTTTGCCCAACATCAATGTCTGGGTTCAACTCCTTGCACTATGTTGATGCAGGCTCCCGAAAGTCTGTCTTCCTGTGTAGCCGTTGATTAACTGCTGTGTGCGCAGTAAAGCCACTTCCACTGAGTCAGCAAGAGCCAAAATCAGTCTTATTTTAAAGGAAGCACCACAAATCTGAAGGCAGGGAGGGAATCAGAACTCACTCTAATCTTCTCTTCTATTACTCCAGTCAAACTGGCGTCGAAATGAACAAATGCATTTTTATTGTCAGGTGTTTGGGGGAAAAAAATAGGATACGCCTGCAGATACATAGGGCATAGAACATTAGAACAAAATCTTTAAGAACACAGAGTGAGAAATTGTAAGGAAGTAACAGTAAAAGTCTTTGGACCCCAAAACAATGTTTGTTTTCATGTTTTACTGGGAATATTCTTACAGCTGGGCAAATGGTTTGAATTGAAACAATTTTCATTACTGTGTTCTTTAATGACATTGTAATCCTGCAAAAAAAAAAGAAGTCAATCTTAACTCATTAAAATGCACACAATCAAGACTTTCTAACATTTTGGACTTATGAAAGATACATTCAAAGCACCATTGAAAAATGTTTTGTTTACCCTATAAGAGGTCATTTTGAATAATTCAACTGAATTTCCTAATAAAAAAAAAAACAAAACATGAAAATCAACCTGTGATTTTGCTTTCTCTCTCTGTCTTTACATTGTCAACATTCTCATCTGTTGTCACTCAGTTCCCGGTCCTCCTTCTGGAACCAGCTGGTGATAAAAAGGGTTTAAAAAAAAGAAAAGTTAGTACGATCGTATTAAAACCTTTTGTTCCATTATATAATACTTAGTACGTTTAAGTTAGCAGTCTTTGCTGCAGAAAAAACAAACAATCTCTGGAAAGCAAAGAGCAAAACCTCAAATGCTTAACAGAATAAACAGCAGGTGCGGCAGCACCAAGGAAGATAGTTTTTCTTTCATTGTGAAGGCGTGCATAGCTGCGCTAGCCCATGGCATTAAGGATGGGTCTGTCTGATGTTTTGAGCAATATGCTTCACTGTTATGTTAGACGAACTAGATATTCAGCCTGCAGCAGATTTCAGCCTCTGGTTGTCTTCATTCTAGCACAAAGATCGACCAGCGTCTCTGAAATGAATATGCTTGCCGTGTCTTGTTTCCACCACTGAATAGAAAAATATTTCAGTGGTACCATAACAAGCTGCCTCATCCTGACTTGCATGTGCATTAAAGTGGCTGACGGAGTAAAAAATATACCTAAAATCCTTCGAGTAGTGGTTCTTCCTGAAGCGCCGTCTGAAATTTTCCAGAAACACGTTACATTGATATTTTAGTCCACGATGAATCTTGGAAGAAAATGAAACACCCAAGAACTCACCTTTGATAATCTTGGTCAGTCTCTCAGTTGTGAAGTCAGGGTTTCCCTCAGTGAATTCTGAAAGGTCAACCCCTAAATTGAGGGACAGAAAGGAAATCATCCCACTGTAAATATTTGTAATTTAAACTGGAATCAGTAGCAAAGCTGTACCACAAACCAAATAAGCTCTTTGCGGTACACTTCACTGCTGTACAACTGTGAGGTGAACATGAATTGTTTGGCCTTGCACCAAATTGTAGACTCTCTTATTTTATGACTGCTATGTTGGAAATCTGCTAAAGGATTTTAATGATAAAGACAACAGTTTACCACACATGAAACATGCAAAAAAAAAAAAAAACAACATTAACGCCTGATTAAAATACGCAACTTAAGCTTTGATATGTAAGCTAGCGATATGCATTTTCACGCACTTAGGATAAACACACATCAAATCAAACATATATGTACTTAAATGCTGTTAAGCTTGTAAATGTCAGTGATAGGTATAACATTTCCACATAGTGTCAAACCAGGTTCCACTCACCTTCCACGTTGATGTTGGTGGTGCCGCTGCTCTCGGAGTACTGAGGACCTGCAGAGGACACATTTCTTAACTTCTAAGCACAAAAATGGATATAAAACAAACAACAACAGTGTTCTCACTGAGAACAAAAGAGGCCCACCTGAAACAATTCTTGTGACTTTGGTGATCTCGGGTTTGCTCTCAATGACCCTGGTCACCTTGGTGATGGTTGGTTCACTCTCAATCAATCTCGTCACTTTTGTCATTTCAGGAACTGTAAAAGTCCATCGGAGTCATGTTAGAATTAGCAGTGAAGTGCAAGTGAACACCGTATTGCCCCTCGGTGCAGGAAATCATCTATTTGTATGCAAGTAACATAACAAATAGGCCTTTCACTTGATCAGAAAGGTTTGACAAGGATGTGATTCATAATCATAGCGCCGTACACCCGTCAAATGTCCTCCTGTGCTGAATGGTTGATCATTATATACGGTATTACCCTAATTTCACCACCTCCAACTATATGCATGCTTTTTCAAATAATACTCTTGGTCTATGCTGATTAGGAATCACAAAATGATGATACTCCGATCATCATTACTGTACCTTCATGGATGACATGAGTGATGACTCTCTCTGAACAGGAAATATAAGGGCATTAATGAAAGTGAACAGTGTTGACAAACTAAGTATAAATATGGTGTTGTAAACAAAACCCTCAAAAACATTAAAACACAAATGTCCATGGTGAAGTTATGACTTACTTATAAATGTGAGAGGGATTGCTTGATATTTGAACCCTGAAATGTACTGAAATAAAAAAAAATTAAAAAAAATCAGTTCTTGATGCATATTTATAAAAGATTTAAAAAAGAAACTCGACATTACGATGTAAGCTCGGTCAAAATGTGCGTCTCACCTTAAGCTGCATGTAGCTAACGAGCCTCTTCAACAGCATATGGAAATCCTGGTTTCCAACTGGGATGTCTGAATTAAAAACACAGGATGTCAACTGTGGTTTGTTTTTTAAAGAATTGCAGAGTGCAGATTGAGTCTCTTCTGACAGATTTAAGGTTGAAAGGGTGCAGTGAAATTATACCTCCGGGATACAAGACGTTGTCGACGAAATGAATGACTCCATTTGTCGCCATGATGTCAGACTCAGGGACTCTGATTGAGTTCACAAGCATAGTGTTGTTTGCCTGAGAAAGACAGGGCAAATAGTAAAGATAGTAACCATGACGACAATATTCAAATGGTTGGTAAAAATAATCATTCGTTCGATTAGAAATAATGATGATAATGAAATTACAAGAGGAAAAAGGGACTAAGAATCTCATCACTGTGCAATAAAAGAGCAGTAGTTGATACACAAAGATAAAAAAAGAAGCATTAGAAATGTGTAATTTTAGTTTAAATCCCATTTTTAACTGCATTAATTAAACACGTTACGATAAATTCAGTTTTTTCTTTCCCACGCCATACTTACATTCACCACTCTAATGTTGCTTCCCTGGTAAGACTTGAGAAGGTTCGTCACGCCAGTCTCCAAACCGCCACCGATGAAGATGCCGTTGTTGATGTGATAGAGGAGGATGGTTCTGAGAGCGTTAATGTCACCTGAAGCACAGAGAGTAAAACACCGGTGCGGTTATTTATTGGGATGACAAGAAGCTCCTGTGTTTGGAACACATCCAGAGACGTACTCTTCAGCATGGCCAAATCGCTCTGGGACAAACTGGCAAAGGCCTTATCGCTGGGGGCGAACACGGTGAAATCTCCCTCCTGCTTCAGCAGATCCATGAGGTCTGCGGCTTCCATCAGAGACAAAAAGATTCTGCATTTGGAGAGGAAAAAGAAAAACTTTAGCTTGGTCTAAACAAAAACCAATGACATCATGCAACAATGACACCATCTTTGCTTTGTCAGTTTGTTTAAATGGAAACATACAAAAAATTGTGGGTTTTCTGTTGGTCAGCTATTTTAATCCCGTCTCCATATATACAAAAAGAAATTGCTCTGCACTCACTTGAAGCCACCATTTTCCACCAGGATCTCATACATAGTCTTCTCTGCCGGCTTCAAGAGGATCTTCATGAGGTGAAGGGCCCCATCGCTTCCTTCCTTGCTGCCTCTGACCAGACAGGAATTCTCAATGCACACAGCCTGCCACGAGAACCCACAAGTTAAAAGCAAGGAAACTCATTTTTTCCCTTCACAAAGTGACAAATTCATGTTTAGTTTGGGGAGCGTATTCTTAGCGGGACACAACCGCATCATCTGGGCAAAGGTTCAAAGAAGTGGACACACTGTGCGATAGATGAAGACCCTCAGATGTTTTCCCCCAATGGTCTCCAGCTGCTGCCCATTGTACAGCTCCCCAAGGACTACTTTATTTTTCAAGATGTGGTTCTCCAGGATGATCTTGAGCAACCTCTGATCCATGGACATCACTTCAGCTGCAGACAAAACAACACTGCGTGTTTATACCTTGTGTGTCACAAAGCAAAGACCTTCTGACTCGACAACACTTTGCATCATGCCTACTCCTTCAGATCTTGGATTCCTGTTGCATTTAAAGTTTAGTACTTTGTAGGGAAATCACACTTGGGATGATCACTGAGAGAAAAAGAAAGCAAATGCGCTCAGATGGTGGGAGACTTACTAGTGAATGCGCTGTTGACGGGA
Source organism: Nelusetta ayraudi (assembly GCF_046127955.1). Classification (NCBI taxonomy): domain Eukaryota; kingdom Metazoa; phylum Chordata; class Actinopteri; order Tetraodontiformes; family Monacanthidae; genus Nelusetta; species Nelusetta ayraudi. Next base: position 17,626,990 of record NW_027466098.1, on the reverse strand, counting down.
GCGAGCAAGGTATATTCAGCTTTTGGTCTCATTGCAGCAGAAAGGCCCAACTCAGACACCATGTCACCAAAGGTTGACTGGGAGGCTCCCAATAGTTCCATCACCTGTTTAGCTTAAAGGGCAAACACGCACGAAAAACTTTGAAATATGGAGCACAAGAACATTTCAGGCACTTGATGTGCTAGTTTATCTTCTATTTTTTTCCACTGGGAAGACTGGGATCGGAGTCTAACCTGAATCTGGCATGAGCACTTGGTCAATGAGGTGGATGACACCATTGGTGGTGACAATATCCTTCTTGCGCACCATCTTGATGCCGTTGACTGTCACACTTTCGCCGTCACATCCGATCACAATGTTGTTGCCCTCCAGGGTCTCGTAGGAGCTTCCTGACATGATGGCCTCAGAGCACTGGACCGAGTCCAGGAGGTGGAAGTTGACGAGAGCTGACAACGACAAGGAGCGTAATTTATTAATAAGTGAGTGTTTTTTTTTTTTGTCCTTGTGGTAAAACATTTTAAATGCAGTTCATTCAATGTGTTTATTCTCATATGGGATATGTGTCTGGATAGGCTATTGTAGATTTGCTACTCAGCTCACGCTGAAACCATGGGAACCTGGAGAACCATTTGATCCCTTGGGTCCTTCAGTGAGAAAACTTGGTCTGCTGCACGCTGTTTAAACTGGCCTGAGTTTACTGCACGGGCCAGGCTCTCAGCGCGTAAAACGTTTGGTCAAAATCCAGTTTGGCACGTTGTTCTTTGTAGCAGCTCTTTGCCGTCGCTCAGTGTTGACGCAAATGAGCTAACGATAGAAATTTTGAGATTCTTCACTTTTTACAAGCTTGCAAACTCCATGGAGCTTTGGCTGGCTCTTTACAAGCAGACTTGCAAATGTTTTGATTTGTCTGCATTGCATAACCAAAAGAAAACTGTTTTCAAAGAGAGTCAAATCGTTTAATTTTCACCATCTGACTTAAGACCACAGACTTTTTCAAGTTTTGTCAACACAACTTTCCGCCAAACGTGTTGTTGCTTCAATCCACAGGGCATCATCTGTTTCATATTTAAAAGAGGTTAAACATCTCAAACAAGAACTTCATTGAAGATTTCATTGCCTCGAGACCCTGCTACTTCTTTTTCCTTCCTTCATTATGAAATTCAAACACGGTGTACAGTCTGCCACACTTAATTTAAGACCCCCGTTTTTGCTGTAGTGCAAAAAAAAAAAAGTGGCATTCAGCCCAGTTTACCTTTCAGGACCTCCTTGTCGCCCTGAAGTCTCTCCAACACGTCACTGCCCAAACTCTCAAAGGCTTCGTTGGTGGGGGCAAAGAGAGTGTAATGACCCGACTGACCCAGTTTCTCCATCAAATCAGCATTTTGCACAATGTCCTGAATTTCACCAGAGGGATTTTGAGTTAGCGTTCGCCAGGACTGCACAAGAGCCTAATTCGGCTGAAATGATGATTCATGGATACAGACATTCACATGTTCGAAATTCCTACAGACTCTCAAAATCTCTTTCCCATGTTTTTAACTGTTAGAACCACATTCACTCAATTTGCAACACATTCCATGTCATAACTCAGTCACGAAACGCATTCAAACCAATGAGGTCAAGTTATTCTTCATATTTTATGTATTTGTTTTGTTTTTATTCGGTACTTACGCTGAGAGTTGTCAGGTCGTCATTGACTTCGATGACGTCCTGGATCGTGTTTCCGACAGCGCTGATAACGCGGTCGATAACGTGAACGACTCCGTTGGTGGCCACCTGGTTGCCATAAATAATCCTAGCGCAGTTCACGGTCACCACCTGGATTGTGCATATGTTGTTAAAATTGTTTTGAGGCTATGGCATAAATGCCACAATGACACTGATTGATGGTGCTCACCCCATTGGGATAATGGTTGACACGGAGGCCAAGATCATTGTACATGGAAGTGACTGTCAGACCGTTCTTTAAATCTTTAGTCAGTAGGCGTTTGTTGACCATGTGGTAGTGCAACGCATTGTACAGTTCAATGTTCACATTGCTGACGAGGGCAGCCCTGGTTTCCTGCACAGAGAGGAAGTGGAGAAGTTTGAAAGTGACAGAGATGATCTTTCTTTGTTTATGATCGTTTTTCATTTTCTCTGTAGACTCACATCATCCAGAAGCTCCCAGGCTTCATTGCTGGGGGCAAAGAATGTGTAGGACCCCGAGCCCTCAATCTCAGGCCGTAGCTTGGAAATATCAGCGTATTTCTGGGTCGTAGTGGCCTTCACCCCACCCAGGGTGCCATAAACATGGTCAATTGGGGCCACTGGAGGAGACATTTATACAAGAACCATTATCTCTCAGCACCAACGTGTAAAAATTGAGGAAAAAATAAACTGTGAAAGTTGTAGTCTTGAAAAGAAAGGCTATAAACTATTAACAGCACGCTACAGCATCCTCCTCAAGATCATTTGTTCTGACTTCATGAAGTAACACACAGCTGGCGCACAGTTGGAGGAAATGGCCTCCGACTTTTACACACTGACTATATTGTTCAGGGAAACGGTACCTGCGGGGCAGCCGACCATGCCGTCAATCTTCATGTACCCAGGGCAGCATTCGTAAAGAACAGTCCTGTGAAACGCACATGGAAGACGGCTGGGTTAGTAGCGCCTCAAATAGGTAGCAAATTTTTGGAGAAGTTCCATCCGATATTCCACGACATCAGCGATAATTTCAGAGTGTTGTTAGCAAAGTCGTCATCTGGCTTCAATCTACTTCATGCGGTGTTTCCAGATGTTGGTCGTTATCTCCTTTATTACTCAAACACCGTGTGATCCGAAAGGGATACCTCGAGCTTTATGCTGCCTCACACATGCCAAACATAGACCTCCCCCTTTGAAGCTGAAGACTTCATTGTTCATTGGCAAATTATTACGATTGTAAACGTCCCAATTTTGGCAGGTGTAAAATCATAAGAAATTAAGTTCAACGCAGATGACGCAAGACTCAATGGATGTCCACGAGGAAACTGTTTATCCTTTTTTTTTTTTTTTTACCAAATATACATATGTATTCTCAAATTTCCTGATGTGTTCTAACCTGTCTGTTATTGTTATGGGAAATTTGTAAAATTTAAACTGCTATAGCAGCTATGTATAAAAGAATTACATTCGCTTCCAGATGTTGGAAAAATATTAGTATTTGTACCTCCTGGAAACCAGACATTTATACATTTTCCCCTTAAATGACTGACTGTAAAACGATCCCAGGAGATGTACTTATTAGAGGTAAACAATACCACATGTGGCCAGAGTTGGCTGGGGTGTTCATTATAAACACAACTGGCCACTTTTACTGTCCGGGAAAGAGTGAAGCTGTTTGTTTCTACGTATTTTTGGTTCAAGCCCCATTAAAATAATCCAAAGGATCATTAGCTCTACATGTTGTGTGGCGTGAGCTGCTCTCAGAGTGACTTCGCACTACATTTAGTGGGACATCATGGATGCCAAAGTCACTTAGGGAAGTGCGCTTGATTTAAGTGTCATGTTCATGGACCTGGACGTGAGTATGGTATTTGTTCAAGACTGAAGGTTATGCAGAAAGCAGGAACGTCTGTGGACTGCGCGAAATATACTGCATGTATAGACAAAACACGGAGGCCTTGGTTTGTAGGAGAAGACTTCAAGCAGAGACTTGTCTCCTTCACTGTAGCTGTCAGTCCCCGTAGATGTCTGAGACGCAGTAGATGACTGTGGCTTTGGGGTCATGACTAGCTGCACCCGTTCAACAGCTGTGTTTGAATCAAAGCTGAATGGAGTCGGGGGGGTGGGATGAGGTCACACAAAACCCCATAGGGGCAGAGTCAGCAAAGAAAAAAATAAAAAGAGAGAAAAAGGAAACAGTGCCGTCCCACTCAGAGGTTTGGTGTCTGGCTGTGGAGTTGGAAACTTTTGGCTCGTCAGCATCTTAAAAAAAGAGAGGACTTTTCCACTGAGTCCCCGACAACTTTGTCAAACATAATAGGAGCTGCATGTTATGGTCCAATCCGAGCCATCACTAATGGGCAGTTCGGGAGTTGGCCCGTGCTAAATTTTCTTGGAGACATAACTGCCGTGGAAGCAATAATATTTTCTTTTCAATTGATGGGTATCAATGTGCAGATGGAGCTTGTTTTTTCACCCAGATTACATCATATTAGTCCAGGTTTGGCCTGATTTTTTTTTTTTCTTTTATGCATTGATATTGGCAAGACATCCAAAATCACTACTGTCAAATGTTGCGAATTTATTTCTGATTGTCGAATAATTCTTGGTTTAAAATCCTATCAATTCACAGTCACGGTAACATAAATAATTGAAGAGCGAGCTGAGCTGAAGAACAGATAATGGCCGGTTTTGCATGAGAAGCTGAAGATGTGGCAGAAGAAGAAGAAAGACTTGGAGAGGAGCTTCATAGTTCTTTGTGGGTTAAGAACTCATCTTTTTTTTGTGCGTCATTATGTAGCACATTTACATTTCAACCAGCCTGTTTGCATGAAAATGCCCTTGGTTACTGAATCACACAGAAGCTTCACAAACATTTCACTGCAGCAGCAGCTCTTAAAAAGTTTGTGTGTATGTGCGTGTGTGTGTGTGAGAGAGAGAGAGAGAGAGAGAGCGAGAGAGCGAGAAAGAGTTTGTTACATACTTCATCGATTAAAACCCAAGTTTCGCTTACAGGAGCTTCACGCAAAGCACTTTTACAGCACGACTCCCCGTTTGCCAAGCGATTGTCTGAGTGATTCCACAGTCCCGCCTCGCACAACCATTAAAGGAGATAAAATTCTGCTGCTGTTCTCCTCATAACTCTTTGCCAAGTTCACCGAGCTGTGTGCATCCATAATGAAGGGCCTGATTAGGCCGAGCGAGCGGAGCATTATCTGATTACAAGGGGGGAAAGGACAGGCTGATTGTGTGTGTGTCTGTGAGTGTAAGGGAGACTGTAAAATAGGCATGGCTGGGGGCCACGTCTCTACACTGAAGTGCTGAGAGCACCGGAACAATAAGGGAGAGGGCGGCGCGGGGGGGGGGGGGGGGGGGCGGCTTGTCTAAAGAGATTGAGCTGAATGTTTTTCCAGTCATGGTAATGCCGAAGTCTGCGGCCACATCATATCCTGAAATCGGTGGTTCACCACTTTGGCATCAAGGAAGTCAGGCTTCCTATGCCGTTAAACGCAGAGCAGCTAATGGTTTGGTGCGAAGAGAGTTGATGAAAAGATTCTGAAAAGACTTCAAAAGAAAAGGGTTTTTTTTTTGTGTGTGTGTGTGTCTGTGTGTGTGTGGGTTGGTGGTTTGGATGTCATGATGCGCCTCCCCATACCCAAACAGAGATTTTTCTTCATCATGAAATGGAAATCAGCCCGAGAAAAAGTCATGAAAATGTTTAAGAAAGTCGTGCACAGCCTTTTCCGTTACCAAAAACCATTTCATATTTATCTCGATGACGAGAGGCAGAGGGGCGATGGAAACTCCAGACAGGACTCACGCTTTCTTTCCACAGATGGCCCCTTGGTACCAATTACGGCATGTACTGAAGTACTTCTTCTTGGTCCCCATGACTTGCTGAAGCGCACAGACATTGGGGCTGGTGACAGTCGCAGGGAACAGAGATCAGATAAAAAAAATTAAAAAAAAACATCAACAGGTAAAAATAACATGTCTGATAACTACCTTGACTGACAGAAATGAATAATGTGCCAATTAATAATTTAGCAGCTTTCTGGCACGGATATATTTGTTTTAAAAAATAAAATCACTGTAATATGTATACAAGTCTTACCAAATCAAAAACAATTCAGTGTCAATGTCGACAGATCACAGCCGTTGGGAAATTATTACAGCTGTCGTCTGACACCACATTCACCTCAGTAGCACGAGCGAAGCGAAACATGCGACCCAGACGCTACTTTCAACATCTGCCAGGACTGGTAAGAAAGGTTCCCAGACTCACCCGTGCTGCCTCGCTCGGATGCGACTGTGGGCCACTATTTTGTCGTAGGCTGAGGACTCAGCCTGGTCAAACGTGGACAGCACGAAAAGTGCAAAGGCGGCTGCAAAAAGGAGCTTCATTCTCGATTAGTTTTCCTCCCAGACCCAGAGTAAACGCAGGAGACTCAGAGTGGGAGTTTATATAGGGCAAGCCTCAGTCCCCCACCCCACACACACACACACACACACACACACACACTCACACACACACACACTCACACACCCGGACTCAGAGAGGATGGCAGGATTTCATACATGGGACCACCCAGAGCCTCTCAAGACATGTGCATATATGTATGCATACTTAGGTGTAATGAACTTTACCATTATTATGTAAATGAGTAGTTACTAAACTAACAAGGACAGATTTCCCCCCTACAATATTAGATGGATGTTGTACCAAACTGCACCTCAACATTTTGTACACTTGCCACTTTTTTTTTTTTTTTTACACACATTTCCAACAAAACAAGATGTTACTTAAAACCTACTATGAATTATTCTGCATTTATTGTACAGTTTCCATTACGAGATCATTCACATGCATTCAAGCTTGATTTTTGCTTCGATGAAAAGGGCCTTGTGCGGAGGAAACCACCTATTCTGTTATGCAAATAATCACGGCAAAGTGTTAGTGGCACTTTGCAGTCTCAGGGTTTCCGCTGAGACTGAGGCTGTCAGCAGAAGGAGTTACGAGTCCAGATGCATCTCATCTATTAAAATGTCCACTGTGGACCCCCTAAAAAAACAACACTGTATCTCTGCACAGAGCAGATGTTATTTCACTCAATGTCAGGGTTCTTCAAAGGCACTGTGTGCTCCACCTAGTGGTGGCAGGGAGTCCTAATGCAGTTAACGTGCACATGTAAAAGTTGGAAGTTCATGTGCTTCCCCCTGTTCTGAAACTGGACTTCTAAGACTTCTGAGGACTTCGAAGTTCAGCTGAGGTGCTGGAATGTTGCACAAACAGAGAGAAGGAAAAAAAGAGACACAGTCTTTCTATTTGAAAATAGCAAAACATGACGATGTCTGTGTTTGGTGCCCTGCCACAGTAACATTATCACTCGGCAAAACTGAAGTGTCAGTGACTCACAGCATACTCAAGTGGCATCACTTAACTTCCAGCACAAGATGTTGAACCTATAATGGCTGTTCCTGTTCAGATGTTCCAAATGGAAGCAGGAATAAAATGTTGATGGGAGGCCGAGTCGTCCTTGTAAAATAATAAAATAAAATGGGGCCGGAACAGCAGAAGGTTTTCAGACTGAAGACCAACGGCCTCGATCAAACACGTGCGCATTGTAATGCGCTTTGTTTGACCAGTGAGCGCTAAATAACCATTGTTAAAAAATAAAACCATTTGACTTTTTCCATTAAAACTGATGACCTCTCCAAAACTACCGGGCTCTCCTGAACTCCATTAGCAGAGAGGTTCAGGAGAGCACGAGCGCATAAAATCCCTACAGGAGCCTTTCATCTCTTCCTGAAATCCTGGAAAACATTAACTTTACAATCTCCACATTCCGAATGGCTGCCAAATTTCAGATTAAAGACTCTCGACTTGCTTTGCATGGGGGATTAATAGCACCTACTAACTCATTACGTTGAGGACGAGGTGCTTCTACACTTTGAGTCAGAGGAACTCAGCCTGGATCAGTCATTTTCACACGCGCCGACAGTCGGACACAAAGGCTGAATGTGTCACGCAGTGGACACAGAACACTTCAGTAATTTGTTGGAAGCTCATTAGATGTTTTGAGTCATTTCAAGATATCTTCTCAGTGCGTGGCAAACAATTATTATTTTCTGTCTAGGGCCTGGTTTTGTTTGTTTGATTCAAAACAATGTTTCTTCTTGATCACACTCATCACCAGGTTAACCTGTTGAGATTATAATTTAAAAAAACCAAACAAAAACCTGTTGGATCGAAACAACCCTGGGCTATTGTTTTGTTATAGTCAGGAAGAAAAAAAAAATCAACATATCTCATCCTGTTAAGCCTTTTAAGCGTTCCATTAGTCAAGTCAATAATGTGGCTGTTTTTAATATCCTTAACAAATAACAATCGTGTAATTTATTATAACTCAGAATTCAGCAAATTGTTTTGGGTTTTTTTTTTTTATCATAATGTGTCATCATTAGAGATACTACACACAAATGTCACAAAAAGCGTCATTGTGTCAGTTACTTTCACATGTGCACGGACTTGCCACTAGAGGGTGCTGAAGATAGGCAGCGCCTGATGCCAGGGCACAACCATATAAAGCAACGAGAGCAGAGAACGGCATCAGCCTTACTAATGGAAAGTCACTTAACCAGCTAAATACACTTTAACTACAGTATATAGTGTGGCCTCACGTCAAAATCTACAGCCATGTGAACAGATTAGCATATAAATGATCTCTATATAAAAACAAATACTTGTGCAATTCTTGTCAGTTCATACCAAATTGAAATATTAGTGATGATTTCCTTCTGATTAAAAACCTGGTGCTCAAACAGTTAAGTATAGGTCTGTTTCTGAAAGACTCTATGTAAATTGTACATTATTTAAAAACAACAATAACCATCCCAAAAACCAGAATCCAAAACCAGAATGTGCCAAAGTGTCCTGGGACAGATGTGCTCACTGGTTTGGAGTTGAGAGGGGCTGCCTGAATGGAACTGAGGCCAGACTGGTCTTTCCTGAGCAAATCGTCACACAACGGGGTGGTGAGTAATCCTCATCCTGACAGTTTATAGAACACAACAGAAAAGCCACAGTGGGAGAGGAGGTCTATGTAAACTTTGCATCTCGTGCAGTATACTCAAGGGAACCCTGGATGTACAGTCACACAAAAGAAAAATAATCACGCGCCCGAGGCTTCGCTTTAGTGAAGGAGATGGCGCAAGAGGTTTTAGAGTCAAAAAAGGTTTTAAAAAAAACACTGCATGTGGAATCAAAATGATCCTTTTATTCAATCACACACACATAGTAATTTTATGATATTAGAAGTTACTCAAATGTTCCCCAACAGGCCAAATAATAAACCAGCTCTGCATGGCTGCATGTGGTTGTGGAAAAAATCTGGAAGGGAAATTCTGGAAAAGGAAAAAAAAGGAAATTGGTGCTCGATTCCATTCCATTTCAGAATCAAGGCTAAAACCATCCATCAGACCACAAATATGACCACGGTGATGTCATAGACTGGATTAGCGCAAGGTTATATATACAAAATGTACTTATATGTTTCAGACAAGCCACTGTTGTTATTACATAGGTAATATTGAATAGATGTTTTCTAATAAAAAGGACAGTCTGAGAAATGTCGTGTTTGAATACCAACATTATTGACTGAGTCCATTTATATTTCCTTTTTTTTTTTTTTTTTTTTAAGCTTCAATTAGCGCTCACAATCGACAAACAAAGTAGCCAACTGCTCTTTTAAATAATATGGACGAAGAGTATGGACATGGATTGTGGGATAACATCATTAGAACGCCAGTGTATGGCTGCTTTAATTTACCTGAAGGTGCCATTAATCTTCAAAGTGCAGAAAGCTGTTGATTAATTAGCCAGGAATTAAAACTCAACACCTCTCATTTGTCAACGCGGATGAATTTTTACATTTCTTGGGCCCGTTCTTCACCTCTTTGCCGCGGCTTTTGGCGAAACCCTCCATCTCCTGAACGTCCTTCTCCACTTTGTGCAGGACTTCCACGATCACCTTTTTCAACTGAAGCTGCTCCTTGCGGAGGTCACCAGGCGACGGCGTGTCCCCCTCCGAGCCGTCACGCTTCCGAGAGGCGAGAGGTCTGCTTTGTTTCTGCTGAGGGGCAGCCTCTGACACAACGCCGGGCTGCTCACCGTGAGACTGGAGAGCCGGGTCGCTGGTCGGTCTCTCGCTGACGGCAGGACCTCCAGCGTGACCGTCGAGCTCAGTCGGCTTCTCCTGAGGTTTATCGGGGGGGCACTGTGGAGAGTATTTGAAAGAGTTTCCCGGGTAAGCCAAGGTGGAGCTCGCAACTCTTCCTCTGGGTTTACACTTCATCATTCCTAGGACTTCGTAGCGAAAGCTGGAGATGTCCTGCTTGAGCTCCTATCGATTAAGAAAAAGCAAAAATGTTGCGGCAATACAGAGTTGGACTCGGGGTGGGGGGGGGAGATAGAAGATACCTTGAAGTTTTCTTCAGTCAAGCCTTCCTCAGTCTTGGCGTCTCTGATCCTTGCTGCCACATAACGCTTCACAATGTTCTTCAAAACCTCCTAAAGATGAATTACAATAAGTTACATATTATGTATGAAAGTATATATAAAAATAAAACAATAGAATGAAGACAGATTGCGACCTGATATTCATGATTTAACTTCACGTTCTCAGCTGCACGTCTCTGCAATTTCAAAGCACAACATTAACACGTCTTCTGTTTGACCATCATGACGTGAATTGATTGATTTTTTGCCTGAGACTAGTCAGGCAGGTGTTAAAAATAAAAGAAAATGAAACAAAATGAGTCTTACCCCTAAATTTTCAAAAGTCTCGAGCCTCTTTGTAACCCATCTCTTCAACAAATGCCTTTTCAGCCATCCAAACAGGTAATAGACAGATTTCGGACTTGGTATGATGTTAAACGGAGAAGGCAAAGTTCCCCCTTCTTCAAAATAACTCATCCATAGTTTTGTTCTTGCAAACTTCCACTCTATATCCGCATGATCCTGAAAAGGAAAAACAAACAATAGCTAATCAGAAGCTAAATGTGGCCAAAAAGAGTGCATGATACATTAGTGCAATAAAAAAAATGAAAAAAAATATTAGGGAAAGCGCCATTTCTCACCGCAATGTGCTGGTAAGAGTTGTTCATCATTGCAATTAACATGTTCAACAGCACGACAAGAGAGATGATATTGTATGCACCAAACATGGTGGATCCTACAAACTCGGTGAATTCATGATCTGGCTCCACATTGGTCACGTAGAGGGAAATAAGGCCAAATATAGACCAAAATAATGACTGCAACGTCTCGAACAGCCTGGAAAGCAAACAGCCATACATCACAGTGAGCGATGCAAGGAGCGCCACCAATTAATTAGGAACAGCGTAAATCTTGCAGATGTTAACGCACGTTGAGAAGGCGTTGTTTTGCTGATTGCAGCGGATGCCCTTGCATGTCGTGTTGTTTGTTTCGTAGTAAAAGTAGAGCTGGTTGAGGCCGTTGGCGAAGGCCAGCAGCACCAGGCAGTAGATGAAGAGGAACTTGAGGATGTCCAGGAGCATTCGGCCCAGGGAGATCTGCAAGGGGCCCAGGTGGGAGTTGGCAGTGAAGAGGCAGACGAGGCGCAGGGAGCTGAAGATGTTGGCGATGGCAAACAAAGCTTCCGCCACCAGGGTGGGGTGCCACATCTTCCAGGTACTTCGGGGTTTTTGCCCACTGTACTGTAAACAAAAGTATGGAAGAGGATTAGGGCCACAAGAAGAGGAAAAAATTAAGATATTTATGTTTGTATGTATGATTATGTTTCCAGAATTTCCAGAAAGTTTCGAGAATAAAGTTGAAATTTAGAGATTTAAGGTGAAAATTCAAGAATAAAGTTGACATAAAAAAAATTTTGTGAATAAAATCTAAATTTTGCAATTAATGTCAATGTAACGTTAAGTAAGTCAAAATGTCGAGAATAAGCACTTTACTTTTAACTGTGGGTAACCGGGTTAATTCACCATCCATCCATCTACTTGTCAATTTCCACTCTATTTGCGTCAACTTTTTCATGAAATTTCTACTTTATCCACAAAATTTTGTCTTTTTTTGTTGATGTTTTTCACGATTTTTTTTTTTTTTACTTTATTCATGATTTGAATTGTTGTTGTTTTTTTTGTTTTTAAAAAAAATACAAATTAAAAGTTTCCAATGTGTGCTTTACCTTAACATATGCAACGACCTTAAGGGAAATGGTCGCAATGTACAGGGAGTTCATAATGAAATCCATCAGGTTCCACCAGTCGTCCAGGTAGTCCTCTATCCCGCTGTCCCACATTTGTTTGATCTCGGTCCATATAAAGCCTTGAGAAGACGAGCAGACAGAGATACTTTGTCCCGTGACATCATGGCGAAAACAGCTGCCCAGAAAGTAAATGAAGTGGATCATCCAAACACACGCACACACAGGTTGGTTTTTTTCCTTCTATGTTTGCAAGCTCAGTATACACAGCTACACTAGTGCACAACAACGTGAATTTGTGGGTTTGCGTACGTGTCTCTCTCTGTCTGTGTGTGTGTGTGTGTGTGTGTGTGTGTGTGTGTGTGCGTGTGTGTGTGCATGTGCCATTACCGAGGACCCAGGGCAGGATCATCCATTCCACAATGGTGGGCGGCGGCCCCTGGAAGTTGGGCTGCGGCGAGGCGATGTGCTGCGAGGCCAGGAAGAGCAGCAGCAGGAAGGTCAGGTAGGAGGCGGTGTGGCAGATGAACTTGATGAAGGGCTTGCGGATGAACAGGCCGTAGCGGCTCTTCGGGGAGACCAGGTAGACGATGGACAGCAGCGGGAAGAGGAGGCCGATGAAGATGCACGTGATGAGCTTGACGGCCCAGTGGCGCCGCCTCCAGCCCGGGAACTCGTCGTACCAGCGAGACGCCAGCAGCTGCTGACAGTTGGGCTGGGCAACAAACTGCGAGGGAGACAGATGGATGGGCGGTGGACGGACAGACAGACTCGTTAACTGTTTAGCTGAGGTCAAATCAATTAAAGGTTATCATCCAAAATGTCTGACAGACAGTGGTCCCACTTTTCATTGTCAGGCTGTATCATCCATGTCAGCATATAAATAATGCCAACTACTATTTTAAATAGTCATGAATTGGAAAAAAAATTCCCAACAAATAAGAAAAAGGCAGACAAGCTACTTGAAAGCATACAGCACCACAATAAGAGTACATTGCATTGAATTGAAATTAATTAAATTAAACTTGATTGAATTAAATTGAATTCTTTATTGTCATACAGGAGTAAAAACGAAATTTAAAAGTGCCTTCCTTCATGACTACATGACAATAGTCCTATAATAGTCCTATAAAAAGGAGAATATATAATCATGATCCTATAAAAAGGAGATTTTTTTTTTACCCCCAGTCATTTTATGCATTCTCACATCTTGTTTCACTCAATGGTTTTGTGGTATAGTAGAAAAGTACTTTTCTACTATACCACAATCCTCTAAAGAGGATTGAAGTCCTAAAATGTATTACAATATTGTGTCTACACGTTTTAGTGGAACCCACGTATATCAAATTGCAAATGTATGACTTCCTAAATTGAATCTTTCGAGCTGTAAAGCTGAAATTCGACATTGGTTAAGATAACCTCATCACTCAAAACATGGTGTCAATGTGCATTTCCTCTGACCCGTTTGATTTGACGTTGGCATCTGCTGGACATCTGCAAAATGATGATGAAAGTAAATCTAAACTTAATAAAGTTACAACCAAATGGATCCCCCATTATGGCTCCATGCTATTGCATCAGTTTTGCGAGCGGTGAGGTCATCTGTCAGTGCTGAACCCGTCAAGTTTAATGTTTCCCCATGTGTGATTGCCCCCAGCCACATCAAGGCTGCAGGCAAAAGGTGCCATCTGGCGAGAGCAGAGTTTGTCCGAGGACATTTTTGGGAAGGTGAAATTCGACCCGTCAAGCTGTGACACGGCTACTCAAAAAAAAAATATATATATATAACTGTCTGCTGCAAACCAATCAAGGAAAAACATCATTTACAGGGAAATGAAGATAATCTGAAGCATCCATCCATCTCTTTGTCATGAAAAATTGATAAAGTTCATTTAGATGAGCGTGTAGACAACTGTACAGTGATTCTGATCGTGAAACATTTGACTCTGCTTCACGTTTGTCACATTGGAGTGCAGAGGAGAACACAGGACGGTGCCTTAACCATGAGCAGTAAATTAAAACTGCTAATGTGCACATCCAGTAATAGAAGGTGGTGTCAAGTCCATTAAAACTGTATAACCATAGCACATTTTCTCTGGGGGAACCGTAAAGTGGCCCACCACCGCAGAGAGGAGTTCAGCTTAAGTGATACACAGTATCTTAGGGACAACACAGGTCAGATCAACCATATGCAAGCCACTTCTGTGTAGTTCCCAAAGTGGATTCATATAACTAGTGCATCATTTTTTATTTTTTTTTAGTATTTCTAAGATTTTAAAGGGTCAGATTCGTCTTGTATGGAGCTACAAGCATATACAGTATCTCATGTATTCTGATCATGCAACGGACAGTGACACAAAAAGTACAGGCTACATTTTCACACCAGTTGTCCCTTGGTCCTGTCGTCACCATTACAGTGGACTTTCCTCCTTTTGCTATAAATACGAATCTATGATGGGAAAAAAAAACTCTTCCCACGCAGGTTTTGAACCTTTGCTGCAAACACTTGCCATGGTGGCCGATTGTGTATCACGTGGAATCACTAGAACTGTGACAATGATCAAGAGCAAACAGACAAGATGACACACACGCGTGTGCACACAGACACACACTCACACACTCACTCACAACACACAGAGGAAGAAGACATCTAAATGTTGGAGATGAACACAGCAGCGATTACCAGTTCTGCAAACAGCGTTTAGCTGCCGGTCACAAAACAAGAACCGGATGTGTCAAATAATTTCTCCCATGAGTGAAAAAGACAGGAAAAAATACCTTAAAAGTCCGGAACTGTTAAGAAGTGAAAGGCTCTAATGTCACATTTCCTGCCAGATGAGATAAAATAGTTTTAGACAGGAAGCCGGTGTTAAAGAGCAACTTAAACAATTAATATCTTTAAGTATATTTAATATGACTGGATGCATAGTTAATGTCCCCTTTTCAGGTTTCATCTTATCTACTTGCATAACAACATTTCTAGGGAACACTTGAAGTGCTGCTCATTCCCAAACTGCTGTATAAACAGCACAGCTTTTGGCACGCCATTTCAAAACACATGGCAAAAAAAAAAGAAAGAAAGAAAAATCGACTTCCCATCCGGAAAATAGAAGATGTTAAAAGACCATAAACGGCCCCTTTGCTAATGAAAATATTATGAGTTTGTATTTCAAGGAAATAGCCATCACTTATTCCATCATTATCCCTAATTACCCAGTTTCATGGGACCATCTGAGAGGGCTGCTGTAATGCATCGCTAAAAGCCAGTTGGACAATTACATGTTGCACTAATCTCCCAGAGGACGTCTCCACCCATCTTAAGCAGCTCATCTCGGCACCACTCTCCCAATCTGGTCCAAGTTGACCGAAAAAGGAAATTTGATTTTGTTTGTATGTTAAAAAGCAAAGTATCCGACCACATATTAGTGCTTGTCTTCACTGGTGTGCACGTCTTTCTTCCTAAGTCACAGTGATGGTCCAGCTAGAGGAGACCCCAGCAGATCTTACCTCCTTCTGGCTGTATTTGATAGCCAGCTTCAGCCGCGCCAGGTCGTTGGTGTTCTCATCCAGCAGCGGGTTGATGTCGTCACGATAGTTGAGGATTATTTCCAGCTCTTTTGAACTTCTGGTCTGGTCCAAGAGGTCCTTGGCAAATTGCTTGCACATTTGGGACAGCTCCTCGTACTCCGACTTGAACTCGTTCTCCACCGTGCTGAGCTCCTTCAGCTCCCAGCTGAGCTGGAAGGCCGTGAGGAAGGGGTCCTCGCTGGAGAGGGCGATGAGCGAGGCGCTGGACAGGGCCTTGTAGATGTTGAGGCGGGAGCGCGAGTGCCGCAGGCTGTCCACGTCCGAGTTGGACATGCACTCCACGCAGTTGCAGCGCACGGCGTGCGGCTGCGGTACGGAGACGCCTCGCTGCAGGAGCAGTTTGATGATCTCGTAGTTGTTGGTGTGTGCGGCCAGGACGATGGGGGTGATGTCCGGGGTGAAGTCGGAGAACTGTTTGTGCAGCAGAACAAGTGGCACCTGGTTCAGAGAGTCAAAGGAGGGTCGAAAGAAACGAACAAAACAGTTTTAGTGAGGCGGCTGAAGACAGTCTTTGAGTCCCTACACAGCAGGTGCAAAACTCATTGTTTGGACGTGTCTAATTTCATCCATCGATGGATTTCTGCCCATCAAGGCGAACAGCAAGCACACAGCTAATGGCCTGCGGTTCCGCTGGCCGCAAAAAAAAACCTTCCCGGATTGAAGCAAACCATCGGGTTTTTTTCTATTATGTTGAGCGCACACAGCGTTGCAGGAAGACAAGCAAACAAACAAATGTTTAAAGATGCCATGAATTCAAGCCGTGCCTGACCTCCCGACTACAAAAGACTTTAGAGAAACTGATGTGAAAAGGCTCACAGCAGCTATTTTGGAACATTTTGGGTTCTTTGAAAAGATTTCAGCCATCACCGGAATTAAGGACAACTTGGTTTACCAAAACGGGTGGATTTACCATTGGGAAATTCTTATGAAAAGACAATATTGAATTTAAAAAAAAAAGCAATACACACGCGTGATTTCTGATTAAACAGTGTGCTCGGTATTGTTATCAAAAAAGGCAGACCAACTGTATGGCACTCTCAACGTTGAAAGGAAACAAAATCAACATCAACACATCCGAGCAACAACTTTTGGATGCTGTCAGTGAAGCGTCATCACACCTCCATCAAAAGTTGTCAATTTTTTTTTTTTTCTCTCTCTTCTCAGCAAAGTCATTTCACTTCGCCGAGACTCGAGAAAACTCATTGGACACAGTGAGTCACAGCCGCCCAAGGGCACTTCATTTGCATTGCAGAGAGGAAAACAGAACAGATTTAGAGATTGACAGATTATTGGGATGAGAGAAACACCTCTGGCGTCTGCGCAGCCGGGTTACCTGCTTCTCGCCGCGCGGCTTCTTGTGGTTGAGCAGCAGCTCCACGGCGCCGACCACCTCCTTCCGGATGGCGTGCAGCAGCGCGTCGCCCAGGTACACGTTGAAGCTGAGCAGCAGGTCGATGATGTCCAGGTTCTCGTTCTCAATGGCGATGAGCAGGGCCGTGCGCCCCAGGGGGTCCACGCAGTTGATGTTGATCCTGAAATAGATCTCAGCCTCCTCCAGGGCCTGCTTGACGCTGGAGTAGTCGCCCTTCTCCACCGCCCCCAGGTAGGCCTTCTCCAGGGCAGAGAGCTCGGACTCGGCCCGCACGATCCGCAGGGGGATGCGGTCCCGGTACGAGGAGTTGTCGGCTTTCCTGTAGTACAGCTGTGACATTGCTGCTAGCGTATCAAAGCCTCAGCTTCAAGTGACTGGGGAGAAGAGACAGGAGGCAGTTGGTGAACACCGGCTGAGTCTCGTAAGGTGTTTGGGACAAAGGACAAAAAAAAAAGGGGGGGGGGAAGAATAATTTAATTAAAAAAGACTCCAGATTAATTAAAAGTGCAGCCTAAATAGTTTTTCTTAATGTATCGCAACAAGTACCGCCATTAGCTCTATGACTAAAGTGGACTTTTATGATTACGCTAAAAATACTGTTACCACTTAGCTTTTGAGTCCCTACCTGTAAAAGGTGAGAAGGTGAAAAAAAAAAAAAGTTGATGAATTAAAAATTGTTCAACTTTTAAATCCAATTAAAAAAAAAAAAAACTAACAGGTCCCATGACACGAATATAAAAAAAAAAAAAACGAATGAAGATCACTGACGGAGTTTGTTTCCCCCCCCCTCTCTTCGAGATGCTGCTAGAGACACACTCACCGTGAATCATTAGATGGAAAAGCCACAGGCAGCGGCTCGCAGACAGGGAAACTTGCGCGCTTCCCGAACGTCCTCTTCCCGTCATCCGAGTCTCCTGTGATGAGTCTTTGACTTGATGGCATGTCATCCAATCCCCTGCCCGCCCTCCCCGCTCTCTCGGCTGCACTCGTAAAGACACCGGACTCGCCCGTATCTCGGAAAAATGTAAACAAAACAAAACAAACACCACCAAAAAACACGCGTCTCACGAGGCGAACACAAGTAGTGCCAAGGTGACGCGTAAGCCTCGACGTCTCTGCATAATTTTTTTTTTTTTTTTTTTCCCCCCACAGTTATTGCGCCCGAGTAAGTGAAAAGATTATAATAAGCGATTGAGATCTTTGTTTTTGTTTTTTGTTTTTCCTTTCAGGCAGAATTGCAATATTATGGGCTGGTCTATCAACGGTTGCTCTCGCCACACATTCTATTCCGTTGCTTCGCACAGTCAGGGCGTTTGATTAATAGTTATTCGAGAAGGAAATGATCAATGTGACAAGTTTAACACGTGTACGATATGATGTAACGTGATTTCATAAAAAAGCCTCTGATGCGACGCTGTGTCGATGGCTGGGAGCACAACCGGAAATGACCCGAGCTCATGCAGTTGTGGCACCAAAAAAGATCTTCGATTCAAGACATTCGGGCTCCATAACTTCGAAATGTTTCATTTGTGTGTTCAGAATATTTAAGTTTGTGGCTTGTGTGTGCAGTTTTTCTAATGCAACCAAACTGCAGAAATTCTAATTCACTTCACTCTTCTGTTCAAGAAAAATTCACCATCTTCTATTGCTCTATAACTTAAAAGGAATTTTGATATGTTCACATTTTTGCTTTTCTTTCCTGTCCTGCATGTGAAGTCAAACTATGTGTCTGCCCAGGTCACATCAGTGCTGAGTTTGCGCCTCAGTTCACACCGGAGGCACATTTTAAGAACAAGTCGACAACGAAATAACAAAATGAAATCAGATGTGAAAAGAAATGCAATGCAATGCAATCAATCAGATCAGACATTATAACAAAGGCTCAAAGTGCGTGGATCAAAAAAAAAACCAGTAGAACGCCTGCATATCCAATTAAACCAAGTGTGTCTCAACCTGAACTAGAGCCTTTGTCCGTGAGTCCGTTCAGTTGGTTCTCCATTACCTCTGTCAAGGTTCCCATCAGACAGAAAGCTACTATCCCACTCTGCCATGTGGAGCACTAATCTTCCGCGGACTGTGCCAAGTCCCATAGAACAATGTCAGGGACAGCTGCGAATGTGAAGGCATTACTTGCAGTCAGAGAGGTCAGCAGCAGGCAAACACACTGAGAGGAAGGAAGTCTGGCAGAGACGACAGGGAGACATGCAGGGGGAACGGCACAGGTGTTAATGAGGGTGGGGACAGGTAATCACAGGGGCGGGGAAACTTGGCAGGATGCAGTGAGCTGAGGCTGAACGAGACAAAACAGGAAGTAGAAAATAAGTAATGGAAAAGAAAGAGACAACAGTTGCAGTGACGGCATGGAAACATATATGTTTAAAAAAATAAATAAAAATAAAAATAAAAGGTCCTGTAGCATCTCATGTTGAATGATTTGTAACTTAGTTTTGAAAACTGAATATGCTGATGTCTTCTCGAAAGCCTTACCCCTTATCCTCAAGCAATATATTAAAAAATAATAATAATTAAAAATGGATGTAAAAATTTTGCATGGAATTACATTTTCCATGCAAAATGAATAAACTTGATTTGTGACACTCACGTCTGCAGTTTGACGACGCAGTTGTTTTACGTTTAGAACACTGAATTTGTATCCTCAAATTCTGTACTTGTTACAGAGATTTTTTTCCCCCCGGCTTAGCACCCAACCAGTAATTACTAGTTGCAAAAGCAGCCATGTGAGATGTTAAACATCAGTCTCTAACTGGATACTGTGAGCCTACACTGTTGCTAAGAAACCTTTTACGTACACTTGCTTCCTCCGGATGCTGAGAGAGGAAACAAAACACATGGGGGGGGGGGGGGCACCTTAATGTCATAGTTTCATGTTTTCATTCAGGATACAACTAAATGAACGGATTCTTTTCAGGCGGTAAGAAATTTAAATTGAAGCATTTGAAAAATGCAGCGAGCACAAAAATGGAATGAGAATTTTCTTAAGAACAGTTCTCTTCTTTCCACAATTTCATTCCGACTATTCTGTTCCCAAACTTTCCACAAAGCCGTTTTCACACAAAAAAGGTACACAGAAAACAAGATTTTTAGCCTTGTGTTTACAGCTCCACCTCAAATAAAAAAAAAACTTTTTTAGTTTCTTGCTGAAATGGTTCCACTTGTTTGGAAGAGGTTATAAGACAAGACAGAGCTGGTCTTGTGTCTTAGAACGAACACCTGGCACAATAATCAGTCACTAAGTATCTGTGATGTCAGAAATAGCTTTGTTGTGGTGCACACAAATCAATTGTTACTTACTTACTTACTTACTTACTTCTGCCGCATTATCCGGGGTCGGGTCGCAGGGGCAGCAGCCTCAGCAGAGATGCCCAGACCTCCCTGGCCCCAGTCAACTCCTCCAGCTCATCCTGTGGGACCCCAAGGCGTTCCCAGGCCAGCCGGGAGACATAGTCCCTCCAGCGTGTCCTGGGTCTTCCCCGAGGCCTCCTCCCGGTGGGACATGCCCGGAACAAATCAATTGTTATGCAGTAATATTTTTTTAATTTGCTGGATTCAAAGGCTTGAGGCAAAGATTTACATGTTTAATTTTCTTCATTTTCTCTTCCACTTTAAACGCACCCTTGTGCCAGGCTGAACAAATCTGAGAGTCTCCGAGATTTTGGCAGTTTTGTTTCTGTGCGCTTGAGAGGACAGTTTGTGTCTTCAGATTCTCGCCCTCTGAATCCACAGAATCTGTCACTTACAGGACTTGTGGTCATTATTAGCATCACTGAGGCTATTATCCCATCACACTCATGGCAGGGCATCTGCAAGGCAATCTGGTTTGTGCACTTACTAACACAATTATACCACTACCATCCCATCATCGCAGCCCAGCGACGGAATATTTTCCGAGCAGATGCAACACTTGATAGGACTTTGCTCTTTCAACACACTGCATGGTATTTATGAGAACGGAGACTTCTGTAACTTGCCGATTGTAACAATTGTTTGAAATAAATGGCTAAACTCATTTGTTTTGCCGAGATATTACCAATTTTGTATGCTAATGAAAAGCCCTTTTAAGATTCTGTCCATGGAAGAAGGGCAATGAGCAGAGATCTTTGCTCAAACTAATATCATGTGTTAGATTAAACTAAAGTCAACTTTATGACAACATTTAGAAATGAACTGATTTTCCTTCTTTCCTTTACCAATTTTAATATCCATAAATGACTCAAGACCAGGACACTTGTCAGGGCAGATTAATGGGGAAAATGAGATTCCAATAGAGGTTTTTTTTGTTGTTGTTGTTTTCAAGCCACATTGAAGCAACATTTCAGCTTTGATGACATGACAGCCAGCCTGAACGATGCTGTCACTTTAAACTCCTCCTTAGAGAATGTTATCGACCCCACGTAGTTGTTAAAATCCAGGTCATCGTAAATGTATCCAAACCGTTAAAATGATGGATTATTCAGTGGGTAATCAATCTATTTTGCCACCAGGGGGCAGAATAGAGATGTCCTGAAGAAGCTCATCTCGCGCACTGCTTTGTCAGGCAAACAGAGCAGTAAATGAGAAAGAAAGAAGAAAAAAAACCTTTGGGTGTTTGTCAATATTTGAATTCCTGCTTTGTGGCGGCAGATCCCTGCGAATCTTGGAACTATCCGGCTGTTTCCTCTGTTGATGAAAACCATCTGCGGTGGAGGGTTTCTGTTGAGTGAAAAATAGAAAGCAAAAACTGTTTGAGAAGAGCATAAACTTCCAACAATGGTTTACGTTCCGTTGAGGTTTCCAAATGCGGGCCAACTGTTTTGGTAATGATGTTCCTGGCTGTTAAAGACGCTCCACACTGATCAGGGGAGTTGCTGATTGCTGTTTTTTCGCCAGTACGTAATGACTCTCTGGCTCTTTTGCTTGCACGGGGTGTTTATGCGTGTGTTCTGGCATAATTACACATCGACATAAACTCAACATTTCTAAATCCTCGACGGAAAACTGTCTTGACGTGTCAGAGGATCCACATGGTATTTCTGAGCATGTCATATATATATATATATATATATATATATATATATATATATGTATATATATATATATATATATATATATATATATATATACAAATATATATATGTGTATATATATATATATATATATATATATATATATATATATATATATATATATATTTTTTTTTTTTTTTTAAACGTTTGTGTCAGTAACACAAATAATTTGTGTTACAAAGAAAATCAGACAACGTAATTATTCTGTCAGTGGAGATTAAATGTAAATGTAAATGCTTAAATGAAAATTCAAGCATTTACATTTCAGCCCCCAACTTCTTGAAATATAGTTAAAAAAAAAAAAAAGGGGGAAAAAAAAGAAAAAAGAATTATGTAAGAATTTCCTTCTGTAATGTATGTATTGCATAGTTGCTATAAAGCCATCGGTCTTCGCTTTGCACGTGGCTGTGTAGCAGGTTTGGCACCGGAGCCTGGCACTTTCCACTCAATTAGATGCAGGATGCATTGGCCAGGTTCGACCCTGCTTCTAAAAATGAACCCTGATGCAATAGTTGAGCTGGCAGCAGAAATTCGCAGTCATTAAATACGATCTTGAACTAATTAAGTCTGATACTCTTTCGATGGTGAGGCAGCTCAGCAGTACAGCAAAGTGTAGCTGGACTGAAATGTTGAATTAAATTGAGCATGTGAGTGTTTCCTAACTATGCAATTATTATTATTAAGGTGTATTAGAATCATTTGTTTAATGGAAGCTGTTCTCTGGTGAACAATTGCAAAAAAAAAAAAAAAAAAAAAAAATCGGTGTTGTGTAAGCTGTGCCGTGCAATAGTTTTCATGCAAATGTCTGAACAGCTAACTTTCGACCAAACACCCACTGACAAAAAAAAAGACTTCTTGGGTTGTACAAACTGATGCTGTGTGGTCATGTGAAGGACGGTGTTGCAGGGATCATAGGAGGACCCCGCAGGTGATGATGTGTGGAGGTTGTAGGTCTTGTTTATGCCTGTCTGCGGCTGTGTTTACCAAACTCAATAAGATCAGCAACAACCCGTCATGTCGCTGAAACCACCGAGTGTTTGTCGGTTTCTTCTGGTGCTTATTAGGGCTGTCAGCGAGGGGAGGCCGGTGTGTGTGTGTCTGTGTGTTTTGGTTGTATGGAGTGATTTGGGGGAGGGCAGTTCGGGGGTTAAAAATCACTTTGAGTCTCGTGGCTAAAAAAAAAAAGAAAAAAAAATTCTTAACCATCAGAAAGCATAAGAAGCGGCTTGTTCCAACAGTGAACTCTGACAGATGACAGCTGACTTTGGCGACTCGGAGCTAATGGAAAGATTAAGACAATTAAAGCCTGGTGGGGTGGAGTGGGGAGGGGAAGGGGTTGGGGGAGTTGTGGGGGTGAGGGGCCTTGGAAATATGTGAAACATTTCTTTAGAATAATGGAACAACAGAGCCGACACTTGGCTGCAAAGAGTAAATCTATGATAAATTCTGCAATATACAATGGTGCAAAATAGTTTGGGCAGCTTGTTTACAACTGCATGAATACACTTGGTTTTGTTGATGACTTGGTTTTTAAAGAGAGCTGCAAGAGATTAACACAAACAAACATAAACGATTGCAGTAAGTTAGTTTCATTGAAAACATTTGAAAATATGGGTGTTTTGATGGTCCTATATCACATCATTTGAGGTTTGCTGAATTTCTTTTCCGTGAGAAAAGTAATTTCCTCTCGGTACAGAGGGTCATAAACAGTCCGCGCTGCTGTTTTCTAATCATCCCGCTGCAAATCTCGCAATCAAGCTTCTTTCTTTCCACCCCCCCCCCCCCCCCCCTAGTTTTTGTGATGTGACAGTGCACCGATGTCGCACGGCTACTTGCCCTAAGGTTCCCATTTCTCTCTCTAAGTGCACAGTACAAATGGGCGAGCGACCGCTGGGTGGGCATGCATGTTAAGTACGTCGCCGCTTTAAAACTCATCAGGAAAAGGAAGGCCTGCCGGGAAACGGGCAAAAAATCCAATTAAATAATGTAACCCTTGGCTTGCAGGTGACCACTTCTCCATAGGAGGGCCAGGATTTTCAGGTTTGGAAAAAAAAAAAAAAAAAAAATCACGCATAGGCCTGAAGCCAAAAGCAGTTTTCAGTCACGGGTGAATGGCTAAATGTCCCCTGGTCTTTAATTGTGCGCTAAACTGCCGCGGCGACGGTCAGGTTTGTTGTGCACAGCGTAAAGGCAGTTTTGACAGAACCCTGGCGACCCTACAATTGCTTTTGGCCTGTTTGAGGGCTGTTGACCCAAGGTTGTGCTTCATTAAAATCTACATGGTGTCCTTAAGAGTTTGACCACTCACATAATTGCTCACACAGGTTCACAGTTTCTACCTGGACCGCTGGGCTTTTCACCGTTTGTTGTCTTGCAAGCTCCCTGCTCTCATTTATGTCAGTTCGCCCTTTAAGTTGTTTTGTTTACAGATGAAATCAAATGTGTGCGTAATGACCAGATGAATTGCCACCACTATTGGTGCACGAAAGGAGATTTGCTGCATTCAGGTTAGAATCACAGCACGTCCTCCTTGTAAGATCTTTGCCTTCTTACTTTTCTCTGTACTGATCGTGGGTTTCTTTGCCACAAACTTTTGCTTTGCCACAATTGGTTAAACGCATGCTCTAAATACACCTAACTTCCCTAGTGTTGGAAGCAGTGTGATCGCCCTGGCCATACATTATATTCCCAACATGTGGGTCTGCACACACCTGGGGAATTAAGGAGCACAAGTACAACATATGATTAAACTTCGCAGGTCCGGCCTTTTTTCTCTTTCCAATTTCCCTGGAGTATAATAAAGTCCAAATGATGGATTTTGCTGTTATTTTGTGAGTTTTGTTCCTTCTGGTATGTGTGATTTTTGCTCTTGTAGGAACCTCGGGGGAGCTGCTGCCACAATTTTCAATTTAACCATCAAAAGAATCGTCTCTGACAGGGACGTAATGAACTAAAATAGTCCTAATGAGATCACGGAGGCCAGGGCTGCATTGTCCGGGGAATGACCGCTGACGGAAATAATCCTGGTAAGTTCAAGCAATTGTTAGAGTGGGGTCATTTAGCAGCGCTGAGACAAACAGCAGCTGGATGCCGAGGAGTGACAGCACAGGACGACTAACACTGTAATCATAAATTCAAAGGAACTATTTGTGGAATTGTGATGTGCCGGTATGTGCAGTGCATACAGTGCAAAATCACTGAAGGAAAGTATCCAAAATGTTGTGATATATCAGATAGACGGGTTGTTATGTCAAACTATGAGTACACGGAGTGCTGCTGGGTGTGGGAAACAAAGTGTGTACTCGTGGTGCTCTTCGGCGTGGGGATCAAAAAGTTAGAAACAATTGAAAATGATGAAAAATGAAAATGATTTATTAGACCATGGCTTTATAGTTAAAAATGTTTCAGCCATGTAGGCCTGCTTCAAGGCAGATAACAGAGGACGGGTTATGTTTGGCCAGTTGTCAAATTTTGAGTAAGAGAAAAGTAGAAACTGAAGAATCGCCCAGCACCAATGAAAATTCTGTTGTTAATTAAAATGAATCATCATCAATCATAAGGTTTTATTACAAGCAGTGAGTTATCCAAAAAAAAATACCACACATTTAGCATTGACAGTGAAAACAAAATAAACTGAGCATACGAAGGTTATCTTGTAGAAAAAAATACACTGTTATTTTGTCTTCATTTTTTAAAAGGTAAAACAGTTTGTGAATAAAGGAATTACTATTATCAAACCATCTTCTTTTCGTCCGAGAAGAACAAAAGAAAAGCGGTTTAATCACTACACTCAGTCCGAAACTGCAATGTTGCATATGAACTCCATTTGCGCTCTGCTAACCCTATGCCACTGCAACATACGGTGCAAACATTATTAAATAATCCCACCTTTAAAGAGAGAACGGCCATGTATGATGAATCCGATCTAAATGTGATTTGACAGGACATCATTAAACTGCTCTCTGGCCTCAAAAATACGCCCGAAGGTCTGGGTATGATCCAATTCCCCCTCAACCACGGCTGCTGTCAGAAAGTACGATTCATCTTCACTTTCATTTTCTCTTGTAACGTGGAGCTGTCAGGGGCTGGGGGCTTTGCCTTCACTTTGCCCGACCATATTTATAATTGGACCCTGTCAACAGTATCCAGTGCATCTCAGCTGCACAGTTTGTTATGGCGGGCTCCTGCGCGCTGGTTTCAACACATGCCAGCTGCGAGACAGTTTGTATGATATTAATGTGCGACCATGGGCAGGTGCAGACACACGGAATGCCCGTGTGACTTTGTGAGTGGAATAAAAATGACTAGATGCGGACCTGGGGTGTGTGTGTGTGTGTGTGTGTGTGTGTGTGTGGGGGGGGGGATCGGGGGACTGGGCACAAATGGAGTCAAATTCTTCCTGACAAAGTAGGCGTCTAGGGATACTGCATACTCGGCGAGCAGGAGCTATACATGTACTACAATAAACAAGTAGTGCCTGGCAAACCAAACACATGGAACAGCTGCGTTTTTCAGCCACTGCAATAAATACCAATCTTATGTAAATAATGTTAATGTACTGTGTAGGAGCCCTATGATGAGATTACAGATTGGCACAGCTCCGTCAGCTCCTGTCAACGGCCTTTGCTATCGCAAATATCTTAATCTTTGCTTAAACACAATACCTGTATCTGAACAGAGCGCTGAAATCAAACCTCATCTTATTATGACTGACTCATTTTGACCTGCCCGACTGCGTTAGACAATGTCTATGTGGGTGTCCTAATCGTCGCAGGATCTCCAGGTGAGCAGCGGCAGCAGAGAACAGGGCTTTTCATCATGACCGGGCTTGCCAGGAAGTCGGCGGGGGAATGCTCTGCTGGGGGAAGTGTCAGACACACGGAGGACAAGTGTGATGACGGAGTGGAGGAACACGGGTGCAAACATCACTCGACGGCCCCGGGAAACACAACTTTTAAGAACGCCAAAAGGCTGTTTGTGGAAATGTTTGCCGAGTGGCTGCTTCGCTGTAACCACTTGGGATGGCTACATTGTACCGCTGTGCACACACTTCTTTCTCTGCAAAAGTTTGGACAAGCACAAAGCTGCAGGAGCAGGGTATGTGGTCCATCACATGCCCTCCCTCAACACAGCTACACTGTAGTCTCGGGCATGTGTGCGTGCAAAAATTCTTTGGCAAAGCTCCAAGGCCCAATGTGTTGACTTTTCAATGCATGTACTTTCGATCAAATTGCTTGTTAGCGCAAATAGCTTATCGGCCAATCACGTGGCAGCAACTCAATGCATTTAGGCATGTAGACAAGGTCAAGAAGATTTGCTGGAGCTCAAACTGAGTGTCGGAATGGGATAGAAAAGGGATTTCGGTGACTTTGAACGTGGCACGGTTGTTTGGTGTTAAGAGGCCGTTATCAGGGATCAGCATAATCTCACACACTGGACGTTTAAGCATTAAACATTTCTCCAAAAGCCTGCCTGCTGAGCTCTTTGTCAATGTGCTTATTGTTTCTCAGTTTGGGCTGATGTGCATGTTGTTGACTGTTAATTAATTGCTTTTTGCTCCTCAAACAGTGGAGGAAATGTCT
The DNA here is from genome assembly GCF_046127955.1 of Nelusetta ayraudi. Classification (NCBI taxonomy): domain Eukaryota; kingdom Metazoa; phylum Chordata; class Actinopteri; order Tetraodontiformes; family Monacanthidae; genus Nelusetta; species Nelusetta ayraudi. The sequence goes on along the minus strand of NW_027466098.1, from coordinate 17,599,455 downwards.
CTGCATGAGAGCTGTGCACGAGATGCGCAGCAGCGTCGACCACTAGAGGGAGACAAAGCTTTTCCCCACTAAACACTGACTACAGATCCGTACTCTTTTATTGAGGATTTCTGTTAATTGCAGCAGTAGTTCGTGAGGAAGCTTTGATTATAAGACAAATGTAAATATCACACACACATATAATATCCAAAGACTTTTTTTTTTCTCTCAATATCTGCAAAACCAGGTCAGTCGAGCATTTCCCCCCTTGTCCATCCCAAAATGCTGCACATCTTTCACTCAAACGTTTCCTTCCCCTCTGCTTTCTTCTAACCTTTTTCATTCCGACGGCGTCCAAGCCCACGAGGCACCTTTTCCCTCCGCCCGGAATGGCACGAGCCGCGACCATTTAAAACCCGGCACACGCATTCCAGCGGAGACGCCGAACCAATCGGGTGAGGGGTGGGCGTGACTGTCCTTACTCCGGCAAAGCAGGAGTATGAAGTTTCTGGGTATCAGTGGCGCTGGGAGAGAGAGAATGGTGCACCTCAGTGGCCGCGGACGCGCGATTCCATCCGAGTCCGCTTTCATGTTGCCGCAACTTTAACCGACGCCACTTGGATCTCTATTGCGCAAAAGTTCAACCGCGTCTCCTCTCAACGGAATTCACCGCTCCAAATGGCTTGGATCGCTCCGCCGCATCTGCACGCGTCCGGCGCCGCTGTCCTCCTGCTCGCCGTGATTCTGACAGGTGATGCGGCCGCGCAGGTTTTCGACACCTACGGATTATCGTACGCCCTGAGGTCCGAGCTGTCCGAGGACACCATACTGGTCGCCAATAATGGGATACGAGTGCCTTTCGGGAGATCAGCCTTCATTGATCCCATCAACGATTTGGTGATTCAAGTTCAGCCCGGTGACAGATGCAGCATAACAGTTTTGGACAACGACCCGCTGTCACAGAGGCCCGGGCATCTCTCTCCGAAAAAGTTTCCGTGCGAATTTGGCCCCAACGACGTGAAGTATTCGCACTTTGGCTCCAGAAGTCCCTCCAGAGACAGGGTCAGGTTGCAACTCAGGTATGACACGCAGACGGACACGATTATTATACCTTTTATGATGGAAGTGGAAGTGATTTTTACACAGCTCGAGGTGCTCACCAAAAATATGCCCCTCACCGTTGACAAACTGCTGGGGACGAGCAATCCCATAGACAGAAGGATTTTAGAATTCACTTATGACAGAAGTGCACATCAGTGCAAAATTGCTTCTCTCTCCAGCAGCAGCGCGCTGCCCAGGTATGGCAAACTTGTAGATGAGGACAGGCTGGGAACAATGGTGGACTGTGACGAGTTCATTAAAATGAACATCCGTTATCAGCACACCTTTGCTTTGAAGTCGCCGAGCAGAGATTACATTCCGATGCTGGTGGAGCTGCATGATAAGGAGGGCAATTTGCTCAAGCAGGAATTTTTCCAAATTTTGGTGCGGATCAAAGAGGGGGAGGAGAACACGGCGCCCAAACCCAGCTTTGTCGCAATGATGATGATGGAAGTCGACCAGTTTGTAATGACGGCAATCACCACGGACATGCTGGCCGCCGAGGACGTGGAATCAAATCCTGATGAATTAATTTTCAACATCACGTCCACGCTGTCCTTTGAGGAGGGCTATATAGTGAGCACAGACGATAGGAATTTACCTATCACCTCGTTCTACCAAGGAGACCTCAAAGACTTGAAAATCGCCTACAAGCCCCCTGCTGTGGACTCAAACACTGAGCGGATTTTCCAGATTGAGTTTGAGGTTGTGGACACAGAGGGGGCCGTGTCAGACCCTTTTGCTTTCATGATCGTTGTCAAGCCGATGAACACGCTGGCCCCGGTGGTGACGAGAAATACCGGCCAGTTACTGTACGAGGGTCAGTCCAGGCCACTGTCCAGTTCGCAGAATCTGGAAATTAGCGACGAGGACAATTTAGACAAAGTGAAAATCACAGTGATTGACGGGCTGAGGCACGGAGACCTGGCCGTGCTCGGTTCAAAGAGGAAGTTTTTCACCCCAGCAGACCTCGACGCTGGAGCCGTCATTTACCAACATGATGGCAGCGACACATACAGCGACAATATTATTTTCAGAATGACAGATGGCACAAATGAAGTGGAGTTTTTGTTTCCCATCACTGTAGTGCCAACTGATGACGAGCCACCAATAATCAATGCCAACACCGGATTGGTTTTATTTAAAAATCAAATGATGCCGATCTCCTCGCTTATGCTCAGTGCAGCTGACATAGACTCCGAGGACTCCTCAATCAAATTCACAATATTACCTCCGCTTTCCACAATCGGGCAGGTGTTGCTGCGGCAATCGGAGGCCCCAGAGGATCCGTCAACCTGGAAGTTTAATACGGAGGATGAATTATATGAGAAAGCGGTGACTGAATGGCTGCAGCAGGATATAATGGATGGTAAACTGTTTTACAAGCACATTGGCCCCCACAGCACCAGCACAGTCATGGATCAGTTTTTTTTTGCGGTTCAAGACGACAATGACCCACCAAACCAATCAGGTGAGAGCTCATTCATTGTCAAAATTCTCCCCATTGACGACCTCCCGCCTGAACTGTACCCTGGCACGACTCTGCAGATGACCGTGCAAGAGTATCAGCTCACTCACTTTAGAAAAAAGTTCCTTCGTTACACCGACCTGGACACGGAGGATCGAGACCTCAAATACACACTCATCCAGCCACCGACTGACACAGATGAGAACAACCCTGTTGAACTGGGAGTTCTGGTGTTAACTGAACAACCAAACTCTAAAATCACAACTTTTACCCAAGCACAAATTAACCATCACAAGATTGCATACAATCCACCCGATCTTGAACTTGGAATAACTCCTCGTGTTTTGCAGTTCAAATACACTGTGGAAGACATCTCGGGAAACAGTGCAGGAGGAGTTTTCACCATATTTTTGAAGCCCGTGGACAATCAGCCCCCTGAAATAATCAACTCTGGATTTACAGTGCTCGAACGCAGCACACACACTATCACAAGTGGTGAGCTGGACACCTTGGACACAGACACAGACCGCAGTGAGATATCTTTTACTATTACTCAGCCTCCGCTCCGCGGCCAGATCCAATTTGTAGGTACTGGAATGTGGAAAGGAGACACTTTTAATTTAGAGGATATCGGCAATGGCAGGATTTCATACGTCCATAATGGGCATGAGTCCACGGCTGATACCATCCAATTAGATGTCAGTGATGGAGTCCATGTTGTACCAATTACTATAAAAATTAGTGTAAAGCCAGTTGATGATGAAACTCCTACAATTAGTCTCCCAGCTGGTACAATTGGCTCATACATTGACGTTCTGGAAAACGGAGCCACGGAAATCACCAGTAATGTCATTCAGGGGCAAGATGAAGACACAGATGATCTCCGTTTGACCTTTATAGTAGAGGACCGGCCCTCCTTTGGGGAAATTCTAGTGAAAGGTGTTCCTTTTGGCACGTTCACTCAGGCTGACATCATTAATGGCCATGTGGTGTACGCTCACACGAGTGGGGAGATTGGCTTGACCACAAAGGAGGATTTTTTTAATCTCACTCTGACGGACATGTCTGATGAATGGACTGTTGGGGGAAATAAGATCACAGGTGTGCGAGTGCATGTTACTATCCTCCCCCTGGACAGCCAGGCGCCAGAGGTCTTTGTCGGGCCACAGTTCACTGTTGTAGAGGGAGAGAAGAATGTAATTCAGATTCTTCACATAAGTGCCAGTGATGTTGACACGCCCATCGATGACCTCCTTTGTACAATCATCGTACAGCCGACCTCCGGCTATGTGGAAAACATCTCCCCTGCCCCAGGGTCGGAGAAATCCAGGTCTGGAACTGCTATTAGTGCTTTCACCATCAAGGACATCAGACAGAGTCATATTTATTATGTTCAAAGCATCCACAAAGGAGTGGAGCCTGTGGAGGACAGGTTTACTTTCAGATGCTCTGATGGCATCAATTTCTCTGAGAGGCACTTTTTCCCCATCTCCATAATCCCCTCTAATGATGAAAAGCCTGAGATTTACATGAGAGAGTTTGTAGTTATGGAGGGCATGAACATAGTCATCGACACCCCTATTCTGAATGGTGCTGATGCAGATCTCCCCTCTGATCAGCTCACATTCATTATCACCAGGCCTCCCAAGCACGGATTTATCCTCAATCAGCTCACCACGGGCACTGTCCCCGTCTCTAACTTCACCTTGGATCAGATCAGAGAGGCCTCCAGCATTGTTTATGAGCACGATGACTCAGAGACCACAGAGGACAGCTTTGATATTACTCTCACCGACGGAAAGTTCAGCGTTGAGAAAACAGTGATTGTTATGATTATCTCTGTGGATGACGAGACTCCGAGGATGGAAATCAATGACGGTCTTGAAATTGAGATAGGGGACGTGAAAGTCATAGACGGCAACGTTTTGAAGGCCACAGATCTGGACTCTGAAGACAGCACCCTGACATATATCATTCGCTATGGGCCCGGTCAAGGTTATTTACAGACGACAACACCAACTGGGACCTTGCAAAATATCACAGTGGGAATGAATTTCACCCAAAATGAAGTAAACCAGGGATTAATTGTTTACATTCACAATGGCCAAGAGGGCATCCGTGACCTCATCAAGTTTGATGTGACGGATGGCATCAATCCGTTGATTGACAGATACTTTTACGTCACGGTGGGTGGCATTGATATGGTTTTCCCGGATGTTGTCAACAAAGGTGTGTCTCTCAAAGAGGGGGGCAGGGTTACCCTGACGACAGACCTGCTCAGCACCAGTGACCACAACAGCCCAGACGAGCACTTGGTTTTCACAATCACCAGAGCCCCGATGAGAGGACACCTGGAGTGCACAGACACGCCTGGAATGCCCATCTCCTCTTTCACGCAGCTTCAGCTGGCTGGCAACAAGATTTACTACATCCACACGGCTGACGACGAAGTGAAAATGGACAGCTTTGAGTTTGAAGTGACCGACGGCTACAACCCCGTGTTCCGCACCTTCCGCATGTCCATCAGCGACGTGGACAACAAAAAGCCTGTGGTGACAATAAACGGCCTGGTGGTGACTGAGGGGGAGACCAAACTCATCACGCCCTTTGAGCTGACGGTGGAGGACAGAGACACCGCCGACCGCCTCTTGAAGTTCACAGTCACTCAAATCCCAGTTCACGGCGTCCTCCTTTTCAACAACACTCACCCTGTCACCTCATTCACCAAGCAGGACCTGAATGAGAACATGATCAGCTACAAGCATGACGGCACAGAGAGCGCAGAGGACAGCTTCTCCTTCACTGTCACCGATGGCACTCACACAGACTTCTACGTCTTCCCAAACACAGTGTTTGAGACTCGGAAGCCCCAAATGATGAGAATAAATGTTCTTCCTGTGGACAATGGGGTCCCGCAGATTGTGGTGAACAAGGGAGCCCCAACGTTGCGGGCTCTTGAGACAGGCCACTTGGGGTTTGTGATCACCAGCAAGACTCTAAAGGCGGAGGACAAAGACAGCACTCCAGATTCTGTTACCTTTAGGATTACTGTCACCCCAGAACATGGCTACCTAATCAACTACAGCAAAGGAAACGCAACTATCAGCACTTTCAGCCAAGGTAGGTGGAGTGAATTTTACTGAAAAAAAATAAAAATAAAAATATGTGTGTATATATATATATATATATAATTCCTTCAAATATACAGGAATTCTTCATGCGATTCACAAATCCCAAGCTTTCATTTATTTCAAAGCTTTTCTAAAGCTCAGTTTCCATTTACTTACTAATTGTGCTTCCCCTCAAGGTCTGAAACATACTAAGTTCATATGAAAAGATTTTTTGCTTTCACTCAAGAGACTGCCTGTTTACAGAGCTGGGGTTTGTCTGTGCCTTAGGCTGAGCAAACCTCAGAAGGAGTCCATTCTCTTCAAATATTGGCTATGTTTTTTGTTGTGTTTTTTGCACAACCCTAAGTTTACATTTTTTTTGTCCACTCACAGTACATTACAGCCATGAAATATAATGTGAGATTCACGTACATCAATATCTGGGCATACAGTGAATATTCATACTTTCTTTGTTTTTATTTACTGATTGACTATCAAAGACTTTTGCCTAGAGGCCAGTTAATATTTAAAGGGCGCTTACAAGATTAAACAGACAGTAAGTAAAGCTCTTGGAAGGCTGGAAATCCTACTGCAGAGCAATTTTTATGCTTTGGCTGTTTTGAAGGGAAGTGTTTGGCATCAGGCATTGAGGATAGTGAGGACCATAAACCTTTAAATCCTCCAGATCCAAGGCGAAATAGAACTTTTAGTGCCAAGCTCACAGGATAGCAAACAGACTTTTTAGATGGAGCCAAGGCAATCAAACCGTGCTGCCTGTTTTTGTCCCTTAATTGATATTAAAGAAACTGTGGTGTTGGTTTTTCTGCCCTAAAATTAAAGTTTTGAAATAATTGTTGAGGAATGTTGGTCTGTGAATATAGTTATGTTTTCAAAGACTACAGAGTGCTACACAGGCAACCCAAGTTCATACTAGGGCACGTGAACTTTTTAATTACAAGTCAGTGAATCTTAAAAATGACTTTGAAATGATCATTTAATAGTTTTAATACCCCCCCGGCCCCTCACCCACACACACACACACACACACACGTTCCCTATACACGTCACAAGACATTGGTTTTAGGCAGGCTGAGTTTCAAATGCTGGATATTATATTTACAAATACAAATCTGTTTTCATTTCAGCTGACATTAACGACATGAGTATATGCTATGTTCTGAAGAATCAAGCCGATGCCACAAGTGACAGCTTCTCTTTCTCCATTGAGGACAGTGGTAAGTCACTTCGGATTAGCAGATTGTTACTCTTGAAATAAATGTTTCATTATTATTATTGTTATTATTACTATTGACTCCTAAATATGGAAATAGTGCAGTCATATCTGCCTGACACTATGATGGTTTAAATAGTCTGGCAGAGGCTGCATGAATGTGTTTGTAATTAAAGAGGCGACAAAGCAAATGCAGCATGCGCAGACAGGAGAGGAGATATATTTAATAGTATCACAAGCTTCCCTTTATAAAAACTAGAAAGTAACAAATGTGCAATCTTTTAATATCCCTGTGGTTTCCTGAGTGTACTAAAATAAACACGACTCAGTCAGAGCAGGCTTCCCTACTTAATTTTTTTTAGACACCACAATGGTATAACTCTCTGACATTGAGAGCCACCGAAGCTTAACCTCTGCACGCCATTGTTTTCTTTTCCATGCAAGGGGCCTCCTGATTGATTTCCGAAGCAAGTAATTAGTACACCAATTAACGGAGACCTCCCTTCCACCGTAGATACGCACTAAGGCTAAGTTCGCGGTTCGAGGCAATCACGCCGGTGTTGCCGATTAGCAGCGGCAGTGTGCCTGACAGTGTGTCCTCTTTTTGCTGCCCTTCAGCTGCGATGAGTGAACACAAAGGGGCTCTCTAATAGGGGCCCGCTTTTCCCACAAGCGCCTCCGTGGGCCCCTGTACACATTCTCTCAACGCTTGCTGCGGGATAATCTGCGGCTTTTGTGTGCAACACACGGGTTAACGGCGGTGTCACCAGGTAGACGGAAATGCGGTGGGGGGGGGCATCTCCTTATCAGCTGAAAGTGCTTTACCTGAGGTGTTGGCAGGAAAACATCCAGTGCTGTTTAGCTAGCGAGTGCAGCCCAGCGGGTTCATTTATTAGCGTCTCAACTGGGTTATTTGTCACAGATCTCGCCGGGCTGGTCTTTTGTCACTGTCTTTCACCTCCTACCTGGCCTGATGATGTACTCGCCTCCAACTCAGGGCCAGTGAAAGTATATCTTCCAAAATTGGCAATTAGGTTTTACACCAATCCTCAGGGCTTTTTGCTGTAATTTACCCAAACCCCTAAAAGAGAATTGTGGATAACTTGTTCCGTCATTAGTGATGCCCGCAAACAAAACAAAGCATAAAAAAAACGCAGGAAGTTAATATATACGTATCTCTGAAAGTGTTCAACTGTGACATGGGATTCGTTGCTTAATGCTGCACCTTAATGGCTTGAAGAATCGATGAAAAGTCCCTGTTGCGTGACCCTTCCGTAAGGGCTGGAGGCACACACACTGCAGCTCATGAAGCAGCCGGTGAACATTTTTTAATAAGATTTAAGCTGTGCTGGTGGCTGCACTAAATCCCGAGACGGTGCCTCCGGCTCTTTGAACAAGTCATGTTGGGGAGGAGCTGACTGGTGTACGCTGGCGCACAGCAGCGCTCGGCCACGCCGGATCCGTGAAAAACATTCTCTTTCCTGACGTCAAGTTCACGGGGGAATTTCGCAGCAGCCTTTGGAAATTTCTTAAGGGTGAAAAGTTACTTTTCATGCCGCGGCTGAGAAGTTGGACTCCAGAAAGTGTGACTTGAGGCGGAGAACCATGTGAGTGCACATAACTCTGAGTATGTGTGCTATTGCTCGAGGGCATGCCTGCTAATTCCCTGTTTGTGGATATGGCAAGATCATTGTATGGGTTTGTTTGAAAATGGTTAATTACAAATATTGGATTCACTTAAATATTTGAAATCTTCATCTTTAATCACAGTCATTTTTGTCTGATATGTAAACCAGATCTTAAACACCTCAAAACGATTAATGCTTCAAGGCCCAACATGCATTGAATGGATTTTCAAAAAAACCCAACCTGGGATTAAGATTATTTTCGAGTTATTTTCTGGCCCTTACTTGAAGCCGCTGACATTATAAATGGACATGATGTGCCAGAGGAGTCCAAGTTCTTTCCAAGTTCTACAGATACTGGCTACAAAACTTTTGATGACTTTTGATGTCAAAGTGAAAAAGAAGTGATTTACTGCATGCTTTTAGTTAGTGACAGGACATTGGCGTTTGTACAATAGCAAATAAATTGATTGATAAATGCACTCAGTGAGAGCAATCCAAACACTTAGGAGTTCCGACATCTGATCTTCAAGCTTCTTTTGGTTCCCGGAGCTGAGATCATCTTTAACACTGGTGGATTGATTGTCCTGGGAACGGACGGCGTCTTGGCATCGCACTGGGCACCCGTGGGCTGAGCTCCTCTTGGCAGTGATTCATGATCTGCTCATGGCCTCATTTAAACTTTTAGGGAGAATTGCGTTTCCTTTTAGACCTGGGATACATGTTGATTCATCTTAAAGTGTCCATGTTTTGCACTTGCCAGAAGCTTTGGCTTCGGTCCAGCTGAACAGTGTTAGCAAAGAGCTGCGACACGCTGACAAAGAGTGAAAAAAATAACCGTTGCGTGCAGCTCCGGCTTCATTTGCTGAAAGTCTTTCTTCCTATTGCAATCCACAGATGCCTTCAAAATATTGCCACATACTTTCAAAATCTATTTTTCAATGCATCAAAACAGTTCACTTGCACTGATGGAGTACCGAATGTACTCCTCCAGTATTCATCATTTTATTCATTATTTTTCAAGCACTACGTACACTGGAAATAGTGTTTTGGAAACTGAAGCAGTTTCAAGCGTGCCAATCTCCAAATATCTAATATTAGAAAAGGCTTAAAAAAATAATAATAAGGAAACAGAAATGGAGAAGCATTGTAACGCTCAGCAGCGATCAACAGGCAAAGGGAAGAGGGGATACCATGACTTGAATACATAATGAACAATGAAGTTCAAAAAGGCCAGCGCGAGTTCATTTATTCATCACCAGGGGGCCACGCTCCAAGAAAAAAGAGCTTTAAGAACGTATATAATGATGAAATCACTTTGAATACTGCTACCTCGCCTGTGTACCATTATATGAGAGTGACATCGCTCAGTTGCTTATGGAATAGAAACTTTTGTTTTACCAGGCCAAGAGATATATAGCAGCAGTCGGACGGTCGTGACAATCTGTACGGTCTTGTGAAGTGTGAGTGGAGTTCGGAAAGATGTCTTTTGGACGAGCACATTGCTAGAGAGGAGTTTGCATGTGTTGTAATTCTTTTTTTTTTTCTCTCCCCTAATTCCCGGCCCTGTCGAGTTTCGCAAAAAGCTGCAGACACGATGGCTTTATCGACGGGGGAGGCTTAGTCTGAACGGAGTCAACGGTGTTTATGCTGTCACCACTGCCTTGTTGTGGAGCTATTTGTCAAGCTTATTAGGGCTTAGAATGAATAATCGCAGGGGGCTGAAAATTACCTGTCTTTGTGGGCGTGTGTTTACTCCCGTGGAGAAGCATCACGGCCGGCCGTTGGAGTAATGAACACGAGGTGCGCGAGGTGACAGTCGCCCGTGCCGTGTGTGTGTGTGTGTGTGTGTGTATGTGTGTGTGTGTTAGAGGGAGACAGAGTAAACAGGTATTTAAATGCTTGACAACTGACTATTTCTACCTGTGTGTGCAGACGTGTGTGCGAGTGCTGAAGGGGGCTTGCCCCTGTCAATCTCTAGTCAGCTAATTGCTGTGCTGAGCCGGACTCCTGCTTTAGAAAAAGGAGAAAGCCTCTGCTTTTTGTCTCCCCCAAGTTCAGCTGCTCTGAGCCGAGCTCACCTGAGCCAGCGCGCCGGCCCTTCTTGCGTCCAGTCACGACTGTCAGCGGGGAGGATGTTTGCACTGGCGGCCGCTGTGCTGCACCCCTGGGCACCCCAGGCAATTACGACCTTCTGCTTTTTTTTTGTTTTTTGTTTTGTTTTGTTTTGTTCCCCCACCCTGGACAAAAAGGCATGGGTGGAAAAAAAAAAATCGTAGATGCTGAGTTTATAAAAATGCGCTGCTTCAGGGGAGCCGCTTCTCTTTGTTCAGTCTCCCGGTGATTTTGACTTGCGCACATGGCGTATGAAAATCAATAATTTAGATTTCTAGTGGGACGGCTGGCCCTTGAAACATCAAGGAATGTTTTGCTGCGTTTTCCTCCCACCCCGCCTCGTCGCGGTGAGCGAACGGCCGCATTTTGTTTTTGCTGTTTCAGCTTCACCCACGAGCGTCTGGAAATCGTAAATCAACCTGCGACGACGGCATCTGACGTGCGGATCCACCCGCAAGCTGCCGCGATATCGCCGCGTAATCGCTCGCGGCACTTAGGGCGCACTTGAATCCGTCTCCTCGGCCCCGCTCTCTTTGTCTAATCCCACGTTAGGTGAGATTATCTTCATCTCCCCAGAGCGTGCTGGAACAGAGCGATGGGGGCGGAGGCGGGGGTGGGTCGGCCGGGATGACAAGTGTTTTCACGCAGCGTCGAGGTTCATACGGATTCCGTGTAACACTATAACATCCACATCACGGCCCGGTCATGTCTGCAGTCTCTCACCCTCTCATTATGGCGAGCGGCTCCCCTGCACTTACATTTCACGGTATAACATTCCTCTGCCCTTGGAACCGGGGCCATGAATCAGATGCAAAAAGTGCGTTTTAAAGTCCTCTGTAAATTACACAGCAGGTCCACTCGCTCTGCTTCAAGAATTTTTATGTTGTTAACTCCGCCTCGCTGACCATCTGCCGAGCGGCTAATAAAAAAATTTAAGCCGCTCTTTTTTTTTTATTGTTAGAGTTGGAAAATGCTTCAAGAGAAAACATCTGGGAGTTGATGAGGAGCCGCTGGAAAACAACATCTGCCCGGCGTTGTGGCTAAAGCAGAATTAAAAGCGAGGGTTTGAGCTTATTGTTCCAGATGGAAGTGCTGGTCCCTTATTGTCCACGGGTGCTAATTTTAAGGTTTTTCAACCGTATCGACCAGCGAGATGTTTATGAAACTACACCAGTCGCCTGAGCGAACATAACAAGTCTGTAAATTTGCTTTTATTGCTTAACTTTTGTGACTTTTCTAACACATAAACCCGATGTGATCTGCATGTTGCGTGTTACCTTGAGAGAGTCGCCCTGTTAGCGCTACGGCAGGTGAGAGGTCCTCTCGGTGACTGACTGACCCGACAAACGATCCAGTCACTTACGTTCATCAGCTATCTTCTGGAGGCGTCAGCTTGTTTCTGCAGCTCCATTTTAATCCAGTTATAAATTATAATCATAGACTAATTACAAGTTATCAAAAAATCTAATCAATTTTATGTTTATTTTCTTCATTAGGTTTCAATAAATAAAAAACAGGCCCATTTTTGCCAAATGCAAATGATCATGCTTTTATTTTCTGCACTCTAAAATGAATATTCAACACTGCACGTCTGTCTTGCATTGTTCTTTTGCACTAATCTTTTTTTCATTATTCACTATACGTGCTCATACTGCTCTGTTATATCTCTGGGATGATAATATATATGAAATATGTGAAATTAAGACTTAAGACCATGAGCCTTTAATACTCGGCTCAAATAAGTGAAACATTGATGAGAAAATTTAAAGCTGATCTAACGAGGGATTACTTTTCTTCATCGCTACCAGCTCCCTTTTCATTTCATTTGCCACAGTTTTTGCGGCGATTCTCTAAAAGCTCGCGCCGCGTCGCCGCCATATGTCTTCTGCACAAGTGGCTTTATTTGACGTGGCAGTCGCGCGGAATGCGGCCAAAGCCTTTTGGGAGGCGCTCGCGTGGATGTGGCCCCCGTTTTTTTTCCCGGCAGGAAAAACAGATGGGAATCCCTGCGTGATGAGTCCCTTCCTGTGTCTTTATTTGCTGCTTGAAAACAAAGAAGAGTCTGAATTCCCTACACCAGAGACCCCAGGCCCGGGCTTGTTCCGCTGGTGATAATATGTGTCATCATACCTGCCTTAGGATATCAGTCTAGCAGAACTGGGGTGACTGAGTTTGAGGGAAAAGAGTGTGTGTGTGTGTGTGTGTGTGTGTGTGTGTGTGTGTGTGTGTGTGGGAAGGGGGGGAGGCGGTTAAAGGGGTTATTGGGCAGTACTTCAAAAATGGTAACGACATGAGCACGACCTCCGGCAGCAGAAGATAGGAGTGTAAATAATGGAATTGAAAAATTCGGAGGCTGAAACTGTTTTTGAGCGTTTTAAATCTTTTATTTCAGTGAAACTGTTCAATTTTGCATCCGTTTGAGCTCCTCCATTTCGCCTGAACTTCCAGCGCAACACATCTCGACGTTTAATGAGACTGTGTTTTGACAAATCTGACGTCCCCTGGAAACCCCCCCCCCCCCACCCCCCCACCTTCCAAAAAAAAAGAAAACCCAGCAGGAACTCCTGGAGTCGGTGATGTCTGCGCCGGCATTCATCTTCTCTCAGCGCCGGAGCTTTTGTTCAGTTTTGCAGAATCACTCAGGCTAATGTGTTTTTGGCCCCTAGTTCCCAGCAGTGGGCCGTAGACGGTCCTCTCAGCCGCGCTGCTTGACAGGACTCTGACAGCTGGGCTGAGGCAGAAATGTCAACAATCCTTTCACTTCTAGAAGAGGTTTGGAGGTTTGCACGCCGCGTCTTCTGCCTGCCACGACTTTGCTGCGTCTTCTTCTTTCTTTCTTTTTTTTTTTTTTTTACCCCCCCCACCTCCAACCATCCAACCCCCGCACAAACACTCAGACACGGGGCCAGCTGCCTGATCTTACAATCAGAGGCGAAGGCAGCCTCAGCTAAAGTGTCGCATTGAAATGCCAGGCGTCAGCCCGTTTAATTGATAACCACCCCGTCTTTGATTTCAAGCTGTTGTTCCTTTTTGATTAGAATGCGATAGGAAAAGCGACGCCGGGGAAGGGGGAAAAAAAAATTTCCACAAAAACCCCAGACGGCAGCTGCTCTCATTTCACTCTAATCAGCGTTTCGGCTCCGCCGAGAAGCTACATGCAGGAAAGACAAATTGAAAATGTTAACAGACTTTGAAGGCGAACCCTCCCCGAGATGCTTTCTGCATTTTACACCCTCCAACAAACGGAGGCTGATGGAGTTTTTTTTTTTCTTCTTCCTTCCCTTTCCCGAGAGGAGCTGCGCCGAGCTCTCGCGTCATTGTCGTCGATGTCGGGGGTTGGCGGAGATCCTGCGCGCGGATCAAACCCCCGCCGCCTCAACGAGCGGCGCCTCCGTGGCTTTCCTCCACAAGAGGAGCCTGATGTTGCCGAGATGTGAGGCGTCACCTCGCCGAGGAGCCAGGAGGGAAGAGCCGTCAGAGGAGATGAAAGGCTCTGAGCGCTCGCCGCCTCACTCGGTCCCCGCGCCGGCAGGGGCGAGGCCCTCCGGTTGCCTGTGGCGACGGTGTGAATGTGCCGGTGATGCGCCGCTCGCTCTCGTGAAGGCGGCCCGTGTTGACAGGTTGCTCGGGTTTCGATGGAGACGTCGTGTCCCGCGGCCGCTTCCCGGCCCTGCCAGCACGTGCGATCGAGCGCGCTCGCTGCACGTCGGATGAAAGTATGAAGACCGGCAATATTTACTTATTAATTAGGTATCAAATATTTAAAACCGTCATACATCTGTGGAAAGCTGTATATTTAGCCCTCTGTTTGCAGTTTGCTGCAGAGATTGATGCTCAGTTTTCAGATCTTCTTCCTGTTTGGGATTTGATCAGCACACAAAACAGCAGGAGGCGGGCTGAGGGGGGAGGAGCAAACACCTTGCCGAGTGGATGGGGGTGACTCCACACCCGCTGTGACATCACAAAGGGCTCTGTCTCAGCACAAATTCCTGAAAATCGAAGCAGGCAAAAAGGAGCAAAGTGCAGACTTCTCATTTCCATTTTTTTTATTGACAGACTAGATTCCATTAATCTTTTTTTTTTTTTTTTTTTTTAAAGCAAAGTGAGTTTTGCATAACATGAGCTCTTTGAGATTAATTCCCATAGCTCGTCAAAAGTCTCTCAAGGGAAAGAGGCAAGTAAGAAATGTCTTTCGGCCATTTCTGGACCGCTCTTCTTCTCTCAGAATACGAGCCGAGGAGCTGACGAGTTACTCATTAGCCAGAGAACAGGAAAAGTCACAGGTCTCAGTTGGAGACAACTTGAAAAGCAGAAGTCCATATTTTCTGTCACATTCTAAAGGTTATCGCTGATCCGGCAGTAAAAACGTAAAGCAAAATGTCTTTCAGCAGCTCCCATTGAATGAAAAAGAGGGAGCATGCAGTGCTAGCTTGCGCGCTCTGCTCATACAGGCGCTATAGTGGATTAAATTTTCGCTCAGCTTACATCCGCAGTTGATCTTTTTCTTTTTCCAAAGGACACCGTGTGCCGCTGCGGTGTCACACAGAGAGCCGGAGCCACGCGGCATTTGCACACCCCTCGTGTTCGCCGCTCTCCGACGTTTAGCATTTGCCCTTCAGACCTACTAGCTCGCTCTGCGTGCGTGTGTGAGAGAGAGAGAGAGAGAGAGAGAGAGAGAGAGAGAGACGGACGGCACCTCGTCCTCGCTGCATTCCATCCAGGTTTGCCGATAAAGTCAGACCTCCTCCGCTGGCCTCTGCCACATTTCCTTTGGAGGTGTTTTTTCATTTTTCGTGACCCGTTGTGGCCCGCAGGCTCCAGTTTGTGAGTTAAACAGCAACACCGGCCGCGGAGCCGTGTCACATCAACCCATGGTAATATAAACATGTGCCCTCACTATTCTTTAACCGCGGCTTTGCATAGGCAGAAGGAATATATATCCCGTATCCGCTGAGCCGAACGAGTAAAGGTTCATTTTATTGCATCGTTATGGATTTCATTGATCCCCAGGAGGTTTAAATAGGTGCCAAATACCAAACTGCTTTAGTCGAGTCTCTAAAGTTCTGCAACTGCCAATTTATAGACACAGAATAACACAGGACAAAAAAATATAATTTTTTCTGTGCAGCTTTTGCCAGAGTGTCATTTATATTCAGATTGTACACCTCAGCCGGAAATTCATGTATTTTGAAGTCTGACATTTTCTGCACAATGTGGCTGCTGCTCTATGTATAATTCAGATGTCCATATCTGAAAAAGTCATATATAAAAAAAATAAATACTTTTTACAAGTTGGGGCTTCGTGTCTAACTTTTCACCGGCGACACATTCCAACAAAACCAGCCTTTTTCTTGACTCAACTTTGGGAAGTGACTATAAAAGCAAGCCACCTGTCCCCAATGATCCGCCCCTCCACCACTTTACATATTAATCTTCAACCCAGTTTTCTGCTTTTTAAAGTGTTGGGTTGTGGGAAAGGGGCAACAACAGCAACTGTAAATCCTCAGAATTGTATTCCTCCCTTCTTCACGCCGCTTATCTTTAAAAGCCAGGTTCGCTCGGTTCCACTCAGAAGCTCCTTTTTTCTCCCCGTTTCTCCGCCAGTCATCAACGAAACGCAGGAATTCTTTTTTAAACACTTCCCTGGGATTTACAAATTCAGCCTTTTAAGTGTCTCTTTCCTCGGGCACAAAGCTTTTTTTTTCTTTTTTTCTTTCTTTTCTACCGTGCACACATTTACAGGTAACGAGTGTGAAATGCGGCCGAAACATGTTATTAGAAATGAAAGTGACGGCGAGGCCGCCTGCCTGTGAGCGCTGCCTCGGCTAACAGCCCACTCTATTAGTATGGAGCTCATGGGTCCGTGGGACCGGGACGGGGGTTTTATATTCTACGGCCTCACACTGCTGCTTTCAGCAAACAGTCCACCATTATTCGGTCTGACAAGAGAGCAAACACTGAGCATTCACGGGTCAAGATAAAGCAACCCCCCCCCCCCCGAACCACCACCACCACCACCACCACCCCCCTTCCCCTCACTCCCCGTCTTTGTCCAGTCCCTCCTCATCCCGCATCCTCATGTTGCTGTGTCTCCTCCCTCGTTTTCACACTTCCCCTGGTTTCCTCGCCAGCGCTACTCTTCCCTACGCGGTCAGCGGCAGCATGGCGAGGGGAGGGGTCACGGTTAACACTCGGAACGACCGGAGTCTTCCAGCTTTTCTCGGAGAGAGACCGATCCGCCCGAGGAGGCGGGCGGTATATTATCTTTTAATCAAACAGCACACAAAAAAAGGGGCTGTTTTAAAAGATCTTATGGCACTTGGATCCCACATCTGAGGTGTGTCTCCTCCGGCCGCGGCTTCTTCGGCGAGTTTCCGAGGGCTAACGAGCAGAGGGTCTCTTCATTTTAAATCCACTGTGACCTCAGAGTGAAGAAAAGCCCCGCAGCCACCAGTTCAGCCTTTTGTTGTGATTTCCTCGCCTATTGAAAGTTCAGGCTTATGTTCTCCAAACTGTGTGGTTGACAGTTAATTAAGACACTCGCGGCCACGTCCGCCTTTGACGAACAGGAATGCCATTCAGGGGCAATCAAGGAGTGCTTTGTCTGACCTCACCTACGCAGCCGTGCACAAAAGGCGCAAAGGCGGCTTACATTGCTTTGTTTGGGTTTCAGAGGCTCGGCTTTGGTTCTTTTCAAGCACATGCGAGTTTAATGTCCAATGTGTGCGCACAGTGGTATAGTCTGGATGTAAAGTCAATGAATTACTGAATGTCCACGTTGATGTGGGGTATTTTCGTGGATAAACTGCCTCTGTGGGATTAGACTGGCCCACTTTGGATCAGGTTTCACGTCAAGTGCATGTAAACAACGTGTCTCGCACCCAGTAATCCCAATAAGCCCAGAGTGAAAGAAAATCGAATACTATAGCGTGTGTACGCCCATACCTGGTGACAAACAACCGCTGGCTACCTACGTAGGCGTGGCCTCAGTGCATCTAGCGTGATGTTAAACTTATATCTGTTATTTCTGTGTGTCTTCACCTCTTGCTTCCTCGTCGGTAGATCTGTATATGAAGCAAAGTATTGGCTTTTAATGGCAGTAAATGCATAATAAGCCGCAGCGCTCGAATTTATAAGGGTAGATATCCCAAATCCGATGTGATTAGGCTCACCACTGGGACATTTAAGCCCATGTAGGGGGAGTAGCTACCGACGCTTACCCACTGGTCAGGTCTCAGCTCCGTGTTTTCCAGCACTACCCATGCGGCCGTGATCCAGGATCAACCCTGACCTCGGCTCCTCTGCAGGACAACCGGCGCCCCGGGTCAAAAATCAGCACTTTCCCTCAGATCTGCAGCAGGATTGTGTATCCACAGTTGGCCGCTCGCTAATCCTTCAGATGTTTTTAAGGATCCCGTTTGCCTGATATTTACGAGTCGCGCTAATAGGATTACGGGGGAGAAAATCTCGGGGCGTTTTGGCTGCATGCACATATGTCTGCCTGTTAATTACCGATGCGTATCCAAGAGTGACTCTCTGGGAATTTTCTTGCATCTACCAAAGTCAGACGTTTTGTCAGATTAATTTTTGAAGGGTGCTTAATCATTTTAAAGGAACAAAAAAAAAAGGAATAAACTCACTCTGCGCTTGGCAATGGGTTGGTTTGACAAAGTGTTTCCTGAATGACAGATGACATCATTTGCAGCGGTGTCTTGAGTACACGAGGAAACTAGAGCGTGACGCAGACTCCCAGGACACGGCCGACCTTGCGCCGCAGTCACATTGTACAGTACTTCCTCTGAAACTGACGTCCCGCGGGACACAAATAAAGGAGCCCCCCCACCCCCGACAAAGTCAGAAATAAAAACCTGCGAGAGCTTCTCGCTGCCTCCCCGCAACGGAAGACGCTGCTGAGCACCACTTTTGAGCGCAGAGTAAAAGAGATGCAGAGCAGCTTCCCACAAACCGCCTCGTGGTGCAGTTTGGAAATCAAAAAGAGAACATGTGGGGGCAGGATGAAAGCACTTCCTGTGATCGGCCATCTGTTATCGGCTCTGAGCGCTTTGCCCCGCTAAGTTGCCAGAAATCAAATTTCAGATTGGTCTGCAGAATACAACAATTCTAGTGGTGTTTTATTTTCACATCAAGGCTTCCTTTTCCACTGCCATTGCAGAGAACACGTTTCCCTCTGTCAGGCCTCCGTGCGTCCGTTGCCTATAGCGCTCCAACAACCTCCAAAACGCCCGTCAGGGTTCAATATCACGATGCGTTCTTTGACGGGCCGCATTCCAAGGCTTGAATGTGTCGCACCGAGAGCTGAATGACCTCTACAGTCGCGTTTCAGATGCTTGTCTCAAAGAGCTCTGCCCTGCTGAGAGCAAAGCCCGGCTTCCTTCAGGGCCGGCATGCCTCTCTGACCTGCCACCTTTTGTTCGGAGGTGCCTTTGGCCTTTTCTTTCAGGCCCTTCAAACGTCGCCTCGGAGTGGCCACTGTGTCCGAGCGGGCGCGGGAGGCGACGAGCGTCCAGAATGGAGCCCGTGAAGCAGCCAAATTTATGGCTGACCAGTTCCCTGAGAGCCCGCGCTCGTAGAAGAGGGATTAGGGCCTGTGAAATCATAACAGGCCTAAATCTTTGGAGCCATGGCCAACTCGTTACTGCTGATTCAAGGCTTAAGGTGATTAGACCGTATCTCTCTCGTGCTCGCTCTCCCTCTTCTGCCATATGCGTTCTCTGCTTCAACGGGATTATAATATGCATCTCTCGTAATTGACGAAAGATGAAAAGTATGCTAGCATGGCGCGGCTGCATTGTGGGAGCGAAAGGCAACTCGATGTGCCGTAAAATGCGATGTGTTCATTGACGAATGTCGAATTGACGCCGCCGAGCGTTTGCCAGCGTTTATTTCCTGAGTCGGATCATTTGCTCCTCTAATTTCTTCTCCTGGAGGCAACATGAGCTGGAACACAAAGCTACGCAGCATAATTTCAGTTTGATTACATTAATAGTTTATATTCGCCACAAAGAGCCCCAAGAGACTGAAGTGTTCAACTTAAACTGCGCAATCAGGCCTAATGTAGAATGATTGACGGACAAGTTTATTACTTTAGAGACGTGAAGCCCTAGTGGCACGTTTTTGTTTCCAGAATTTTCTGCTGGTGGTCTTGGCTGAAAGAAACCTGTTTCATTGGGTACTGTTTTAATATGCGACTAGATACTTCATACTTTGGATTTTTAGAAAAATTGAATAAGTAAAAAAATACTGGCCAAACACAAGCTTCCCTACTAAAGTTTTGGCTTTCATGCTGCGTAGAAATCCTAATTATTATTATGTGTTTTGTTTGAATATTTAAACATTAAACAGACATATGGCTTTGGCTTTGGTGGTATGTTGTTTTTAGTCTTTTGATAATAATTAATCTGATGTTTTGAGGTTAATCTGAGGTTTTGCAAACATTACAATTAGTTGAAAGACAGCGACTTAAGTCTGCTTGTTGCTCTTGGTGCAGTCTCAAGTGCTTCACTCTGTTGGTCCGCCGGATTAAGTATTTGTGTGAATAAATAATGTATGAGACCAATTTCTTGTTACAGTTGCTGCAGGGATTAGTGCATGTTTTCATGTGGAGGAATGTTTTTGTGCCATTAAAGGCCTCCTCTAACGGCAAATACGGTAAAGTCACAGCCTTCACGTGATATGCATAAGCTGAATGATGAATCAGGAACATGCCTATGGTGATATGTTTTCCGCAATTTCATAATTTGGCTGGATGGATAATTTCTAAAATCCTCTGGGTTTATCTCACATGTCCACCTGGTAAATTGAGATTCGGGGAAGGAAGCTGTCTGTCATGTTCAAGGCGCCCAATCCGATTTCACCGACTTAGATCAGCTGGCTGAGTATCCCTATCAGTAGCTGCGGTTCCATTTCCCCTAGAATTGTGCAAAACTTCAATGTCGCAATAAGAAACTGGCAATGGAAACACCTAAACTTCAAGAAATCTCTCAAATATCGCTAAAAGGTCTTCACGCTCTTAGTTGCAATTCTCGTGAAATCTCGCAGGACGAGATTTTACGAGAATTACGTCCTGCGAGAATGACGAGAATTCTCATTGGACGAAACTTTAATGGAAACGCTGCTAAGGGCAACATGTAAACATACTGTGGCTAGCTAGCACAGAGGTACTTCATGTAACCTGTGAAAAACAGAAACGTGTTGTGTAGTTCGTTCGTTAGTCTAGGTGCTGTTCTTTATTTAACAGAAAAATGCCATTCACACAGGTCTTTACATGATACAACTTCTTCTGTGGGTTTTATTAATGGCGGTTGCTCCCCCCACCCCCCACAGCTTTACCTTTATAACATTTAGACATTTCAGTTAGTTGTTGACATGTTAGCTCAGGAGTTGCCGAGCAGGTGAACAGTAAATCGCTGAAATACAATAATAAATGCGAAAGCAGGGTTCTGAACTCAGATGGGTCCATTAACTTAGTATCGAGTAAACAGACACACACCATTTTCCAGCGACAACGTCCTCTGGACCCCTCTGAGCTTTTTCACACCAGCTTTTAAGGATTTTCTAGCACCCTTGAAAACCTTCAGAAGGCTCTTCTGAGTGTATTATAAAAGTGGCCTGCAGCCTTTTTTTATGTCTCTTTAGAAACCTTCACTTTAAGCCGAGACTGCGGCTGTGGCACAGAGTCGTTCCTCAGCAACTCCGCGGGGGCAAAGTGCACCGCTGCTCCCGAAGCCGTTGGGCTTCCTGCTCACTTTAAGCGCAGCCCTCCACAAAGTTTTGAAAATGAAATGGCTCACAGAGTGCCAGCCTTTAGATTTCAAATGATGTTGCCAGAGCTTTTTATTGCTGCATCGGATTTATTAAGGCACAGTCCAAAGGCTGCTGGCACGCTAAGTCTATTTGCAGTTGCGTGATCATTAAGTATTTTTAGATGTATTGTGCCGATTGAGGAGGATTTAGAGGCTCGCAGATTTTATCCTCCCTAATCACTGTGGGCAAAAGGGGCCGCCCGTCTGTCTGCTTAGCTGAGTGAACAGACCCGGGTCCATGGGGCACCGTGGGCCCTGCGATGCTCGATGGTGACCAAATAAGGGCTGTCTGCAGCGTGAATGCAGGGCAGAGACGAGGGCTCTAAGTTGGCACGGGCCCGTCTTGCACATTCTTTGGCTTTTCTCTAAAGGCTCCCATCTCTCATCGGGTGCCACGTTCGCTGAATGTACACGATTATCAAAAGGTTGAGGAGGTACACAGGGTTAGATATTTTAGAGTATAACTGCAAAGAAACCCAACTTAGAGGCGAGTTGTTCCAGGATGGGCAAAGTTTAGGTTAAAATTATATAAAGCTATAATATAATTTTGGAAAAAAAAATAAAAAATACATTGTGTGCCCATAGACGTTCAGAAAGCAGCAATTTTAACTTGTGTCCATGTTATGAGATGAAAAAACAGATGACTGATTTTTTATTTTTTATTTTTTTTTAATTGAACCACATAGTGATGCAACCCAGAAGTGAGACACCAACACTGTTCTCTCAATTCTCTCCCAGTGCCGGTCTAAGATTAACTCTGCTGTTTTCCTCTGGGCCTCTTTGAAGTGGACTTACCCCAGCCACTGCTTATCTTAATTGGAAAGAAATCTGGAGGAGTGAAGTGGTCCTCTGGAAATGAGCACCTCCACTCTCCAGCTCCCTGAAGGCTCTGCCGAAGCCCTTAGCCAGACCTCCTCAACTCTGTGTCTTGTCATGGCATTGCAGTATTGTTTGCAGCATAAGCTGTGGAGTTTAGAAATGGAAAATGGCTTTAATGGTCCCGTATTATCCCCCCTTTCTCAGGTGTTCATTCTTGATCCCAGTCTCCAGTGGACCAGCCTCACTGAAAGAATTAAAAGAAAAAAATTAAAGACTTTCAGAAAACAGCATATTTATCATTTATCTGTTCATAGACTCACAGATAAATGTTTTATTTTAGCTTGTTAAAACTGATGCTTGGCTTCGCTTTTCCCATTTGTGGAAGTTGACACAAACAAGGTTTGATGAAACGCACATCACAAAGTGCTGTTGCTTGTACTGCATGGTTTTGTACCCACTTTCTGAAAAGTGGCACAACAAAAAGAAATACGGGACGGGCTCTTCTCATTTCTGGAGAGCTTGTTGACTTGAGACGTTTTTGTCGGAAAGTGTCGATGCAGTGCATTTTGCAGAATATGGGAACCTTGAATGCGCCGTTTGTTGTTGCACATCCGCCACACACCTCCTGGCTGGATGACAAGTTGCTGTGAGTAATGTGCTTTGCTTTACACTCAGCGTCTTTCTGAAAGAGCAGGCGCGCAAGGATGCGTCCTTGCGTGATGTATAGATTGTATAACAAACGTTTAGGAAAAAAAGGAAAAAGTCAACCATTTACAGGTGTTATTGCCATTTACATGCGGTCCTAGAAGTAATTCCTGAGCTAGCCTGGCCTTTTGGATTCTAAAAGAGGACAATTCACATTACATGCACTCTCCATTTCCGAGAATTATGCTTAAGATGAGGGGCTCTAAGTGTGTAATTACTATTTTGAAGTCTGTGCCGACGTGTGAAGCCATATAAATAGCCCGGAGCTTCCCAGTTTCCATTACCTCAGTGGAGGGTACAGGATGGGATTTTTTTTTTTTTCTTCACAACTTAGACATCACACAAGCAGTGTTTGTGGGTGTCATGCGTGCCACACTGCTGGATTTCATCCAAGTGGAACAGGAGGTCCTGTCACGCGCAGGTCTACCCTAACCCTAACCGCACAAGATAGACGTGGAACACACACCAGCCAAATTCCAACATTGTGGTAAACCTTGAAAATGTGTTCAAGAAAGCTGAAGTGACTTTTCGGTCATTTAATGCTATATATAGATATATGTCAATCATTTCGTCTTTTATTTTCCCTTTGCAAAGCTGGAGGGACTTCAAGGGAAAAAAAGGTTTTTTGTGTTAATCGCGATGCTTTGTTAACTTTACTTAAACTTCTCTACGATACTCTACTGAATGTGTGTCTCTTGGGATTGGGTTAATGCTCGAGTGCAAATCTTTATAAACAGTAAAAAAAAAAAAAACACTACTGCACAAAGACAAGATTGTTTAGTTTGAAACCCAAACAAAAATGTTCAACTTAATAATTAAAACATTTGGCTTGGCAGGAGATACAGATCTACACTTTGTATTATTGATTTGATAGATTGATTGAATTTATTCGGTCATTTCAAAGCGCAGAGATAGAAACAATTAAGGATGGTTTTAAATCAACCGACTCAACAGGCTGAGGCAGAGGCTAAATGCTAACGCCTTGAACGGCTCTTTGAACAGTAAACACTTCTAATGTCGTACCTGTTTTATATCTGTATACCTGTTTATACCTGTTGCTGTTATTAAAGTCTTTTTTTTTTTTTATTAAAAGTCCTTCTCAATGTTTATCCTGTCATGATGATTTACAAAAAATGAAACCACGGCTTCAACATTCCTTTCCATCGAGGCGCTGAAAAAGAATTTGAACCTCCCTACTTGAGTTGTGTGTAAGGGAACACAAACACCCCAACAATGGAACTCGCACCCGTGTGCAGGCTGAGAGAGCATCTAGTTTCACAGTCGCACTTGACCTCGAAAGCATGTGAACCAAATGCACCCTTGTATGCAGTGAAAGACCCCGAGGTGAACGTCTCTCCCTGAGGCCGGGGAAGAAAATGGACTCGGCGGAGCAGCTCAGCTGGATGCAACAGATTTACTGACATCAACAAACCGAGCTGGAGGCTGCTGGGGACTCAGCGGTGCCCGACACAAACAACGGGCAGCACCCTGAACCTGCAGAACAATGGCCCCTGCAGTTGCCCCCCCGGCAGTTTCACTTTTTTTTATTCCGCCTCGCTCGCGACTGCCAGATGCTTAGTGGCTCAGTCGTCTGTGTCCCGGCACCCTTATCCAGCGCAGCAGCAGGCGGCAGCTCTCACTGCAGCCCGGCGCATGCATACTTAATTTCAGGGACCGGTGGATTATTATTTAGACTGCGTGTCGGGGCTTGAAATTACAATATTAAGGTGTTTTGCGCCCCTCCCCCCTCTCCCTCTCTCTGACTCGCTGTGTGTTTTCGCTGCTCTCCATGTCGGAGTTTGCGCACCTGTTTGTCGGCTGCTGAAAATATGTGGTTTTGCTTTAAGCCCTTTTTGGTGAAGCGTTAGAGGCAAAGACCTTCCTGAAGCGAAGCCCCAGCCTTTGAATCCGACTTCAAAAAGCAAGCTGGGCCGGGATGACATAACCCAGTTCAGCCGCAAAACAGAAAGCCTTTATCTTAATTAGAAATGAAGCGAAGGAGGCGGCGTCAGTGCTGCACCTTCCGCACGAAGGTTGTTTGCCCCTTTTATTTTCACCACCCAGGGAGCGCAGACATATCATAACCAGGACCGTTTGTCAGATGGAGTAAATCTGTGAAAGAAAGATGTTTCAACCCGACACACCCGACGGTTCACAAATCCATGGGATTTCTCTCGCGGCCGCAAAGGAACAATCGCGCTTCTTTGAAGAATCTTTGAAGAATCTTTTAAAGAATCTTTGAAGATTAAGACCAACCTTCTGCCTGTCACACTCGCCGTCGGCCAGTTGAGTCTCTTCACCAGCAGCTAATTGGTGCCAGTGCCAGGCCCTCTATTGGTGCGGTGGGCGACACTTGGCGCGCGTCACTGCCATCACATTGTTTGCCCCTGTTCTTGTTTGAATGCTGGTTTTTATGGTTCCCAACCCCAGAAAATTGTGCATCAAAGCGCCGACTGCCGCAAGTAGCGCCCGGGGGCTTTGTCGGGAGTGAACGCTAGAATGTGGAATATTCACACCAGCCTTGGCACGGATTTTGCGACAGAAACTTGGAGAAATAAATTAACGAGATTTTTTTTTTTAAGGCCACTTAAGGTTCCGGTTACACCTCCGTCTACAGAGATTCGTCTTCTCGTGAAAGAAGGGAGGCGGAAAAACACATCAAGTTGAAGAGGCTTTAATTCACGCCAGAGCTACTGCCTGTTCCTCCTCCGAGGAAACTGATTCACACTGCAACGAGTGTAGGAATAATTTAAACTCGAGCTTTTTAAGATGGAATTTTTTAACAGATTGAAATTAGAAAATTCTCGCAAATCCAACCCTCTTGAAAAAGGTTGACTTTTTACAGCTACTACTACTACTACTACTTATTTGATGTTATAAGCTGACTTGGTGGGCTTTGTGGTTTTCTGCAGGAGGCAACAAACTGAAGAGCCAGCAGTTTCGTCTGAACTGGGCCTGGATCTCCTTGGAGAAGCAACATTATGTGGTGGACGAGGAGGTCAAGTTCCTGGAGTTGGTGCTGAAGAGGCGGGGCTACCTGGGAGAGACCTCCTTCGTTAGTAAGCAAATCCGCCCACACTTCGATCCACCGGACCACACTGTATTTAAAAGAAATAAAAAAAAAAACATACTTATTTTTAATAAACAAGGCAACACAGTCAGTAGCTGCGTTTCCATTTCCCCTGGAATTGCGCAAACCTAAATATCGCAATAGGAGGAGGAGATGGAAAATATTTTTTACAAGTAATCAAAAAGAGAAAATAGAACAAACATTCTTGACAGCAAACAAACGCAAACAGACAAAAGCAAATGTAAAAAAGGAATTGCGGCTTAAGCGCTTCACACCATTCAATGGAAACACCTGCAAATCGCAATTGTGCTTTGTCAAAATTCTAGAAATATCGCTTTTATTTTGCAAAAAACTGTAATGGAAACGCAGCTAATGTCTGATTGGGCACGACATGGGGATTCTTTTCAAACACAATCACAGCCCAGCTTTAATCAGACAAAGAAACAATCAAACACTGTGAAAGCAACAGAGACGTGTTAATGAATTTATTACCATCTTAAAGTAATCAGAGGGAACCACACACACACACACACACACACACACACACACACACACACTTCCTTTCCTGCAAGCCCCGCCCACAACACCAACAAAAACACACACACACACACACACACAACACAGCAACATGCACACAAACACTCAGGATATCATAGGCGCCCTTCAGGGGTCTCAGAGGTCACAACCTTTCACCTGTCTATTCTGACCCATGTTTACGTTTGAATGAGACAAAACCAGCGGAGCAAAGCCCCCCCCGCTGCACTCTTGAGAAAGGTCACCTGAAGCCGGCGCCTCTTTAAACGTTAACTGAAGCATTTATGGGCCGGAACTAAATGAACAATAACTGTTAGGAAACAAAGCAGGAAAAAGATTTATGGGAGCCAGAAATTCCTACTAGGAGCGCTCTTTTTTCCTCGCAGTTATCTGTTTGTATGATGAGACGTCTTAAAAAATGACCTGTTGCGAAAGGCCAAACCTACCTTACATCATTTATTGTAAAGCCTAAGATGCCCGAGGCAGCCGTGCTAATGAGGCTCCTCTGAAGCTCCTTGCAAATTCCCTGACCTTTATGGTGCACTGTATATGTCCCATTCCACATCACAGCTCTCCAGCAATTCAATAGACATGGAAAAAACCCAACCGAAGGCACATCACTTAGTGTTGCGTACATGTGAGCTAGGCAACACTAAGTAAGCATGTTTATGGTACAGAATAAGAGTAAGAGGCAGTATACGGTGAAAGCAAAAATATATTGAACCTTGTTATTTGACACCAGGGAAAGGTAAATAAGATGTCATTAATATTAAACAACACAGCGCATATATTTTGTATAAGGAGCTTTAGCAAACAATCATATCATTATCTGTTGTTTTGACTTTCAGGAGCGTCACTACTGTTTTATTTATGGTTGCATTATAAATTAAAGCAGCAGAGCTGTGAACTTTGGATGCCCTTAATGCTTTCTGGCCACTTTGAAAAAAAAGAAAAAGAAGAAAAGTCATAGCTTTGCGTTATTTTAATGCCCAGAATTACTGTTGTCGGCTTTCAAGTACAGATTGGTCTTTCACAGAGCTGTTATCTCATGTTTGTAAGATGCGTAACAATAATAAATGAGGGGGCCGATGGATCTCGCTACACTGCTGATTTACTCCCACGCCCCCCCCCCATCCCCCCTCCCTAACCCCTCCCCTTTTTTTTCCAATTTACAAAGCCATCAATGAAGCTATAAATTTGCTGTTCGAGTCG
This sequence comes from Nelusetta ayraudi, assembly GCF_046127955.1. NCBI lineage: Eukaryota > Metazoa > Chordata > Actinopteri > Tetraodontiformes > Monacanthidae > Nelusetta > Nelusetta ayraudi. The sequence goes on along the minus strand of NW_027466098.1, from coordinate 17,571,663 downwards.
TGGATGATGAAACCTTTTATGTAGTTTACTTCTTCTTTCAGTAAATTAGTGTTTGTTTACGTCCCCGGGCATTGATTCTTTGATCGTCCGCGGCTCTCTTCTTCTTTTCAAAGTAGCCTTTTGAATTTTAATAGCTTTCCAAATGAGTCAAAGACGCATTTGCACACATTAATATCGAGCACGTCTTGAGAAAACTGCATGTTGTATGTTCACTTGCCAGTGCTTTGTTTGTTGCCGTATATGCGCTGGCATGAGCATGTATACGATATTTTTGAGCGTGTAAAACGTATGTAACTATTTGTACATCCAAAAGAAAGAAATAATAAATAATAATACAAAAAATAAAAAAAAAGCAAAAACATAACAAAACGTTGCGCATAGTTCGACAAAGGAGTCGGAAGAAATGACAAACTTTTTAAAAAATAAATCACACCAAAAGACAATTGTGTCCTCTGAAATCATCTGCATGTGTCCTCGTCAGTTCAAGTCTGATTTGTTAACAGAGTCACTTCCCATAAAGTTCACAAAACAGGCAACGCTGACAGCTCGAGCCACCCATCTGCCACAGTGTTAGCAGGAGATTATGACTGATCTCCGGCCAGTTGCCTTCACACGAAGGCTGCGGATATCACTCTATTTTTTTTTTTTTTTTTTTTTTTTTTTTTTTCCTTCGCGAGCATGACTGAGCAGTGATCAGAGGAGCCCACCGGTGGGGCTGCTGCTCGACTGCCGCCGAGTGCGCGCTCAGCGCAGGTGGGCATCGGCGCGGAGGCAACAGCGTGCCCACCTGCTGCAAAAAGCCTCAGAGTGACTGCTGAGAGCGGGACCGTCCAATCAAGACGTGGCGGCGGATCCAGAGCGCCGAGCAGCAAATTAGACTCCCTCTCCTCTCCGAGCTGCGCTTTGAAGGCTGCTGATTTTTCCAGCTCCATTGAGCTTGACCATTTTATCTCAGCACATACGCGCAGGGGCCCTTTTCTTCTTTCTGTACTTGCATATCAAAGTCTTTTTGCAAAATTTCTATGGTCATCAAAGACCGGAATTGCAATTTTCTCAAAAATCCCAAACTAATGCGTCTCTCTATCTTCGCTCTTTAGAAGATCTCAAGTGATGATGCGAGATTTAAAGCATCTCTTTTATTTTGTTGCGAGCAAGCATTCGTCTCTTAATAGATAGATTTTCCCACAGAGCATATTTATCAAGAAAGACCTTCTTTAAACATAAATTAATGGCCTTTCTAATTCCTGCCGCTTCTTTGCTTTAGTTTGTGTAATCAGTTTACAAAGACAATGCGTATACTGCCAACGCTTCCACTCAACAAGATCATGAGAGAGGTCGTTTGCATTGTCTGAGTCTATATCTGCCTTATACCATACAAATCCAGCTTTTTTTTATACAGGGTTATGAATTTTCATCATTATTCTCCAAACACATACAAAGAAGAGCATAAAAGCTTAAGTCTGTTTGTCTGTAGGGTAAAGAGTTGTTGAACTTGCTTTGATTTACATATAAATGACTTATTTTAATCAAAAACACCCAAAATATTATGTGAAAGTGATTATAGGAGCAAGTATTTTACATTCCTACTTCCCACAATGTGTCATTTCAAATCTCACCGCTTGTACCTTTGGATATTTTTCAAATTTATTGGAAAACTTTAATTAGTATTAATTCAATAACTACAGCCACACCCATATCCGACGTTATTATACTGTCATACCCCTTGATCTCACAAGGCTAAAAGAAGTGTTATTTATTTTTTGTAATCAACTTTTTATTCTTTTCAAAAAACATTGATAATGCAGTACAGCAAACACACATGTTTTTTGTTAATTACACACACACACAAAAAAAACACACAAAATACCCTTCCATCTGCACCCCCCCCATCCCCTCCTCTGAAAAATAAAACCCGTTAGTTCACCCCTCCTCTCCCTACCCATGGCATCAAAGCAATCACATGTGACATATAGGTCTAAAAGAAGTGTGACAATCATATTGTATTTCTAAGTGTTCCTCAGATGCTTCTTAAACATCCAGGTGACGTGATTTTTCCGTGTGCTCGCTCAGGTATCGGCACCGAGGACGGCTCTGCAGAGAAGGACAAAGATTTCCGTGGAAAGTCCCAGAAGCAGGTGCAGTTCAACCCGGGCCAAACTACTGCCACCTGGAAGGTTCGGATCCTGCCAGACAACCAGTACGAAGTGTCGGAGACATTCCGGATAGTTCTGTCGGAACCGGTGATGGGGGCTCTGGAGTTTCCAGATGTTGCCACCGTGGAGATTCTGGACCCTGGAGATGGTCAGTGGGCATTTCACTTCAAGGGGATGAAACGGATCAGCGCTTATGTTTTAGAATGCCGTCAGACGGATCCATTTTCAATGCCGGCCTTTCAAACTTTGTCACCCAGCAGAAAAGTACGTGCAGTCCTTGTCCATTTTCAAAATCTTGATTTTCTAACGAAACACTCGGTGTGCTTTAAAGGAGCTTGAAAGCAGAACAAACCTTTGAAGGTTGGGCATCACGTGTCTCACATCAGACACGACTGCTTGGCGCAGATGTTCATTTAGAACCGAGACGGGGAAACCATTGTAAAGGAAAAAGAAAGACACCGGCCGCCTTTTCAATAACTGACAGCGAAATCTTTCTGACTTGCTGCGATGAGCAAGCTCGAACAATCAAAGCAGAAGAAAAACGTGTGTGACAGACTGGAGGAGGAGGAAACTGGTAAACAGTGAAAATGTGCTTTTCCCTAAACAGCTCTACCAGTGCAGCATATTCCACACATGAAAGTACTTTCCTGGCTCTTCTTTTGCAGCACCGACATCAGTTCCAACGTCTTGGCCGGCTGCCCTCGTTTCATCAGAGATAAACCTTATTTCCAGCCGAAACTGATCTTGACCTTTGCTTGAATGTGACCTGAAAATAACTCTCTAATGAGTGCGTCTGTCTTTTTTTTTTTTCCTACCCTCTTCTTCTGCGAGTGTACGTAAACAAGGTCAGATGCGTATGTAGAGAGCTCGGCGCGTCGAGCTGACTGGCATGTGAAATGCGCGCAACAGCTCAGATGAACGGCATCGCTGCAAACAGCTCGACTGTGATGGAGACGAGATGAAAAAGAAGCCAATTATTGCAGATTTTGCACATTGCTGTGGCCATCAACTATTCATGCCATTCAGCGTGCCGAGTCGTAACTTTGCTCCGCCGAGCATCTGGGCCCCGGAGAGCCGTAAACGGGCAACTGTCTCGGTGGAAAGATGCAAAAGAAAAAAGAAATCCTTGTGTACGTTTGCTGAGCTTCTAAGATTTTTACCCTCTCAAGGTCAAATACACTTTGAATTTTCCATTTATTTTTTTTTTTGTACTACAAGCGCGGGCAGGAAAAAAAAAAAAAAAATGTCCTTAAAGGCTGACGGCGCTCAAGTGCAAAAAATGAATAATTCTCAGTGTGCGGACCACGCATGATTTCACTTAATTGTTTGTATGGTCCACAGAGTGGCAGAGGAAAAAGCTCAAGTGCTGTTGACTCACAGGGTGATAGACAGGAGACTCGTCTCTGTCATCGGCCAAGCTAACAGCAGGCTTCCCATAAAGCTCGTGAGGTGCCGGCCAGCGCCGACTGTTTCGAATTCATCCCCTGGAATCTCAGCCTTTCATTGCATTTTCTCCACTTATTTTCGATTGATGGTTCATGTTCAGCCACAGCTTTGCTTCCCGTGTGATTCACTGTGGCAGCTAACCAAGCACTATACACTGAATAAACAATGGAGTGTAGGGTTGGAAGAATAATACGAGTGTAATTGTGTGTGAAGAGACATTTAAAGAACCAATATTATGCAAAATTCACTTAACCAATTTTTTTTCCAGTGACTTTGTGCATAATGTCAGTGAAGCCTACGGAAAGGACAATAGTCCATGATTTACTTCTTTTGCTCGCTGCATTTCTCATGCAGTGAGTGTTAAAATACACATTTCTGGAAACCCTCTGTGTGTCACATTGGGCACGGGTATTGTTTGCTTTTGTTTTTTTTTCTGGATTCATGTATTTTTCTTTCTAATCAATCATTGGACGGTGCGCTGCATGAAAAACAACAAGCTGTTGAAACGCTCTTATTTTTTTTATTTTTTTTTCCCATTTGCCCACACACAGAGTCAACAGTCTTCATCCCTTCGGCTGTTTACAACATCGAGGAGGATGTCGGTGAGCTGCTGGTCCCGGTGAAGAGGAGCGGGGATGTCAGTCAAGAGCTCATGGTCATCTGCTACACACAGCAAGGTAACACGGCAGCTTTTAAAGTCTAATGTCGCTGCGTAATACCCCGCGACTCACAGCAAGTCTGGCAGCGTGGCAAAAAGAAAAACGCAGCACTTCTCAGCCTTTTCTTCTGAGCCCCTTCCCGTCTCCACCACCCTCTGCCAAGTCCCCGGTCACAAATAAAAACCCCACAGGCTTCTGCGTCGCGCCGCACTCGTCACGAAAGTCTCTCAGTGATCCGCCACGGTGTGAACACGGCAAACACAACCTGCCCGTGTCATGTAGGTAAAAAGAGAGACGTCGCCTGCCGCGCTGCCGCTGCAGGCGGATGTGAACGCAGCCTCGCCTGCGATGTTTCCACTCGCTCCGTTTTACACCTCCAGGGAGGTTTTGCCGCTACTTCAGATGCAGCTGTGTTGGACGGCTGCCAGCCAGAGTAGAGACCTCCGCGGAGGTGACCTAGTCTGCCGACATGACCCTCGGGAGCCTGTTGGTACAATAGTTGCACTATTGTACCCAAGCTAATTATCAAATGGATTACTGCGCATTTCACACTGCATGAACAAATCAAGCAAATAATAAAACATGTCTCTAAGCGGCTATAGAAAATGGACGGATATATATTTTGTAATTTGCTTGCGTAATTCAATATATGTACATATATATATATATATATATATATATATATATATGTATATATATACATATATATATATGTATGGCTGTCAAACGATTATTTTCTTAGTTGTGATTAATTGCAGAATTTATATAAGAATATATATATATATATATATATATATATATATATATATATATATATATGTATATATGTATATATGTATACATATATATATATATATGTATATATATATATATATATATATATATATATATATATACATATATACATATATATACACACACATCTGAAGATTCCACATCGTTGTGATTAATAAATATATTAATATGAACATTATCCTTGAACAGTGAACAGCTCCATGTATTATGTGGGAAAGTGACGCAGGCTGCTCTCCCTCCCAGTTAGTTTAAATAATTAACTCTGCCTCCTGTTTTTCTGTTCTGCTTTGGGTTTGTTTGGTTTCTTTTTTCCACTCCCAGTCTCAGCCAAAGGCACCGTTCCCACCACCGTCCTGTCCTACTCCGATTACATCTCCAGGCCCGAGGACCACCACAGCATCCTGCGCTTCGACAAGGGAGAGGTGGAGAAATCCTGCCGGGTGGTGATAATTGATGACTCGCTGTACGAAGACGAGGAGAGCTTCAATGTCACCCTCAGCATGCCCATGGGGGGCCGTCTGGGCTCCGAGTTCTCCACAGCCAGAATCACAATCATCCCGGATGCGGAAGACAGTGAGTTGACATTTGACTGATGTGAAGTGTGATGTTTGGTGCTGTGTGCAGTCAGTCCGGCAGGTTTAGCCGACAGAAACCTGAAAGTCGATCGTTTGGTGGCAGAGATGTTTTTCATTTCAGTTTCAAGGGTTTTTCTTTCTTTTTTTTTGTTCATGCCCTCGGGAAAGGGTCTGCGACTATTTTTATTTTTGTGAGGAAAGCAGTTTATCGGTTTTTATTTGAACTGTGTTTGGGCGATAGAAGTCTTTTTCTTATGATCTGAATGTGCAATTTTGATAGTCGCCAGTCAAAAAAACATATGTCTGCATCCCCGGACACACAAGCGGTTGCTGCAGCAGGCAGACAGACCACAATTATGCCGATGTGCTTCGGAAAAATACGTGTTCGGCGTCAAAAAGCGTCGGAGTGTGGGAGCGTACTTCCTGCCGGCGACTGCCTTTATCTCCCATCTCCAGACTGCAGACTGGAGGGCTGATAGCCTCCCCGTATCTCCCCGATGCCTCTTAGTTTCCCAACACCTGGCGGCCATCTCTTATCTGCGTAGCGCTCCGCTGATCTCTGGAAGCACTCTGTGAAGTCAAGGCTGCCTCCCCCGGGCCACCGAAACCCAACACGGCATCGGAAGCCTCGTTTCGCCTTTAATCAGAAGCCATTTGATGACGGATAATTGCAGCGATGATGCAAATCTTCGATTCGCTCTTCCGTCTAATTACGCGGGGTTAGCGACCATTGAGAAGTGATTTTTCCCTTCTCAACCTCTTTTGTTTCTGTTATTGTAAAAACTCGACCAGCTGCTCTTTTTGTCCTTTTTTGGCATCGTTTTCCTTCTTCAAGAACTGTCCTTAAAACTGAAAAAAAAAAAAAAAAAAACCCTCTTTGAATATCGCGCCTGTCACGATACAAGTACAGTTTTGCACTGATCAGTTGATTGAAGAGTTAAACAGACTTGTCAAGAATGGTTTCAGGCACTGCAGCACAAGATAAGATAAGATGTGATTATGTGTCTGTGAAGTGGTGATGAGGAGGTTTTGCCATTGAGAGTCCAGCAGCAGCAGCAGAGGCAGCAGCAGCAGCAGCGGCAGCAGCAGCAGCAGCAGCAGCAGCAGCAGCAGTGGCATCTTATTGTCGTCCTCTCGTCCTCAGTAAACACACTTCTTTTAGGGGACTTTGTCTGACTTGTCGTGGTAACTTTCCTTTACTGCCACGGTGAAACCTTGCTCCTGTTCATGTGTGTGAGTGCATGAGGCTGTTTGACCTTGGTCGCCCTCAAGTGTTTACTCCAGACCGCCCGAGACAGCTGTTCAGACTGACGCGCTTTAACAGGACGGACAAAAGACGGCCCTCGAGGCGCTCGGCCAAAAAAAAAAAAAAGAAGAAGAGGAGAAAAAAACGGATTTTATCGCCGCCGCTGTAACATCTGCAGGCAGCGTCGCCGTCTTTACGGGCGGCCTTTAACGCTTCGAGTCATGCATGCCTTCACAACTGCCAGAGAGACAATATTGATTGGAGACCTTATAGACCGAGGTTGTGCTGCAACGGCCTGACTCAGCCGTCACCCATCGCTTGTCATTCACATTGAGGATAAAGTTTGAGGGAAAAAAAAAAAAAAGCAAAAAGATTAGCCTTGAAAAATTCTGGCTGCGTCGTTGCCTTTTTTGTTGCAGGCGGAGAAACTATTTTATAGGACTGCTGCAGGAAGTCGGTGTCGCCGTTGGCATGCTGGCTTTTTTCAAGACTTCCTCGAGAGATTCAATTGAAGCGATTTATTTATCCACCTCGGCCTGAGAGGTTGGTCCATTATATTAAATCTAATAGGAAATGGGATTAGACTTCCTGCGTGACTTTATCTTCATTGGAGAATCTGTTCCTCTACACATGAATCAAAAAGGCAAAAAAAAAAGAAAAAAAAAGGAGAAGCCATTATATGGTTGCCTCGACTCACACTGACAACTGTTATTCTTGCCCGTCGATTCAGTTTCTGCTTTGTCTACAATTACGCCGTTCTGCCCCTGGCTTGGTCACAGCGGCTAAATAAGAAAAACGCCTGGGCTTGCATAGAGGGAGAAAGCAGGCACGGAACCCGCAAAGCGCCTCGTCCAACCTGATTGTGGGGTGACATTGAGGGGACATTGCACACGTCTATTATCGAGCAATTTGGCAGCTTAAGACATCCGCTGATTGCCTGAACGTCTCCACACAAACAAAAACACAAACGCTAATGATAATCTGAATCGCGCTCGCGCAAACAATTTTGTGGGCGACACACCGGCAAAGTGTCGTTTGTGCATTCTTTAGGTTTTGCGGGCGCCGGCTGTATTAAAAAAAAAGAGGTAATGCAAGGTCCAACTTCCATATCTCCCAGGAGCAGACAGCAGGGAGGTACGCAGTGGTGAATAGCTTGAAAGCAAACAGAAGCTGACCGGTCCTCTGCCTTTAAAAGTGCGAGAACGCAGTGCAAGACTCACTCGCTTCCCCACAAATCTTCTCGGTATTAAATTAAAGGGCACATCTCGGTGCACAGTGCAGGTGCGAACGGTCGTTTGTCTCGATGTGGCCCTGCAATGCGATTAACCGTTAGGGGTGTAACCCCCCCCCCCCCCCACCCTAGACAGACAGCCGGGATCGGCTCCGTCTGCACCGCAATCCTGAGTGCAGGATAAGCGCTGATAGAAACCGGATGGATGGATCCAGGTCCATTTCTTACAACTATCTCCTCTGTCGCGCATGAAATGGGCAGGCAAATGGGGCACCGCATGCTTCCTCTTCTTTTTTTTTTCCTTCTTGTCATTGCTCTCTGAGCTGCAGTTGTCTAATGGTTGTTGGAAGGAGTCTGCCTGACTGAACACCTGGCTCTGCCTGCGAGAGGTCTTCACCGAGGCTCCCCAGGAGGGCTTTCAGCAGCTACAACGAATTACCAGCTCAAGTAGCCCCTGCTCGCTGGAAACACACACGCACACACACACACACACACACACACACACACACACACACACACTCCAGTGATATCAGCGAAAAAATGCACGTCAGCGATATCTCCCGTTCTGTACAAGCAAAGTGGGAGAGCATGACAAGATGAAAACAGAGTAAACAGAAGCGCATCGCCTGGCAAAAGGCCGAGAGTTAATCTTCAGGAGATATTTTCTCTGGTATATTAAACCAAGCCATTATCTGCCGCCGCAATTTCTCCCCTAGTTTATTCAGAACATTGGCAGCAATAATCTGTGCAAGGTCAATTATGCAAAGGATTGAGACATGGAATGAAAATGGAATGGAAATAGGATACAGGAGTGTTACCAAGTGCACTTTCCAGAAACAGAAGATTTATTATTAAGGCATCATTAGCCATACATTGATTTGTATACGTGTGCCTTTTTTGTTAAATAACAATAAAGTATCACGTAGATCACGTAGAAATATGAATACAGATATGTGAATCTTGAGTATTCGCCCCTCAGCAGCTGCAGCACTGATTACCACCACCTTCAAAGGGGGCTGAACACATGTAGAGGACATTTCCACACTTTCACACACGCTGGTCGATAGCCTTGCCTTTAAAGACGAGAACCAAGTAAGAAGGTCAACGTAAGCGCCGACCTGTTAACATTCTTACCATGTTTGCGCTGGAAACAATGGGACTAAGAGCCATCTCTCCCCCGGTTGAACAGAAACACAGCACAGATAGGAAGTTGATCCCTGAACAAGAGCGGCTTTTATTGTAATCACCGGAAAAATTTGCTCGGAAATAAGTGCCATACCGTTCATGTAACTGCCGCAGTTAAAGGTGCTTTTAGCCGGCAATATATTGCAGAAGCAATAAAATGGCTGGTGATGCAGTTTTATGCCCCAACATAACAACTAAAGTGAATATATTGAAATGGTCCAAAAAACAAAATAGGAGAACAGACGAAAGAAAGAGGAACCCCTTAAAAACAAAATGAATGTGGTCATTGTAATCAGAGGCAGAAAAGAGGCGCTAATAGCCATGCTGTGTCACTGTGTGATATGGTGTAATTAAGGCGTGACTGTACATATAATGTTCAGCTTATTGGGCTTTAGGAAAAAGCTAATTTTCCAATGTAAAGCAAAACTGGCAGCGTGATCACTTGATGGAAAATGATATTGCTGCTGTAATTGTCAGGAATTAAAATAGAGAAGAATTGGCAAGAGGGACGTCCCCTCGCTCATCCGGGTTACAAACAAACAGAGATGGTGTTGTGGCTTTGTTTGCTCGCTGGAAGTTCAGTGCTCAACACAAACGCCGGCCTCAGAGGACCTGCAGGGAAGCGGTTTGTTTTGGCATGCCGCACGCGATGATAAGACATTCATTGTTTGGATGATCTAAGCCTGACGAGCCTTTCGACTCTTAAGGAAGCCGCCAGCGTCCCGTCCCAGTCTTCATATCGTTGAAATACGGCTGGGCTTGTTGGCAGCTTCCGCCTGGGGGGGGGGGGAGAGTTACGCCGTCTTTTTTTTTCCGCTAAAAGGTAAATCTTGTTGAACCTTTTAAAGACGTAAGGTTTACAGGCCGCCCGGGCGTTCTAGAGCAACATGCACGGACAGCTGCCGTCCTCCAATTACTCTCCGCCTTCCCAGCGGCGGAGCATCTGCACGCCAACAGCAACATCCTTTTTTTCCACAGTTTCTACTCTGGCGCTGGGCCGCGCGGAGTCTGGGCGAACTTGTCCCCTCTTGCCGGGGTAATTGCTGTTTGATATTGACTTTGCATCCGGGAAAATATTTTTGGTGCTTTTTTTTTCGCGGCAGGATCCGACTGGTGCGCTTTAAAGCCCCCCCGTGTCAGTTTGCCTGTAAATTTCTCCCCCGAGTTCTGAAGGTGTGATTACGAGCTGTTTTTAAAGGATGGGCGGATCTCGTGTGCGCGCGTTATATCCCGGATGGGTATAAATCGAAGAAGGTTGGAGGGTGGTGGGGTGGTGGGTGGGGGGGGGGGGGGGGGTGCACGCCAACCCTTTCATTATGCCTCGCCTGGATTTCCATTCTTTGTGGAATAAACAGATGTTTCAAGGCCAAAAAAAAAAAAAAAAGGTGCTGACTTTCTTTTTGGATATTCCAGCGTCTCTCGCTGCCGCATTGAGGGTGGAGGCGCTTTGTGCGTTTTTTTTTTTTTTTTCTTTTTCTTTTTCTTTTTGATGTGAGTTGCACAGTGGGCAGAGGAGCATCTGCCGGTGCCCAAGGATCTCACTATTAAAGACGCCACTTAGCGCAGTGGGAATGTCATGCAAAGTTCAAGCGAAATCAAGCAGTCAGTGGGAGTGTAACAGTCTCCTTGGCGATGCCCATCTCCCTCTCTTCCCCCCCGTCTTTTAGCTTACCCTCACATGTACGCGACGGCGGAGACAATTTATTTCCTTTCCTTGTTTACATTATGCAAGCTCACGCTGACCTTTAACGCAGTTCCATGCTGTGTTATTTTTATATCATTTTGCGTCACACACAAAAAAAGAATGACTGATATTTCATCTTTTGTCCTTTATGCCTAAGAGTTTTTTGTTTTTTTGTTTTTTTTAAGGGAAAGAAGTGAGAGCCTGATGCTGTTTGGGGTACCTTCATCTTATTTGAGCGTAAAGCAAAGCCAAAAAGAAAAAATATTCCAGATTATCTCAGTCTGCATCCAGGTAACCGTAGAGCTGTGTGCGAGGGCTGATGCTGGCAGGGCCGACGCAGTTCAGAAGCCAGCGGTTCGCCTTTCAGTTAATGGGCCGTGGTTCTTTGAAGAGCACTGCCTGCCTGCCTGCCTGCCTGCCTGCCTGCTCCACAAACCTTATCTCATTACTGGACGGGTGCAACAGGGCCGTCGTTTTCTGGCTGCCAACCTCGGGGCTAGTAGATCTCGTTACTCCTCCTGCTGGGGGACGTGGCGCAGGCAGCCAAAACCTTTGCTTTTGTTTGGGTTCTCTGCAGAGAGGAGTTCTGGCAGTCGCGCGGCTCTCCATGCAGCACTCATTGTCCCCGCCGTCCTCCCAGGACAGATTAAAGTATATAAGTTTTTCCGCTGTCTGCCTGCCTTTTAGTGGAAACAATATTTTAGCCTCTGACGTGCTCCACCTGGAAGGATCGCAGAAGATTATTTTTGCCTTTCACGGCCTGTCTTATCTTGTTAGAGCCGTTATCGCCGGAGCGGGGTGCAACTAAATATGCCATTTCTTCACACGCACGGAACACCGAGAATAATTACGGACTTCTTTCTTTCTTCTATTTTTTTTTTTTTTTTTCTTCATTTTGATCGGTGACGGTGCCTGGCAGCACAATTACAAGACATTTAATCTCCCTTGCTCGTGCATTTTGGTTACATTCCGCTACCTAATTATCACACACTTACAACAATAGGGATTTTGTTATCGTGCAGCACATTTTGTGCATCCCCACTGTTTTTTTTTAGGTACAACACTCGATTGTCATGGAAACCAAAGCGCTGCCCATGGCCACCGCCATTCACATTATCTATTCAGTGTTTGGACAGAGTTGCTCTGAAAAGCACAAGGTTTCCACCGCTCCTCTCATTAATCATTGTGGTTGTGGGGCATTTAGGTTTGAGCAGGTTTTCTTTTTTTTTTGTTTCGTCTTTGGAATGATTTCAGATTTTAGGGGCTGCTGTTATTTCAGTCTTGCACTCTGGGCGCTGCTGTGGTTGACTCGCGATAGTTTTTAAGTCTATAAATAGACTCTCTGACAAGATGCTGTCGTGGCTGCACCATGGCAGTTGCTGCCTGCACCGTCTGAAGGGGAATGTACACAGACGTCCAAAGCCCTAATCCGTCCCATCACTAGTGACACGACACGTTGTACATCAGCGACAGTTGACAGGCCCTGAAACGGTTAAAATGGATAGTGGGAGAGTTTGGCTGCAGCAGTCAGTCTAAGCCCAGAAGACGCACTAATTGCAGGCGGGCAGGCCCGGGCTGGCACTCGGAGCTCTGCACCCCCCCAGACCTCCAGTCAGGCCTTCCGTCTGCCTCTCACGCTATCAAAGTCAGCCGCCGCCGCGCCGCCAGCTTCAGCGGCAGCTAAAACCGTGTAAAACCTGCCCAGCCTTCAAGTTACTTTTAATGTTGCAGATGTTGAAATCCCCCCCGCGCCCCCCCCCGACACACAACACACATCCCCGCACCCTCAAAACACCATTACGGCAAATTAGAAGGTCTTGTTTACCAGCTACGATTACAGCGGCGGCGACAACCTGCTGGTGTTCCAATGGAAATATTTCGTCAAATTCTTGCAGCACTCAGGGGCAATCTTACAGAGCATGGTAGCTATTACACCGTGCGCGCTGCAATTACAAGGCATTCACCGGGCTCCCATCATGAATCAGCTACGAGATGATTATGGATTACATCCTCCTGTTTGCTTCTCTCTCTCTCTCTCTCTTTTTTAATCTCATTTCGCTCCTTCCTCTGCTCTTCCTCCAACCCAGTTCCCGTCTTCTACCTCGGCAACACCGACTACCACGTGGACGAGAGCGACGGCTACGTGGAGGTGCAGGTGTGGAGGACGGGCACCGATCTCTCCAAGGCGGGAACGGTCACAGTGCGCTCCAGGAAGACAGATCCGGTTTCAGCTGAGGGTACGAATGTGTCTCCTGCAGTTTGAGCTAATTGTTTCTACAGGGGGGTGTGGGGGTGTGGGGGGGGGATCAGCTCACCAGAAAACAACGGTCAACAAGTCATTGTCACTTTTTTGTTGTTTCTCTGAGCTCGAGAGTCCAAGGAGAGCTTACCCTCTTAATAAATTGGGCGGATGAAGTGTGGAATGCACACACTGTGTCAGGCCAGGGGGAGAGATCTTAGTCAGCCGTTGCCTTATAGGCATTGGATATGCACACTGCAGTGAGGATAATGGCGGTTTGAGTGAGGACAGAGCTTTAGGAATGCATACTGATTGTTCCGCACGCTGGTAAGCGCTTTATACTCCAAGACTGGCTGCTATCTCATCCAGGCTTCCCTACAGCCTCTATTATCTCGGGCCCCCAGGCGGTCTGGTTCTCCGCCCCTCCCCCTCCCCCCAGCCCATCTATCACCCCTGTACAAAACATCTCCGCTCTTGGGCGTCTTATAACTGTAAAAATACCCCGGTATTTAATCATAGCCGGCTCACAATCCCACACTTCCCAACACGTAAGGTAAGTGGGTCAAAAGTACACGAGGAAAGCCCGTGGGCGGAGGGGTGAGCTCCCCGTACCCGCAGCCTTCAAAGAGTGGCAAATGAATTACCTGTTTGCGCTGGGGGGAGACATCCAGTTTCTCTCTCTGTCCTCCTTCAATCACGCAACAAATTCCAACCGCTCGCCGCAGCCGACCAGGCGCTGCAAAGCGTGACTGTCGTCTGTGTGCTGCGTACATTCTTTCCTCTTTGCCGGCTGCCCGCTATTTGCAAATGATAACGTAACACGAGAATGGCTGGCGAAATGCAATTCACCACGTCAGTCCATTTGCACTACATGCATTTCATCCTATAAGCGGCCTATTCAGTGAGACGTACCCTGACTTGTATTGTGTTTGCTGTTGCAGCTGGCCTGGATTATGTGGGGATCAGCCGGAATCTGGATTTTGCTGCGGGTGTCTCCATGCAGACGTTCCGAGTGGTCATCCTGGACGACCTGGGCCAGCCCATCCTGGAGGGGCCCGAGAAGTTTGAGCTGGTACTGAGAATGCCAATGAACGGGATCCTCGGGGAGCCGAGCAAAGCTACCATCCTCATCAATGACACCGTTTCTGACTGTAAGTAAAAAGAAAACAACAATCAAAGGTGGCTTGGATTGGTTGCAGTCATGGGTGTTCCTGGATTTCATTTTTGTCATTGCAGTGCCCAAAGTGCAATTCCGCGATGCTGTGAACGAGGTCAATGAAGGCTCTGGGCAGGTGTCAGCGATTGTTTACCGCAGTGGGGATGTCAGCTACAAGTCCACAGTGCGCTGCTACAGCAGGCAGGGGACGGCCCAGGTCATGATGGACTTCAACGAGAGGCCCAACACAGACGCTTCCATCATCACCTTCCTTCCAGGTGGTGGAGGGAAACACGGCAGATGCTTGTTATTAATGTTTTTTTCCTAACTGATTTGGCACTGATTTGAAAAAAAAAAAAAAAAATTACAAACGTTTTCAGGAGAGATCGAGAAGCCGTGTGTGCTGGTGCTCGTCGACGACACCGAACACGAGGAAGATGAGGAGCTTCGTCTCGTGTTGGGGAGCCCGAAGAGTGAATCTCCATTTGGAGCATCCGTCGGAAAACGGAATGAAACTCTCATCAAGATAAAAGATGACACAGACAGTGAGCATGAAATAGTTTTATGAAGATTTAACATAAACAGTTTGTTTCATGGACTACGATATCAAAATTAATGTTGACTAGCTCCCTCTTGCTTCCTGGGAACACTTTTAACTACTTGTTCTGCTCTCTCAGAGTCAATCATTCGCTTTGGAGAGACCAAATTCAGCGTGAGCGAACCAAAGGAAAGTGGCCAGGTGTCGATTGTGAAGATCTCAGTGCTGCGTATCGGAGACACCTCCAAAGTCTCTGTCGTGCGAGTTCACACCAAGGATGGGTCTGCCACCTCTGGAGACGACTACCACCCCATATCAGAGGGTAGGTTTGCCCGTTTGGACACACTATCGCGTTAACTTTCCAGATGTAAATTAGCGCCAAATGTCCCCGCTCCTTCCTAGAAATTGTGTTCAAGGAGAGCGACACAGAGCACTATGTGGAGGTGGAGATTCTGTATGACGGCGTCAGAGAAATGAGGGAGGCGTTCACGGTCCACCTGAAGCCTGATGAGAACATGGTGGCAGAGACGAAGGTGAGAACTCTGTAATTTAGCCGTCACCTGGCCGTGCAACACCCCATTAGACGGCTGCGGCAATTTGTTCTCCATTACAATGGCCGTAATTACTTCCTTTTCAATCAACAGATGAGCAAGGCCATAATCTATATCGAGGAGACCAACAGCATGGCAGACGTCACCTTCCCGTCAGTGCCACGGGTGGTTTCTCTGTTCCATTATGATGACATTGAGAGGAACAAGGACCTTCTCCCCATGGCTGGATATCCTGTTATTTGTGTCACTGTACGTCCCGAATGAAAAGCTCGATCATCTGTGTCATTAAATACTTTAAATCTATTTGAATATTCAATGTATTCAAAGCTTATTTTTTTCTTTCCCTCTCCATTCAGGCTTGTAACCCAAAGTACCCGGACTACGACAAAACCGGCTCCATCTGTAAAAGCGAAAACATCAACAACACCCTTACGAGATACCGTTGGCTCGTTAGTGCCCCGACAAGCCACGACGGCGTCACCAGTCCCATGAGGGAAGTGGACTTCCATACTTTCTTCACTTCCTCCAAGCTCATCACCCTGGACTCAGTGTACTTCCACGCAGGATCTCGGGTCCAGTGCGCCGCAAGGTGTGTGAACTCCAATGGGGACGAAGGTCTGGAGCTCAGCAGCCCCATCGTGTCCATCAGCACCGTGGAGGGTGAGGAGAAATCATTGTTTACCCTCAACATGCGAGCAATTCAATGGAATTCAACATTTTTCTTTTCTGCTGCTGGTATTTACTATTTTTTTATTCAGGGCTGACAGACACCTGGCCTTGAATTGCATCTGTGATCTAGATCATTTCTGAAATATCGCAAATCCATTTTTCCAGCCGCCAGCAGAAATAGTTTTCAGTCGTGTGATTGTATTGAATTCCATAAACAACGAGCTTCCTTTTAATTGAGTGAAAACCAGAAAGAAACTGTGACTAACTACCTTCAAAAACTCCACAGGAAGGTGAAGAAGTTGAACGCTGGCTTGCAAGCTAGCCAGCTAGCCAGCTAGCTAGCTGCTTCTCAATGCCTACTTTAGTTCCTGCAATAGTAGCAGTTTTAGCTGAAATGCTAGGACAAACGTGTTTCCAACTCCTCAAGGAGGAAAAGTAACTTTTGCTTGACAATTGCTCATTCCTAATTCTTTCATTCTTCTGTGTTTTTATTGATGCTTGCAGGAGTGTGCCAACCACGTGTCGTTGGCACGGTGGGCGCTGAGCCCTTCTCTGCCAAGCTGCGCTACACTGGAACAGAAGACAGCGACTATCCCAATCTCATCAAACTAACAGTCACCATGCCTCACATTGACGGTAGGAGCCGTTGGTGTCTAGGGACATTTGATTCTTGGTTCCATATTTCACTCATCAACTGCAACTTTGAAAAAAAAATAAAAAAAATAGTCACAGTTAAACCCCGGCTTTCTAGTTAAACCCCCTGCTGTCTATCCTGACCCTGGTTTCTCTCCATGTGTCCTCCGTCAGGTATGTTGCCAGTCGTGTCAACGCGGCCCCTCTCCAACTTTGAGCTCACGCTGAGCCCCGACGGCACCCGCGTGGGCAACCACCGCTGCTCCAACCTGCTGGATTACACCGAGGCCAAGACTCGCTTCGCCTTCATCACTGAGGCCACCAGAAATCAAGAGGTGATTGGTGAGACGGCGCCGTACCAGTACAGCACGGACCTCAGGGGATCCGGCACCCTGAGGTTCTACCGGAACCTCAACCTGGAGGCCTGTCTGTGGGAGTTCACCAACTACTACGACATGTCCGAGCTGCTCAGCGACTGCGGCGGCACGATCGGGACTGACGGACAGGTAAGCACTCCCACCTTTGAGCTTTTGCTCACCTTTGACCCGCGTTGTCATCTCCAGACATGACATGCAAGGAGTCGGTCCTCAGTGAGGCTGCAGACCTCCTTGCGGTCTGGTATGCGGAATTGGCCGTTTCAACCCTGTGTTCGCATATAAAATAAAATTCTCATTCTTTAAAAAGATGCCCCTGGATTGCCAGTCCTCATTAATTATTCACCAGGATATTAAAACCCAGCCTGGCTCCTTGCTTTTTTCTCCTAAGATGCTAAAGTAAATAAGTAAAGTCATTCGTTACTATCTGGAGACCCACGTTAACCCCTTTTGTAATGATTAACAGCCCGTTGTAGGACCGATTATTTGACTTGTCAAAGCAACGAGTCAATAGCTCGCAGCTTCACAGGAATCTCTATTTCTCTGATGCTTTATGCGCTGAAGGAGGTTTTCGCTGGAATTGCACTTCTTCTAAGGTCTACAAGGAGATATTGGAAACCCTCGGAAAGCCTTGAACGCACCATTAGGCATCCACATTTACCTTGGATGTAGTTCACGGTGAATGTGGGGCATTGGGCCTCATATTAAGCTGATTGTTTCACTGTCGTGTTATAATCACCTCATTAATCATGCCTTTAGGTTAATTTTACAATAGTAATAATGATTAAAAAAAAAAAAGAGCTTCAGCCAAGTGATGGCAGCCCTTTCTTTGCAAGCCAGACTTTGTTGCCTGTGGCTGAATAATTTATATTGTGAGCTTGGTGGTGCCAAGTACTTCTCAACAAGAAGCAGATTCCTGCCTTTTATCAGAAATTTTATTGTGGCCCCTATCAGCACTGTCGAGCTGAAAATACGCTGAAAAAACACTGAGAAAAGAGAAATAGGACCAATGTGTTACAACAACTAATGGTGGTGAAAATAAATAATGTATGAATTATAACTGGAAACATATACATATGTTGGTAATTATATGGTCACTCAATCCAAATCCATATTTGAACTTAAACCCAGGTGTATTTTTGTCCCAGAGAAACAGTATAAATTGCATAGTTTAGCAGCTTTGTCAGTAAGGTTTGTTGCCATAGTAACCATTGAACGGACCCAAAGAAGGCATGCAGATGCATGGTATAATGAGGCGTCATAGATTCAGTTTCGGGATCCGTAAGGTAGGATCAGTGGAAAAAGAAAAAAGCAATTGTTTTGCGGTTGACCTCTGACCTGATCGCTCCTCTGAGTGGGCAAGGCAGGCTGAGCGGAAACAGCTCGGTGCAGGCCGGAGCCGGTGTCAGAGCCTGATGCCCAGCTTAACACTACGACAGGAATTTATTAAGGCCAGGCAGCTTATGTCAGAAGGCAATTCTGCAAATCATTTGCCTGAGCTCTGAGCGCCTTGAGGCCCACAGGCAGGTCTCCACATGAGGCCAGAGCCAGTGCAGGCAGGTTCCTCTCACAGGTCAGAGGAAAGTGCAGATACCTGAGAGCAGCCTCTCAGAAAGGGAGAGAGAGAAAAAGAAGCTGTCACCACTTTATGCCTCTCGGACAGTTCTGGACAGCTCTCTTAAGAGTCTGCCGCAAGTCAAAACAACTGAAATATAGGTCGCACGTGTTCTTTTAACAGCATTTTTTTTTATCTTGTACGGAGAAACATGCAGTACATACTGCTTTGTGATGCTCTTAGACATTGCAGCTATAATTAAAAGAGATCTTGAATAGTTCAGTGCTTCAATCTGTCTATCTGTCATTTCTAATCTGAAGCACTAAACACAAAGTGAGATCATTTCTTCTCAAAGCCAACATTTAAAAAAAATTGAGAATATATTCATAAGACTTAATGCCTGTGATTAGGTTGATTCAGGTGTAGCTCATACCCCGGTTTCTTTTCTTCAGATTTTCGTTCAGGCTGCCTTTCCATTTCCCTCCACATAACTTTATCTCTCCATCTGCTCTGCAGGTATTAAATCTGATCCAGTCCTACGTGACCCTGCGCGTCCCACTCCACGTCTCCTATGTGTTCCACTCGCCCGTGGGAGTGGGAGGATGGCAGCACTTTGACTTGCAGTCGGAGCTCAGGCTCACATTTGTGTACGACACTGCCATCTTATGGAGGGATGGCATTGGTAGCCCGCCAGAAGCCGACCTGCAAGGTAGGGCAGCCTGAGAGCAGCTGCTCACAAGCGTAAGGGGGAAAAAAAAATCCAGGTTTGTGATGGTGATACTGTGGATGTGTGTATGTGTGTATGTGTGTGTGTGTGTGTGTGTGTGTGTGTGTGTGTGTGTGGCTGTCAATGTTTTCGTAGGTGCTCTGTACCCGACCAGCATGCGTATAAATAGCCAGGGGCGACTGGTTGTCAACTTCCGCACTGAGGCTCGATTCAGAGGCTTGTTTGTGTTTGCACATTCAGGTGAGTTTGTTATATTTGGGCACTGGAGCTGAATTTTTTTTAATTGAAAAAAATAATTGCATGCTGATATGAAGTTTTGTACAGAACTACTAAAACTACTTTTTTTTTTTAAAACCAGCTTCACCACTCACTTCCATGGTCATGTGTCCCGACCACCCGGGTTTGACCTTTAACCTCAGCCTTGTGAGGACCACGCCAACGTACAACCAACCCATCCAGCTGTGGACATTTGTCTCAGATTTTGCTGTAAGATCATTATTTTCTCTGATTATTTTTTTGTTAATTGATTTATTTTACTCCTTTTAATGCAAAATCTCCAATCTCAGGTGCGGGACTACTCGGGCACATACACAGTCAAACTGCTCCCATGTACGTCCCCTCCTGGCCTGGAGTACACCATCCCCCCTGCCTGCAACCCCAGAGAGCCTCTAACCTTCGACATGGACATCAGATTTCAGCAGGTGGCCTCATGACACACACTAGTGGTGACTCATATTGGGAACACATTAGTTCATTTAAAATAAAACAGTAAATACAATGGAGGAAAAAAAATCAAAGGAAAAATACGTTCCAACAATATTAAACTGCACCAAACGTGCACTTTCAGGGCTTGGAAGATCCCTCTAAAACAATGAAGAGGGTCGTGGCTGAGAACCATGACAAGAGCCTCCTACAATCTACAGAATCTAAATTCAGTGCAAACTAGGATGGCCAGTAATCAGGCCCCCAAAATTAAAGTATCATAATCAGAGTCCACACTCAAGTGGGAAATCTAAAACTGATTGCGATCAAAAAAAATAAATAAATAAAACTTAATCAGGTTGAAATGTCATCAAAAAGAAAAAGTGTCACCGGCTCATGCGTCATGTCTTGTGTTTAGCGCGAGAGTGAGCAGCTCCCCTTTATCAACTCCCCCCAATTGAACTCAGGTGTGTGAAATCAGGAGCCAGCAGGTGTGTGTGAAATTTAGGAGACAGCAGGTGGAGAGGAGAGATTTAAAGAGGAGGCGAGAGTGCACTCGCAGGTGGTGCACGGTACTGCACCTGGAACGAGAACGTCTGAGTTTCTTTTTTAACTATACATTGTTTTTTGGGTTTGTTCTGTGATTCCAGGTTAGCGACCCCGTGGCTGCTGAGTTTAGCCTGAATACACAGATGATCTTACTGTCCAAACGGATGCTGTGGCTCTCTGATGGCTCGATGGGCTTTGGGCAAGAGAGTGACACAGCATTCTCACAGGGTAAGAGAAATATACAATATAAATCACACGCAAAAAACAACAACAAAGTAAGCGCAAAGAGTTTCTGAATTTAAATCAAGGCTTGTGAATTTTGTTCATTACGCAGCTCCTTGGACTCCTTTCATTGTTCTTATCAAAGGAATTCACTGCATGATGAATGCTCCTGTTTAGCATATTCCCCATTATCTCTCAGTACAAAAGAAGAAAAAAAAGTGCATTGAAGAATTAACATATGAGACATTTTATTGTCTGTTAGTTGGTCGTTCCCAGGAGCTGATTTTCCCTCCTAACAAGATCTTGTCATAGCTGTCAAGGTTGCTGTTGCCAAGATGAGTTTACTGTTGCGTTATGAGCCAATTATTAGAAATAATAAACCTGATAAATGGTTTTTTTTGCTAGTTTTAATTTTTGCACTGTTTTCAACATTAACGTGTTCCTTTTTCCCTAGGCGATGCCATTTATGGCCGAGTGATGGTGGATCCAGTGCAGAACCTGGGTGACTCCTTTATTTGCAGCATAGAAAAAGTGTTTCTGTGTACCGGAACTGATGGATACGTCCCCAAATACAATCCCAGCAACGACGAGTTTGGCTGTCTGGCTGACGCTCAGTCACTTCTCTACAGATTCAAGATAATTGTAAGCAGCACAAGTGATGATCTCAGCTTGTTTCTCCATTTTGTCGTTGCAAGTAAAACCTCTGTTTGTCCTTCTCACTGTAGGACAAGGCCCAGCCAGAGACCCAGGCCAGGTCATTTGGCAACGTAGCCTTCAAGGCCTTCCTGGCAGTGGATGATCCTGGTGCTTTAGCTCTAGTGAGACAACCTGGGTCAGACGGATTCAGAATGGATTCCTCCGCTTTGTTCCAGGTCAGTGTAAATGTCAGAACCACCAAGAAGGAGAAAATGAAAGTTGTGTGACGTTGTGGCGACGAGCAACGTCTTAAAATAGACGGCTGGGCAGTGTCGTCACCAGACCATCAGAATGTTTTCTGTCTGATAAAGCAGTTGCAGTCAGGCAGAATCATTTTCTGTCTAAGTGTGCATGAGTCACAATTTGTGAACAAGACCGCCTGAATGATTTCCTCTCATTTTGGTCAAATGTGCGCAATTATACTTGGGTATAAAATTTTCCCGCTGAACAAAACTCACCCTAGATGAAAGATTATATATTACCTCTAGAAAAACGAATGAATCAATCAGCTGAAGAGCTATGTGCAAAATAACCTCACTGCGAGATGTACAGTGGGGCACTGCATGGAAACCAAAACAAACCGGGGCAGGCAAATTCTCCAAGGCCTTGGTTCCCCTGAGGAAACAATTTCCAATCTCCAATCCAAAGACACCAATCTCTTTGTACCATTTATAATGACAATAATAGGCATGCTTTTCTATTCTAATATGGGTCAACGTCATGAAATTAGCTTGACAGTTCCCTCCTGTGTCAAATTCTGCATCCCGAACCCACAACGGTGCTGCACGGCCGCGTCTCATCTCGTTCCAGGTGTCCACGGGGAGAGAGTGGTACATCCACACCATCTACACCGTCCGTTCCCGCAGCAGCGCCAACCGCGGCATCGGGAAGAGAAGCCTGGAATACCACGCCATCAGCCGGCAGACGGATCTGCTCCCGGAGGGCGGGCGCCGCTCCAGGCGCTCGGCCACGGACGTGCCGGATGTGATAAACGAGATCGGCGTGAGCAACAATCGTGGCACCAACATCCTGCACATCGCGCTGGACCGGAGCAGCAGCCAGCAGAAGACGAACCCGGAGAGGGAGATCGTCACCAAGGGCGTCGTGCCGCGGGAGGTCAACCAGAAGGAGGACGCCGACGACGGGCTGGTGCTCATCATCGGCGTCGTGGTCGGGCTGCTCCTCACCGTGCTCGTCGCCATTGTGGTGGTGCTGCTGGTCCGGTCCAGGCGGGAGAAGAAGAAGGACGTACCGAGCAGCTCGAGCAGCACGGAGCCAATGATGACGCGGGTGCCTAGCAGCAGCAGCAGCAGCAGCAACAACAACAGCGGCAGCGATAGCTCGGAGGTGTAGCCAACCGACCGATGACTGCGGGGTTTCAGTAGAAAGGGTTTTTGTTTTTGTTTCTTTCTTTCTTTTGCAAGTGCCTCTCATTCGGGATAAGAGCAGAAGATTGTGTACAGAGCAAAACGAAACGTCAAGAGCTTTGATTTCGTTTCAGAAAAACTACTTGAAATTACTTGGACTGCCTTGACGGCAGGCGAGCGTCCCGGACACGAACGCGGAGACGAGACAAAACGTTTGCAACCGTTCCAAGGCACTTGTCAAGTCGTCGGCATTCACCCGCTGATTTGCTTTCGATGCCACTCGATCCAAAAGAAAAGGTGGTTTTGTGTTTTCCAAAGGTGCTGTAGAAGATGCCGGGTTCTACTGACTGGGTCATGCACACTGTAGATGTTCACACTGGGCTTTTTTTAATGTCTGATTTGCTGCAGTAAGACACTGTTCATAGGTTATTGTCCTCTCGTGTTTAAACGTGTCTGTACGTATAAAGAATGTCCTGATACTCAGTGTGTGCCTAAGAAATCACAGGAAACTGAGTTTTTGTTTTGTTTTTTGTTTTTTAAATGAATGTTATGTTTGTCCTGTGCGAACACTAAGACCTCCATTCAAATAAATAAAATGGTTTCTCGTTGCTTTTTTGCGCACATGTTTTTGCATGCATCCATTTTTGTATTTCCATACTGTTTGAAACTGTGTATAAAAAAAAAAGCTCCTCTGAATGGAATTGTGACAAATGCCTATACTGTATTTCTACCAGTATGTGTTTTACAGTGTTCCTCACCTTATTGATTTTGTAACTGCCATTGATTGCTAAGTCCTTATATATATATATATATATAAAAAAAAAAAAAACTGTATCACTAAATGATTAGAGTTGATCTGTAGTTGCTAATTTTGAGACAGCTGGTCTGCAAAGTACAGAACGCCATCGTAGAATTTATACGTTTGTTTGACTTCAGCAGCAACTACTAGTATTCTTAGCACAACTGGTCTGTAAGTTTCCAATTGTTGAATCCTGCAGCGCTTTCAAAGAAACTTTTAAACAAGGTGCATATTTACCTTAAAGGGAATGCTTTTATTTTTTACATACAATCATTATCTTTATTGCCAGACCTGCTGTACTCTGTAATTCATCGGTTATAAATGTATTTATTTATTTGTCAATGAGCGTTATTCATTGCTGGCATTACTTTTTTTTGTATTTACCTTCAGAACTGTTTGAGTTACAGTAGACAATTTACAGAACTTTGAATTGCCATTAATATATGATTACCTCATAGACATAAGTACTCTATGATCAGTAGTAAGTTGACAGGCACTGCATTTTTGAAGCATAGGTTTATTTTTTGCCATTTATTCATAATCTGAAAACATTCTATGCAACCTGTGGTACCATATTCTAATGAGACCTCTGAGTATAATTCTAGATTCAACATGCCCTCCCCTCGCTCCAATGCTCCTGAGCTTTATCATACACATGTATGTTTGTATATACATATGTAATATCTATAAACATTGCAATCATTTGGATGTCTTGGGAATGGTTATTGTTAAAACTACATAGCCTTTGTGCTGTACGTATTTGGAAACTAGACCAAAAGCACAGCATGGTCCACAAATAAATAATTTTTCAGGAAAACATGTAAGACGTATGTGGTGTGTGTAAGCCAAAGCAGCTTTTGGTATGCATGACATGATCAATTTCTTTCATTATGGTTCAAATCTTAGTAGTGGAGGAACACAGTGTGAATTGCCGACTGACTGATAGAACATTTTTGTCTTTTATTTAAAGGCCCGGTCAGTATATTTAGAGCGATTTACTTGCATGAAATGAAAAGAAAATGCATAGGTAACTTTGAAGCTAGATAAGCCCACTGAAATAAAAAAGAAAGAGTTTCTGCGTGGGTTCTCTACGGGTTCTCCAGCTTCCTCCCACAGTCCAAAAACGTGCATGAAAGGTGAATTGTGAACTCGAAATTGACTTTAGGTGCGTGTGAGTGCGAATGGTATTATAAGTACTGGATACCGGACTGGAAATATGGCGGCCATTATTTTTTTTTCCCCAGTGGCCACTCGATGAATTGCAGCAATCAATCAATCAATCAATCAATCATAGACAGCAGTACAAAAATAATCGCCTTCGCAACGGCTAACAGGACGACTGTGACCTGAAACGCGATTCATATCAAATCTTTCTATTGTAGATTTTTCAGTGATGGTCTTTTCGTTGTTATAAAGGCGCACGCTCTAAAGGCCTATTTATGCGGAAGTAAAAATAAATAAATAAATAAAAAATAAATAAATAAATAAAGTGTGCGCAACTTCATTGAAATCAATGGGCCGCTATATTGGACTCTGGGGACCTCGGATAAACACAGCACACGCAGGACCGACACAGAGCTTGAGTAAACCATGTGCTTTTATTACCAGTGCATAATCATAGAGAAAACAAAATTGTTGGTATTGGTTTGCCCCAAACAGTGGCGGGAAAATGACTTGGACACAAACAAAATCAATCAAACAAACAAACAAACAAACAAAACAAAACAAACTGAGCCTTTGACTCACCGAAGACGTCTCAGCTCGTGTTTGGCAACAAGTTGAACAACAGAGCAGGTGAGTGGAAAAGCAGCAGCTTCCTCGTCGTCTGTGCTGGCGGGCGATGATCCCCCACGTGTAGCACAGGGACGATGGCGAGTGTTAATGTTGCTTTATTCAGCAAAACGCTGAGATTGATTATGTCAGACAGGAAGTTGCCTCCGTCCTGCACCGAGTCTCTGCTGTGGCACCAGGTTTATCTTATGACTTTACACATAAATGACCACTAGAGGGCGAAAGAGCAGCAAAAAGCACTACTACAGGGTCTTGCATGATGGCTATTGGAATGCAGGCTTAAAACTCAGACCTAACAGTGTTTTTTTTTATTTTATTTGTTTTTTTCAAAGTTACGACAAGGTAATAACTGAGTGTGTTCTAAGTGTAACTGCGGGAAAACAAAACGTGACAAGTGTTGAATGATACTGTAACCGCGTCCGAGTGTGTAAAGTTTTTTTTTTTGTTTGTTTTTAAGTGATGCATAACAACGTAAAACAGAATCCATTCCAAATCATTTCTGTGATATTGGTTGCAGAAAACCTTTTGCTCACACAGAGTTTATCTTTTCCCATTTTTATTTCTCCCTGAAAATTTAACACAGTGCCATGAAGTTTTTAAAGGTCTTTCGCTCGCATGGCAATCTGCTTTGAATGTATTTCCTGAGAGGTCATTCTTTTTGCTTGTAGCTATTACCACTTCTGCAACCGACATTCTTTAATTATGTATTCGGATATTGGATTCTGCTTTAGGTTAAATTACCTTTACAAAGAGAGCTAAAAAATAAAGGGAAAAAAAAAGGAAGAAAACAAGCACATCAATTTAGAAAAATAATTTGTAAATGCTCGGCAAGTGTATAAAATAAAATAAATTAGCTTATTTTTTTTTAAATTTTGTCCTTTTTTTTCTTTCCAACAGATATTAACAAAAATGGTCATTGTGCTGCTGACGTTAGCAATAAATATGACACGCTTTCTCGTCAAAGCATGTGCCGGGTATGTTCCAAAAAAAGCACACTTTTTAACAGCTGCCATACACGCCTTTTAAAATCCTTGACTTTTGCTCTTTGAATTAAAAGCCGAAAGGCCGTGAGATCCAAATCATAGCAAATACACAAGGAGTGATCTAATATACACAATATACATACATGTATATACAGTACGTACAGCAAAAAAAAAATAATAAAAAAATCAATGCACAGATGGTGGTGACGTTTGCTATGTGATGTGGTTACACAGGAGGGTTTACATTGCGCTGATTGAGAAGCGTTTGCACATTCATGTCACTGAAAGCGTTAACTACTATGTGAGTAAGTCGGCTGACGGTTACACTGTGTTGTTGGCTATTCGTTAAGTTATACATGCATTTTTTTGGACAAGCTATGGCTCTTTAAATACCTGCAACTACCATCCCCCGCCTGTTCAGTAACCCAGATCACCACCGGCAGACCGTCAAACCTGCCCTTTATCTCCGTGACTCGTCCAAACGATGCTACATTACCCAACACTTTGGCTGCGTTCAGACTGCTGGCGAATCTGATTCAAATCAGATTCCTTCTCAAATCTGATTTTTAGGGCTGACTGTCCACACTGTTTTTTTTTAGCAAGTGTCCAAATGGGATCTGGCTCTGTTCAGACTGGGCCACGTTATTGACCGATCTGACAGGTTGCTGTAGCAACGACGTCGGCGCGGGGGAGTCGTCCAGCGCATGCAGATTGTGACGTCATATAATTGCGACAGCAGCACTTGTTGCGATGCATGCCCTGGAGCTTGGCTTGAATGGAGCCATCTCCCCACAGACTGATGAGGTGATGAGTTTCCTCCTCTGTCCAGGGACTGCTGTTTTCTACTTCTTATGTCACCTGGAATGGCGCCCTCTGGTGGCCCTCTCTGGTCTGGCGTATTGGCTCTTGCGTCGCGTAGAGCGACGTCACGCACAGTCAAAAACCGATCGGTGTGTTTGGAGCTGTTCACACTGAGACGCATCTGTCCAAATGCCATTTGAAACTACCTCCCGGAGGTGGTTTCAATCCGTTTTGCAGAAATCGGATTTCATGTGATTTGTGACTGTTCAGACTACAAAAGAACCAACCGGTTTCAATCTGGGTGGGCTAAAAATCGGACTTTGGCTGGCAGTCTGAACGCGCCCTTTGAAACACTGTCCTCAATTAATCATCTTCAGGAGGATAAACTCGGGTTCAAACACGCCACTTTGTGTAGGGGGGACCAGCTTATGTGCACATCAAAAAGGCTATATCAGAAAGATCATTGCACCCTGTGGAATACATTTGTTGTGTCGTCGTCATCAGTCAGTCAGTCAGTGCTCGCAGTGGTGGGAGAAGGCCGCCTGGCTTCCCTACTGCAGGTAACGGTACACCTTGAAGCAGTGGTTGCCGGAGTCGGCCACCGCCACGTGGCCGTCGGAGGTGAGGGCCAGGCCCTGGGGCCCGTAAAGGGGGTCCGCTGATGTGTTAATGTAGGACAGGAAGGACCCGGAGCTGTCGAATACCTGGTACACAGGAGAGAATGGCCGTTGACTCGAGCACTTTTAAAATTTGACGTGGTGTCGTTTTTCTGAAGCCGACCTGAATTCGACTGTTGCCCCAATCGGCGACGATGATGTTTCCGTTGGCGTCCACGGCCACGCCCGTCGGAGCGTTGAACTGTCCGTTCCCCTCCCCGTGGGAGCCGAACTTAAACAGGAACTCCCCGTCGGCGTTGTACACCTGGCAAAAAAGATTAAACAGGAAACAGAAATGGGATAATGAACGTTTGCTTAATGGAAAACATGTTTTTGTGCAGAGAAATGTGAGACACAAGGGCAGCATTATTAACAGATCATGAAAGCAGCTTGGTTTGCCCCTTTTACAGTGTACCGAAGATATGTCAATGTTAATGTGTAACCTGCAGCTTATAAAACTGAAGTAGTTGATTAAATGCAAGTAAATGTAGCCTGATAATTAGTAGATAGATGCTCTTCCTAAACTTGCATGAACACACACACACACACACACACACACACACACAGTCACACACACACACACACACTTGAAACATGCCATACCTTGACCGAATGGTTATGAAAGTCTGTGACCACGATCTCATTCTTGTTGTTCACGGCCACAAAGTGAGGACCTGCGAGCAGCAGCAGGAGAGACACAGAGAACATGAACCCAGGGACGAGTCATCCAGTGCCTTTACGAGACAAGAGAGGAAGTTCCACACTATTTTTGGACTTGAGACAGAAAGAACAAAAAAAACAAAACAAAAAAAACAAAACAATGAGACACACAACGGTCACAGAGAGGCTCTCGATGTGCTGATGTGGGACGGGTGTGTGAGACATGAACAGAGCCGATGCAGCGACACACTCAGGAGACGGTACAGAAGATTTGCAACATTCATCGGGGAATTAATTACTTACTGAAAACAGGGCCAGATTTACTAAGCTTTTGTTCCAGTGCAATGTTTGCACCACTTTTTTCTAAAAGGGAAGAAAAGGTCCACGTGAGAGATTAAAAAAAAAAAAAAAAAAAAAAGGTAAAAAAATTCAAGCAGGAGAGGTTTCATTGAAATTGTTTCACTGCTGCCATGCGACAAAGAGCTCCATGCGTCTGAGGGGGAGTCCAGCAGCGCAGACACATTGCCAGGACAGACGGACACTGCAACACTTGCATGCATTAGTGCGCATTGTTAACGTTGTTCACCCAACAGCTGCCTTGTACTGCAGTGGGCACGTGCTGATAAAAAGGTTCCACGCTGCGTAAAATCACTAAACTAATATATTGTGTTCAATGAGTTTGTCAGTGAACGACCCAGAAATGACAAAAGTGCATCTTTTACTTCTTTGGCAAAAACATGCAAACCACAAGTTTTAGCAGGAAACACCACTGGCCACGAGTTTCAATTTCTACTTTGCGCATCCATAAAATTTTCTCAACTCAAGTCCAGAAGGAAATTTTTTTTTGACATAGGACCTTTAAATGCGACATAATTAGT
Organism: Nelusetta ayraudi; assembly: GCF_046127955.1. Taxonomy (NCBI): domain Eukaryota; kingdom Metazoa; phylum Chordata; class Actinopteri; order Tetraodontiformes; family Monacanthidae; genus Nelusetta; species Nelusetta ayraudi. The sequence goes on along the minus strand of NW_027466098.1, from coordinate 17,542,143 downwards.
GCAAAAACATCAACCCCATCAACCTTAGTGACGTTAAATGTTCAATCTAACATTCCTTCATGCTACGCTACAGCATGCCAACATCCGCCAGCGACGAAGCGGTTGCTGCACTGGTACCACGCAGCGCTCACTACCTGCAAAGTGGCGGTCCGACGTCCCTCTGGCGCCGAACTTTGTCACCAGCTTCCCGTTGGACTGGAAGATGAAGACGCAGCAGGCCTTGTTGTCGGCCGTGATGATGTGTCCGTTCTTATCCACGGCCACACCTTTGGGACCCATGAGTCTCCCGGCACCGATTTTGTTCTGTGGCATCCGGAGGGAGAAGAAGTTATGGGTCTGGGCAACAAATTCAGCTTTGTGTGGGTTTCTAAAAGGAGGAGCACGAGTTACCTTGAACTTTCCATCCGAGGAGAAGATGCTGATCCACCTGTTGTCGTAGTCGGCCACAATGATGTCGCCGTTCATGTCCACTGTGACCCCTGTGGGGCGCTGCAGCTGGCCCGGCGAGCGACCTCTGACCCCAAATCTCATCTTGAACAGGCCGTCGTTTGAGAACACCTTTTTTGGGAAAACGGCAAAGACTTCATTTCCATTTTAAAAACCTGAATAGTGAAAAAGTAATTTTTCTTTTTTTTAATTTAAAGGAGTCAAAACCGACCTGTATACACTGGTTGTTACTGTCGGCCACCACGATCCGCCCGTTAGTGGAGGTGGAGATTCCTTGCAGGTTGGTGAATTCTCCTTTGTCTCGCCCTCTTGTCCCTGCCAATGTTTACAAAGGTGAAAGGCTTTACAAACGCTGGGCTTTAGGATTAATATTTTTATTTTTGTAGCGCTGCACGGTTTCCTCATGCACTCGCTTGGCACTAAATAAATATATAAAAATAAAATAGACCAAAGTTTGATTCTATTCCGACTGCTTCTGATTGGTTCTCCTGTCCAGTTTGGAATTGCAGCGCCCCCTACCAATTGCCTAACAGTTGCAACGTCTCTCTCTGCTGCCCAAAGCTGAACACTGTCAGGTCTAAACCGCTGAGAACATTTATTCAAAGTTTTAGAAAAGCGGGCAAAATGCAATCAAATGTAATTAGTTACATTACTCTGATAAAGTAATACTTTATAAACGATTCGATTTTCAATACGGTAACCAATGAAATTTTGCAACGCTGCTCAGCTTCGCGGGAGGCTGTCAGTCGTCCACCCACCCACTCTGTAGATGAGCTCGTCCTCTATGGGGTTCTCCTTCTTCTTGGTGGTGCTGTACATGCTGGACGGCCGCCGCACCGCCTTCTGCCGCACGTGGCCGCCGCCGCCGCTCGGCGACTTCACCCTCCTCTTGACGTCGTCCGGCGACTGGAGCACGTCCGAGGGCTTGACGGCGCGCAGGCGGAAGGGGCTCCCCCTGACGGGCTGCTCGTACAGCAGCAGCGAGAAGGTGAACTCGCCCTCGGTGCGCACCGTGTAGCCGATCTCGTAGGTGCCGTTCTTGTTGTCGGCCACCTCGGCCTCGGCGCGCGTCCCGTCGGCGGAGACGATCTCCGCCCTCAGGGCGGCGTTGCCCGACTTGACCAGCTCGCCGTCCTTGTCCTTGGTGGTGACGGTGACGGTGGTGTGCTGGTTGACCAGCGCGTGGCGCAGGCCCTCGCCCGTGGCCACGCTGGTGTGGCCCACGGCGCCCGTGGTGATCAGCACCCCGAGGTTCTGGATGGAGCGCCGCAGCCCGTCCGTCTCCACCTGGCACTCCAGGTGGCCGTTTTCGTGGGGCTGCTCGGGGAAGGTGTGCCTCGCCAGGGCGCCCACCCGCTCGCCCATCTGCTTCTGGACCAGCAGCACCTCGGTGGCGCTGCCGTGGCTCAGGGCCTGCTCCGTGAAGTTGCAGCTGCTCTGGATGTTCTCCTTGCCCTGCAGCAGCGAGGACAGCTGGGCTTGCAGCACCTGGGAGGAAGAAGAGGAAGAAGAAGAGGAAGAATTCAGCAAACAAAACTGAATTGGAGAAGATATGGAGAGTTCAGAGTACTGATAGTTGGAACAACTCGTAATAGTTTTTGTCTGCATGTGGAGTGAAACTTTGGAATAGTCTCAATATCCAACACAAGCAATGACAAAATATCAACAAATTTAAAAACATTTATACACATTCATAATGCACTTAACATTTTGTGAATCTCAAAGTGCTGCAGAATTTAAAAATGAACAAAAAACAGCAAAAAAAAACAAAAAAAACATCAGTGCTTCTGCTGCACCATATTCTGCCCTATAATATTGACGTGTGTTTGTTGTTCCTCCTCATGTAGGCATGTAATGTTGTTGTTTATTACCAGGTATTATGGTTCTTACCATTGTTGATACAATATCATTATTTAGATATTTTATTTAGATATTATATATATTTTTTCTACTATAGGTCTATTTTTTTTCATCCTTCTGGTTTGAAGTTAAGGACTTGTGACATATTTTTGAGTTCATTTATTAAAGAGAACCAGCAGTTCCCACTCCTTTTCAAGCATAGAGAATGGGTTTGAATGTCAAACCTCTGTTGGAAATAGTTGCATAAGAAGATACTGTTGTATGTAGGTTATCTGTGTTGTACAATGCTTCTTTCATCTGCTCGGACTAAATAAAATGACAGAAGTAAAAGAGGAAGCGATGAGTCGGCGGCGTGCGTGCAAAACACATTCTCAGTGCCCAGTTTCCCCGCTGACCTTCTGCTTGGTGGTGCAGATGTTCTCCACCTCCGTGATGAGGGCGGTCTTGCGCTGGTGCAGGGCCTTCTCCAGCTCGTCAAAGGTGCTGCTGATCTCTGAGACCGCCTGACTTTTCCGCTCGGTGAGCTGCTTGGATATCTCATTCACGAGGTCGATGGCAGCCGTCAGCTGAGGTAGTCTGCGACGAGGGAGAGCGAAGGAAGTGAACGCGAGGAAGACCGACGGCGACGCCCTCTGATATATATATTTTTTTTTTAATCTGTGAGGGCTCTAAGCCGTCCGGGTCGTCGTAGTCTTAAAGGTTAAGTTAGCGCAGCTGAAAGGATTCTTCGGAATTTCCGATGAAAACAGTCGAGCTGCCTTCGCTTTTAACCCTTCAATCCATATTTCTAAAACTCCAGTGTGGATTTCAAACGTACCTGTTGCGCAGAGCGTCCAGCTGAGTTTTCAGCGCCGACTTGTGCTGCTCCAGCACGTCCCTCAGAGGAACCGTCACATGCTCCCTGTGTTCCCCCTCCGTACACTCCAGGCACATGGCCGTTTCACATGACTCGCAGTAAAACTCCATCACCTGCAGATGGTGCAGTGGAGCGCCACATGACGCGAATGTGAATCTTTTCCTTCAGAAAAGGTCCTTGAAGGAGGGGCTTCAATTCAAGGAATCTCCAGCTCACTGTGGTGAATCTGTGGCGGCTCTTTTTATTTGGTTTCTTCTCACTCACCTTGCCCTCGTGGTTGGGGCAGGACAGGGGCTGGCACGCCGTGGCGGCGCTGGCCGACTCCAGGACGTTGCAGTCGTCCGGCCTGCTGCACTCTGGGTCTCGCTGCAGGACTTCCATGAGGTTGGTGATGAAGAAATTGTTCTGCAAGGCCGCCACGCCCTTCTCTGGCAGGATGGAGGTCTGTCTGCACACTGGGCAGGACAGCGTCAGAGACTGGGGAGGGATGTAGTTCTGTAGACATCTGCGCAAGAGGTACGATTTAAAAGCATCTAATTAGCGGGACGAAGGCAGGCGGGAGAAAACAAACAGAAAAACAAAACTTGCCGTTAAAATCGAAAGATTCAGTGTGAAAAATTTGAATGACTCCACTGTGAGAGGGCCGGAGCTGTGGAAACGCTTGTTTCCAAAAAAAAATACAGAGTGGTAAAGAATGCTGGCTGTTTCTTTGAGGTCTCACTGTCTTACATCAGGCAGAAGCCACCGGGATGAGAGAACTGCCGAGGGCGGCGGGATTGGAGACGTGACACATAAAATTGGAATTTTTTGAAGATGCGTTTTCAGCAGCCTGGCTAAAAATAAACCACAGCCAGAGAAAATGAATGAACCGTGTCGGATACAGTCAACCATTAACTCCTTCTCACATTATTGTTACTTATTTCTAAGGATTTACTCGGCCTAACATCACGCCAAACAATGAATACAAGCTTTTCATTGGTGGGTCTGTTTTCTTTTTCTTTCTTTTTCTCGTGTCGTCCCGTGTCGTTACTACTCTCAGGATTTGTATAATTTATCTCATACCCCAGTGGAGCAGCTTTGCGTTATTAATCATCAGCATAATTTGCCCTTTGTTTACAACCTCCACTTGTTTTTAGCTTCCGGCTAAAACTGCCGCTCTGTTGAACCTTCGCAAATGACTGGAAGGAAACGACAACAAGGTGGCCGCAAACCAGTTTCAGAGGGCAAAAGTCATTGAGCACAACATGGAACATGCAATTCTGCACATATAATTCTGCTTCTTCCTTTATTTTAACTGTAGCTGCGTTTCCATGACGCCTAGAATTACGCAAAGCCTGAATATCGCAATAAAAAACTGGAAACACCGAAACTTGGAAAAACCTCTCAAATGTGACTAAAAGGTTTTTACGTTCTCATGAGGTGGTTTTTCAGACGTGTATCGATAGATGGAGGTATTTCGCAAAAGTGTCAGGGAAACACTGTTTTTCTACACGTCACGCGGGTCATGTGATCAGTTTGCTTCAAGTGAAAATGCCGCGTTGTGTTCGGACGGAGGAGGAGAGGCGCTTCACACCGTTCAATGGAAACACCTGCAAATCACAATTGTACTTGGTCGTAAATTTTAGAAATATCGCTTTTATTTTGCGAGAAACTGTAATGGAAACTCAGCTCATGTCACATTTCACAACTATTTCTCTTTCGAAATAATCTTATCAGTCAACCAGTGGTGTACCGATGCACTTGCGGCTTACTTCTCGCAGAAGGTGTGCAGGCAGGGCAGGACCTTGGGGTTGTGATAATGGTCCAGGCAAATACTGCAGACCAGGAACTGCTTGTCTATCTGCCGGACCACGGGGCTGGTGCTGCCGGTCTCACGCTTGGCCATGGTGACGGTGGACATTCATGAAGGGGACAGGGACCCACTTCACCTGCGGGACACACACACACACACACACACACACACGCAGAGGACGGACAGATCAGAGAGAGATCGCTTCAGGGCGTCACGAGGAGGAGGGAAAAGCCAACCCGGGTGAGCAGGGCGTGTTTGTCTGCCCTCGGCATGAGGAAATGAGTCATAATATGTTGTTAACATTACAAGACTACACCCCAGCTTAGGTCTCCCTCCTTCAAACTGTGTCAGTAGGATGAACAACACCACGCCAGAGTTTGTTTGACTTCCAGACTGCAATTAAAAACATGCTGCGGTGGAATAAAAAAAAAAAAATCCCCGGCACTGACAGGCTCGACCTGCCAGGTATGCAGTGTTGCCAGAGCCAACGGTTCTGTTTACACTGGCCTTAGAGGTTACATGCTGTGAAAAAAGAATGCTGTTAACAAACACAATGTGCTCTCTAAAGCCATTTTGTGTTCTCAGATGTATTGTTTCCCCCTGCAGGAGTGTTACATGTTACAACTGAGGAATGTTGAAGGATAAATCAATAAAGAGAATAGTGTTGATTATTAAAAGGCAATTAACCTAGCATATAGTATATATATCTACGGGGATAGTTATGTAGCATGTTTGTGTATATGCTATGTATTTATATGGATATCTGTGCAGTATATGCATATATATACACTACTATATCATGTTATATTATGCAATATTGAATGTATAAGGATATGTATGTAGCATATTTTTATTTTATAATTAAATGTATATACAGATATTTATGTAGTCTATGTTATATATTGTACATTTAGATGGATATCTGTGTAGCATGTAGCATGTCGTTTCCGAACTATGTGCAGTGTTTTGTTATGTTGTTGCTTTATTGTTTTAATTATTTGTATTACTGTATTTTTTTTATTTTTTTTATTATTTCTTTCTTTTTTTGTGCACAAATAGTTGTGTATAAAACATATTTTATACACATTCTATTCATTCATTCATTCATCAGTGTAGGCCTGCTGCCTTCCAGCCCAGATGGGAGCCGCTGGTAATTGTATCAGTAGGTCACAGACAGATTATGATAGTGCTCCACTGCCTTATTGCACATCTGTCATATAACACAAAAAGGAGAGTGTAAACACGGACAAAACAAGCATAACAAGGATTAGCTGTCATTTAACATTAATCTGAAGTCCCTGCAGTTCAGGCAGAGAGGTCGCGTTCTACATCAACATGTCTAAAACACCGTCTCAAATAAAGTACATTGCAGGAGCAAAGGACTTTGAGAGTCTGTGTACATGAAGTGGCATAAAACACATCAGTCCTTTGTTGCATGAGACAAAGGTTAACCCATTGGAAAGTAATCATGGCTCTGTCAACGTTTCATTGGCGTAAAACAGACAATTTTCTTTTGATCAGCCAAAAACTCTGATTTTTTTTTCCCCCCTACCAACGTGGAAAGGCTAAATTCAAGGGACTGTTTCTCAGATATTTCCTGAACAATCCCACTCGCCGGCTGACTGAGTAGGATGTGGATGATGTAATACCAAGCGCGAGAGGTGCTGCAGTTTGCTGTTACTATAATGAACATGTTAATCATCAGTAGCACAAAAGAAGACTGAGCATCGGCTTGAGAGTTTCAAGGTTGCATAATATACATCCCTAACGAACCCACAGACATCTGACTAATAATGACGAAGAACAAAGGCTCATATCTTTTCTTAGCCAGCCCTGTCAGCTTACCCATCATGCATCACAGCGCCATGACTGTACCGGCCCCCCCGGAATCCAAGATGGCGGCCAGTGAAGTCGCTCACCCAGCGCAAATGCCAACAAAGTTTTTGACTGCCGCTTTAATGCAGTCAGGACGCGGCCAATCTCAGCTCGTTCTGATTGGCTGCGTCGTGACGTGTCTGTAGGTGACCTCCTCCAGAATCGTTCTGATTGGCCAACTAGATCATGTGAGTTACAGAGGCATGATGGGAAGTGACGCTACCGCGCGTGCTCTATGGGCCCATTGATGGGGAAGTCAAAAAGTTTTTCAGCGTATGCGCTGGGTGAGCAACTTCATTGAAATGAATGGGCCGCCATCTTGGACTCTGACGGCCCGATTGCCAGTCCGGTATCCAGTTCCTATAATACATCCATGGACTGCACAGGTCACTGGCCCCGCCCCTTCTGCTGTCCTCTGCTCCAACAGCCCGGCTCACGATTTCTCCTTTGAGGTCGCCACCAGACCAAGCGGCGCTCTCTCTCTCCCTCAGTCTGACATCAGCCTCCCAGCTATGATCACACGTCACCGACCTACAGAAGCCACAACTCCGAACAGCACTGACAGCGTTTCCACCAGCCTCTGTTCCCTCGGAGTTCGGGGGAGAAAAGAGGAAGCTTTCAAAGGCCATTCCCCAAATTCCTCTCATTTCCTTCCCTGGACTCCCAGCTGGCTGAGTTCAGGCTCCACCTGTCTGTTTGTGGCGAGATATAAGGCAGGGGGGGAGTCAGGGGTGAACCGGGCTGGCTGTCTCGCATGAGCAGGCCGGAGCAGCTGTCCCTCTGTGAAACACAGCAGAGAGGCGGACCCTAACAATGGCTCGCTGCTTCCCGTTTCTCAGCCTCACCTCCTTCAGCTCGCGTTGCCACAAAAATGCAGCCCTGATTGCGCACGCAGGCGCCTTTGCAGATGGCGGCTTTCCCCTGCTTCTGCTCCTGGCCCGAGGATTACTGGGCCCGCCGACTGCGGAGCACCCCCGCCTCCATTCCCCCGCCCCAAGAGCCCTTTCACTGTCCGACAGCGCCTGCCCTCCCCCCTGTCTGCTGCTAGAAGAAGAGCCCTCCTCTTCCCTTCCCCTTCCCCTGCGCCGTGAATCACAGCAGCTGAACGGTGACATCAGGAGGAAGGCCGAGGGGGCCCAGGCCCTCAGGCTCCGCCCATCTCCAGCTCCTTCCAGCTGGCTGTCCGGCCACCGCTCCACTCCCACCCCCCTGCACCACCTTTCCTTCCCTTCCTCTTTCCTCGGGCCGCCCCGTCCATTCTCTCCACGGTTCCTCCCTCCTTTCTTTAAAAGCAGCGTCCCCGCCGTCGGCTGCTCCTGGTGGGCAATCCGGTGCGACGGAAGCCGAGGCGCAACTCTTGTCATGAATCAAAGGCACACGGTTTAAATATAACCAGCCTTTTATTTTACAACGCTATTCAAGGGTTTTTTTTTTTTTCTCCCCCTCCTCCGTGGCCCAGATGCACGTATAACAAAATCATCCTGGAGTGTGCAGCGGCTAAACTCACCCCAGGGTGCAGCTGTCAAACACTATTTCTTCGGCCCGGCCCGGAGTGATAGCGGCAGCACCGTACTCAGCGGTGACCTACATCTGCAGTGCAGTGTGGTGTCTGAGGCCGTACGTGAACAGGATCCGTGATTGGGAAGTGTGCGATCAGCACTCTGTTGCGCATGAGGTCAGTCACTTTGTCACACGGACGCACGTCATCAGCAGAAAAGCAAAAAACACAAAAAGCCAATGCGTGCGCTGCCTCGCCACAGAGACTCTCTCCACTCTCACCCTGAACTCCACTTAAGTGGCTTAAAGTCCTCCTGCCGGGTCAGTTCCCGTCTGCCATCTGGATTAAGGTGTCTTGCAGACTCGGGCGACGCTATCAGAAACCTGTTAACTCGTTACAGAATCCAAACGCGCACTCTGCATGAACCTCCAAGCTACCACGGTGCCAACGGTGTCGTAGCGGCGGCCCCGTTTGCTCAAAGAAGAATTTAATCCTCGCGCTGAGCTGTTTGTGAGATGAATCCATTAAGAAATTCAAACCTTTGCTATAAAAAGCTCACGCTAAGAGCAAACAGTGCTGCGGGAGGGAAAGCGGCCGCGTCCTGCTCGTCAACTTTCCGACCAAGTGTTTGTTTTTTAATCTCCTTTTTGTGTTTAAGAAGACTACAGAATGCTAGATGCTATATATTGGAACTGCATTGTTGCTACAGGACATTAGTTTTATTATATTATGATAAGGAACCACTTATTTTACACTGTAAGACTGACAACAGCTGAAGTTTGAATCTAAAACGTGTTTTTCTCTCTAATAATAATTGTCAATATTCTGATTTTGAATTCAATATCTTGTGTTGGATGACAGCTCTGCTAAGCTGGTATGTGACCCAAAAGGAAGACGTATTTTCAAAGTAAATTTCACTTTTGAAGAGCATAATCCACTTCCACAGCGTAACAGAGCTCAATAATAAAATATATACATAAAGATAAAGCCATGTAAGCCATGAACTGTCAATGATTGTTTCTTGAAATGAAAAATGTAGAGATTTGCTCAGATGTAATCAAGTGAAATGACATCACATTAAACCAAAACGCTCTTATCCGCTGTTATTGTGCTACGATGCATTTGGGACAATCGCTTTAAGGCAACAGTTGTACATAAAGGCAGCACTTACAGCCGTGACGTTTCAGGGGTTTGCACATCAGAGGCCATAAGAAGTCACACCTTTCTTCCACACTGTGTGACTGACAAGCAGCCACATTTTCAATGACACAATATTCCACGCCAGTTGAAGAGCCAACCAAAATCTAATTTTCAGTTTATGGCCTCAGAATGGATTACTTTTACGGAGGCATCTGTGTCGTGAAATTGTAGAAAAGCGGTTGACTCTGGAGGGAAGCGTGTATGTCTGAGGGCATTTGAGGACCAGCTCAGTGGTGACTCATCAGTCATCCTCAACATATCACACAAAGCCTCGCTCTTTAAACTCCGAATCACTCCCCACTCTGTCACAAGGCATCAGTCTCTCTCTGGACAGTCATGAAAGTGGATGCTTTTCACCTAATTGAGACAAATGTCCAACAGAAACTCCAGCATTTTGTATTTCTGCAATATCTCAGTGACCTTTTGTACTTTTTAGGGCGCCGACAAACAAATCGTTAGAAAATAATGGATTTTTCTGACCACATCCATGCAATGTTGAAAAGTGAAAAACAAAAACTGACACTTTAGCATACAGTGATTGCAGCGCATCTGCTGCTGACGGACTCGACTAATCGAGCCCGACAGCGATGCAGAAGAGGCCGATGGGGGAAGTGACCACGCCGCGTCAAGCACAGTGGTCAGCCGAGTTTAATCAACGCTGACATTAAAAAGGGGAGTCAGGAGATGTTAATGTCACTCCCAGCGGGTTACCTGTCATCACAAAGACAGAACAGGCAGCCGGACGCACGCATGCAGATTTTTAAACAAGGTTAATGGCAGCACAGACACCATCAGCGCCTGTCACAGACTGGTGACAGACTGGTGGAGGGACCTGCAGAGTGGCTCTCACAGCTCATATGGTTAGTCAGACTGTCACATCCTCCGCCCCTGGTGCAGTGTCGTTTAACATCCCACCTGCATGTTCCAAATCATGTGACAGCCTTCCTGGTGTTGTAGGATAGGCTTCAAACGCCAAAGATGCTAAATTTCATTAGGCTGCAGCGATGATCAAACTCAGCTAACAACTCTAATTAAGACAGGCAGTGATTTGAATCTGTGCTCGCTGTTATGTAATCGTAAAGTGCTATGTGGACAGCCGGGAGGAAATTTGAGATTTAATGAAAGCACAAATTCAGTTATCGGCAGTAATAAAGCAATAACAGTGTCTTCAATCTTCTCTCTGCCTGCTGTCTCATACGACTGCAGTCTTTGTCCTGCATTCATGTTATGTCATATTTTGCCACGGGCATTGTTTGATGTAATAACTGGCTGTGGATAAAGTAATGATATGAAAAATAAAATACTACTACTACTAACATTTGGAACCTGTAATCTAGAAGTAAGCAAAATGAAGTAAATGTTAATACATTTCCCCATGTTTCCATTAAATGTTAATTTTGGTTAGAAGACAAAGATTTTTTAGGCTACTTCATCCAGTGTGGTGTAGTTGGCTTTGACAATGTGGTCAGAATATCAGAGAACAGTATCTAAATAAGGATTCACTGTAGTCAATTTAGGCAGCTTTCCAATTCTTAAAAGTCCAAAGTTTACAAAGGCTGCGCGCTGCTACAGTCAGAATAACACTATTTTTTGTCTCCCGCGACCTTTTCTGCCAAAGATCTGTGAGACAGAACCTGCTGCTCCGCATCCACACAGACTGAGCAGGCACCCTGGGAGCTGAGCGGGGCGTGTAAAACCCTGCTAAGTATCTGCCCTCAGGCACAGCATCCAGCGCCGTCTCCAACCTCCCAGTGACCCGGCGCAGACAGCCAACACAGAGCCCGAGCAGCCAAAAGCCTTCAGCATGCGTTCAACATCAAGACGTGAGGCGAGAGCATCTCAGCAAAGGAGGAGGCGTGCAGCAGGAGCAGGCGAATCAATGAGGAACCATCTGCTAACACCGTCAGGGGGCCCAGAGGTATGAAAAATGATGCACGGGCTGTTGCTGCAGCACGGTGCTTCCGCTGCACAAATACCCTGAGAGTGACATAAGCAAACGGCCTGCTGATTCACACCAAGCTCACGTCCCCCCCCCCCCCCCCCCCCCCCCCCCCCGCCACCCCCCGGGCAGCAAACCATGTATGCATATTCAAATCAGGAAGAAGAATACAAAAAAAAAAAAAAAAAAAAAAATCCTAATGGAGGATCACTAATCCTCCAAACAAAAGAGCGTGTAGGGGTGATTGTGGAGCCCAGCCCTTCATACTGCAGCAAGAGATGCCCACCTGCCTCAGAGCCAGGCAGCAGCAGCAGCAGCAGCAGCAGCCAGGGCCGCCTTGGAGCTAAAATGGAGAAGTGTGTGGGCTGAGGGCTTGAGGAAGCTGCACACAATCACAGCAGCAGGATGTTTAAATGCAACAGTTGCGTTTTTTTTTTCTTTTTTCTTTTTTTTTTGCTTGCTTGCTTGCTTTTTTCGAAATAAGGCTGTTAATTGGTCATCTTCGTTTTGTGTTAAAGGCGCAGTTGACGAGGATGATCGTGAGAGTGAAGCCCTGAAACAGACCAAACGTGGACAAATCCCAACAATCCAGATGACGGGAGGAAGTGATCCATTATTCATCCCCGCTTGTCTTATTGTTGAGGATTCACACATAATGACAACAACGGACCCCCCCCACCCCCAAAAAAAAAAAAAAAAAACGTAATGAGAAAGCAGAAATGCGACGCAGTTAGAGAGCAACAGAAAGACAGACAGACAGACAGACATGCGGCCGGGCAGATTTTCTACTCACATGGATTCCCGGAGCGGAGCTGAGCGGGGTGTCAGCAGCACTGCGGCCCGCGGAGAAAGCCTCCCATTGTCAGCGTCCTGATCCTCCACCACACATCCACAGACGGGCCGACAGAAAGGAAAAAGGGCAGGGTCTGTCTGAGAGGGGGGAGGTGGGGGAGACGGACGGGGGACAGTAAAGGAAGAGGGGAAGGCGGAGAGAGAGAGAGAGGAGCCGATTAGGGGAGTGGCCCGAGCGCAGCCATTGGCCACAGGGCGGGCTGGGAGGAGCCAAAGGGACCAATGGCTCACGGAGGGGGGCGGGAGAAATGTAAACGAGGTAGGAAATCTCAGGCGCTGACTGAAGGGCTGCAGCCAGTCTGCTGCAAAGGGGTGTGGCTTCCCCAGAACCCGCCCACTCGCTCGCCATAAAAGGACAAAGGATGTCTTTCCTTTTATTTTTTTTTAAAAAAGCCCTTGAAATATTGTGTGGCAAACACATTCTGACTGTTACAATAAAAAAAAAAGAAAAAAAAGATGAGTAACTGAGTGGATTCTTCAGCATGGCGGATGTGATTTTGCTCCGGCTCCTGATTCATGAGTCTAATTGTCTGTTTATTCATTGGCGGTAAATAGGAATCAGATCTACAATGAATTAACCAGGACATGTTGAGAGTGAAAGAAAAGCTGTGTGCGGGGTAAAGCAGGGCAACATTTTAGACTGGTGGGGCCACAGTGGGTTCTAAAGTGTGACAGAGGGGCCGGAGCAGGAGCAGATGGATGAGGTGTTTTTGTGACCCACCTCATAGAAAAAAAAAAAAAAGTGAAAAAAAACAGTGAAAAAAAAGTTCTATTAATAGAATTTAATAGAACTAGTAGAATTTCAGCGGGCCAGATTGAAAAGCTTAGCAGGCCTCATACGGCCCCCGGGTCGTAGTTTGCCCACACCTGGGGTAAAGTACCATAGGGCTCAGGTTGGTTTGCTGTACGGTTAAATAACTCTGCATCTGATCTGATTCACGCCATCCACCACAGCGCTACTTCCAGAGAGGCAGCGGGAGAAGAAGGGCCACTCTGTGTCCTTGCGACTGGAGAGGGGGAGGCTGCACCAGCGCAGGAGAAGCCACTGTAATGCGACGTGTGTGTGCGCCGTGCGAGGCTGCAGGTGGGGCTTCTTGTGTTGGGGGAGGAGGGCGGGGCTTGGCGTGCGAGCCACAGGCAGCCGTCTTTGGCTTTCATTCCACAATGTGGTGTTGCCATGGAGACTGCCTCCAAGATGGCTGGCTGTAGTGTGCGACTGCAGTCAGCAGGTGACACGAGGCGGAACTGGAGGGTCCCGCAATGCTGAGACGGCGATTAGGGAACAAATCAGTTGGGTTTTTTTTTTTGTTTTTTCACCCCTTGGTTGTGGTTCTGGGAGTGATGCATTTTACATTAGAACTTTTCCAGAGACAATTAGCTTTACTTTCTAAGCGGAGAGGTGAGGTGTGTCATGGCTTTAAATCAATACAGATTAGAATTGTCATTATTATTATTATTTATCCTGTATTTCATCTTGTTTTTCTCTGTTATTAATGTAAGAAGTGTTGGCAAAACAAGCAAAGGCTTCAGCCTTTTCAGTCAATGCATATTATAATTGTTTTGTGTAATGTATGATGCACGTACAATATTGAAAAATGACCGAAATAAAACTCACCAAACAGCATAAATCAAAGCCCTTTAAAAAGGTGCGTACATTTACTGAACTATTTTTTTTTTTTACTTGTTTTTGCAAAACATGATCGAGATTCCCGTCGGCCCTTTCAAGACGCTACACATGGGTATTTGTAATATTTTATTTACACATACAAAGAAAAGTTTGATAAGGCACAGTTTGGTCGCAATAAGTTGTGGCTCTTGGAAACCTCTGCAGCAATTTCAGTCAATTCTTTTTCCCCCCAAAAAAAGAAACAATAATAAAAAAAAAAAAAGCAGAGAGGAGTTAGACGGTCTTTGTTTAAAAGAAAACTCAAAAAAGTTACTTTTAATACCTTACCACAACACTTCAGTCAGCCAGCTAAATATAGACCTACAAGGCCAAGTCCTGGTATCAATTGCAAAGTAGAGAGATTAAGTGGCTACGTGTACACTGGCAGAAGCTGTGGCCTAGTTGACACACACACACACACACACACACACACACACACACACACACACACACACACACACACACACACACACACACACACACACACACACACACAGTAACAGAACGAACCATGTAGGCCTCATTTCAGAGCTACTGGCGACTGCCACTCTGCTACTGGCGACTGCCACTCTCCACTCTCCTCCCAAGTTAGTTTGCTGTCAGAAGCCTCAACCTTGCCACCGTCAGTCGGGGGTACTGCTCCGCAGACACAGGCTGCCTTTGTAACACTGACCCATTTAAAGAGGCCGAACAATGGCAGAATTGAGCGAGAGCCTGAAAGCATCTCGAGAGCTTCGGCATCTCTGCAGTGACACAACAACAGTGGGAGAAAAGGAACCAATCACAAAGGTTTCCACTGTGAGAGATGAACATCAGCGTTGGATTGGCTGCACACTGGGGGATAAATTATTCATCCACGGATCTAATATCACAATATTATGTCAAGATTAACGTATCAAAAGGTCCCTACATAATCTTCACGCCTTCTCAGGTCATTGTCCCGAGGAAATAAATTAATCCAGGAAAAATACAAGAGCCCGGTCCACAATTCTGAGCGGATGAGCAACTTTGCCTCAGCGTCACGGGAACGACACCAACCGTCAATAAAATGGAACACGTTGGTGAACCCGCCGTTCCTTTGTTTACCAGACACCAAGCAAACCCGTCTTGAAAACAAACAACACGTTCGCAACAGCCGCTCCACGTCCCTGCTCCATCCTGCCACCTGGTGGCCACACGTGGACAAACCGCCATCAAAAACATTCTCCGACGCTCTTCCCGGAACCTTCCGTCAACGATCCGCATGCCCTCATTATCAGCTCAGGGAAGCAAGCAAACAACAACAACAAAAAAAAAGTGTCATGTGAGACTGAAGTGTGACAGTTTTGACTTTCAAGCATCCAGGAATTAGTCTTAGTCCATCCTGCTGCGCAGCCTTAAGCCGTTAACAAATATGCATTTGGCAACATGACATGCACCAATATGGTTTGAACGCCAGAGAGTCAGTCGGGCTATTTGCTCAAGTCTCCCAGACGCTTGAAAAGGCCAGAAAACAGTCCGGGTGACTCGGTTCTGAACCACGCCCCCTTGGAGGGGACATCCTCGCTGTTCTTCTTCTCCTCCTCCGTGGGCTCCGCCGACCGGCCCTCCGGGCTCCGAGCCCCGGGTGCCTCCTCCGCAGCGCGGGCTACGGAGACGCTGGGTTTGTGTTTCTTTTCCGCCGACGGAGACGTCTGCTCTCGGCCCGCGGGCGTTTTCAGCAGGTGCGACACGTCGTTGAAGTCAAAGACCTGGCGCGAGGAGCCGCTTCCCGACCGCTCCGCCGCCCCCCCCTCCGGCGTCGCTCTTTCCTTCGCGGCAGCGGGCTGAGCCCACGGGTCGACCGGCTCCTTCTCGGTTTTCCCCACCTTGATCGGCAGGGTGTGGCGACGGCTGAGCTTGCTCAGGCACGAGGCCTCGGATCCCATCAGAAGCCTGACGAGGTCGCCGCTGGCGCCGGCGTCGTCGGGGAAACTGCTCGTCTCCTCGTCGAAGGTGCGCTGGCGGGGCAGCTTGGTCTTGGCGCTGGGAGAACTCTGGTTTTCCAGAGAAAACTCTGCGGACGACACGCTGCCGCGGCTGTTCTGAAAGCGCAGCACTTTCCTGGATGCTTCCCGCAGCTTTTGGGCCTCCTCCTCGCTATTGTCTTTGACCTCGTCTTCTTCGCCGGCGCCGTCGGCAGCGTGGGCCGAGAGCGAGCGAGCCGACGAGGCGGGACTGGCGGCTCCGTTCACTGCAGCCGGCGAAACCTTAGAGTTCTCCTGCGTGGCGGACTTCCGCTCTTCGTCCTCGCCGCTAGCCTGGCGCTGCTTCGGCGACGGCTTCTCCGTCAGCTCGACGGCTGAATTCCACTCTTTTTTGGTCGACTCCTTCAATATGATCAGCTCTCCTTTCTTCTGCTCTGCGGCGGGGAGGTTCGCCTGAGACGTGATCTCCGTGAGGCTCCCGTTCCTGGGGCTGCCTCCTGCGGGGCTCCCCTGAGTCGACGAAGGCCTTCCGCTTCTCCTCCGAGAGCCGCGGGCGCTCAGGAAGTTCTGCAGCACCGACTCCAGCGCCACTCCTTCCATTTCTTTGTCCCTGCTGGAACAAGTGGCGGTGGACCGTCGCTTGGAAGCGCACTGCAATCTGTCCCTGTGCCTCCGCTGCACCTCTGCCACCTCTCGAGTCCTGTTTTCCTGCAACAAAAATATATATATATTTTTTAGGGTTTTGGGTTTTTTTTCCCCTTTAGGAATTCTGAGCTTAAACCTCCCAGAAGTGAAGCTGACCTGCATGGCCCGGAGAAACCTCTCACAAAAAGAGTGGAAAATGGAGCAACACTCATCGAGTTTAAACTCGCTCGGGTCCTCACAGAAGTACTCGGCCACAGAGTCGCTCACTGACTGCAGGTCCTTCAGCTTGTTCTCCATTTCTGTCAAAAGAGCCTCGGCTTCCTGGATGGAAAACAATAATATATACAGTATGTGTGCATGTGAGAACCTGTGACTGTCTGTAGCACACACCTGTTTATTTTTTCCTTAAAACGCAAGGTCTGGGTACGCAGCCAAACTGAATTTCCCTCTTGGGATAAATCAAAGTCGGCTGATTCAGATTCTCCACATTGAAATGTTCAATTTCTTCTCCCATTCTCGTGAACCAAACGTCCAATCAAAAGTGCACCTCACCTGCAGAAAGTTCTCCATCTGGCCCTTGAGATCTTCCTGCTTCAAGGTGTCGTCTTTGGCAACTTCCAGCTTCTTCACTTGTCTTTGAAACTCTGCTTCTATTTCTCCCCGGTTGATCCTGAAATATTTCAAAACAAGGGCATAAACTCACTGTGACACAGCAGGAAATATTCAAAGTGAGACTTTCTTACCTTGATGCAGCTTCAATGTGTTTGAGTTGTTCTGGAAATTTGAGCAGGGCTGTATCGACATTCTGAGATTGCTGTGATGGACGCATTAAAAAAATAAAACACATTTAACAGATTGCAATTCAGAATCATTCTGAAATGTTGGAAATAAAGTCTTAAAATCCACTTGCCATGACGACATAATGCATTAAATTCATCCCAGGTTTGTTTGCCTTGGTGTCGGCTAACTTTAACAACGACGCCATCCGAAAGCCTATAGCGCTGCCAGCATAGCCGCCCTGTGAATCAGGAAGCACCGGAAGAGACGTAAATATCAATGACGAGGAGGGGAAAAGTCATTTTTATGAAATAATGTCCACTCACAGCGTTCATATGGTTTCCGGTCTTCAGTACCAGGCGAATGACAGAATGCAGATGGTCACACTCCAACAGCTCTGAGTGAGGGGACACATGATGAAATGTTAAAAAAAAAAATTTTAACCCGACTTAAGTCACATCTCTTGTCTACGAAAGAGGATCAGGGCCACAAGAAGAGGAAAAAGTTTCCATTTCGAGTTTTGAGTTGAAATTTCGGGAAAAAGTCGACGTTAAAAAGACGAAAGAAAAAATTATATGAATAAAGTTGACGCATATAAAGTGGAAATTGGCGAGTAGACTGGATGGATGTTGGATTAACCCAGCTACCCACAGTAATCAGGAAACTGGCGAAGACGGAAGTACTCCACAAGAATTGCATCCACATTGACATTAATGGCAAAAATTTCGATTTTATTCACGAAATTTCGTCTTTTTACGTCAAGTTTATTCTCAAAATTTTGACTATAATCTCAAAATTTCAATTTTATTCTCGAATTGGAAACTTGAAAAAAATAATTTTCTCTTTTTTTCCCCCTCTTCTTGTGGCCCTAATTCTCTTCCATACTGGTCACCCTTCCCCTGGCAAATCAAAAAAATTGATTAAAAAAAAAGAAAAAAGAAAAAGAAAAAAGCACCTTGTCCAGCAGCAGTCAAAGTACTAATTTGTCCTTTCAAGTCACCCATGAGGGGGGAAAATTCCTCTCTGAGCACCAAACTGTTGAGGCGCTCCACATAACTAACAAAAAAATGAAAGAAAAGGGGGGAAATAAGGAAACATTAGTAGGAACCGACGGCCATAGCTAAAAAAAAAACAAACAAATAACAACAAAACAAAACAAAACAGTTTGCTCTTATTGCATAGAAATGTGCATACATGCAACTCACATGGGAATTTGGACCAGCATCAGCATAAAGAGATCTGCCTCAGGAAGAGCAGATGGATCACCCTTAAAGCCGACCAGGTCTTTTATCTACAGCCATTAAATAAAATATAAAAATTAAAATGAATATTAGTAGGGCAGTTATATAAGGAGCAAGCTAGTTACGCAAGGAGTTCGGCATTAAGATACACATTAGTCTCTAATAAAAAGCTGGATTCAAAGGACTAATCAAAACTAACCTTTGGTAATCTTGTTTGATATTTTTGTAATTAATGTTCTGTGTTGTTGATAGCCGTTTTAGAAATGACATCTCCAAGATAACAAGTTGTTTTTGGATGTGCCTCCCACGTTAAAGTAAACCCAGTCTGTGTGTTCTGAACACACTGTCTAGTTGCGTGCGCTATGTTCCTTAGGAGTGGCGTCTGTTTAGACTTCCATAACTCTCTCCTCACATGACACCATTTAACAATTTACCCAGTAGAAAACTTTGAATAGAAGTCTTTGAAGTTACAATATGAAAAAATAGCTAAGCACTTTTTAATGGCGTATGACAATGAATAGGAACATTTTAAACACTGATATTTTTTTGTAGTTGAATTTTTACAAAAAACAAAATAAAAAAAAAAAAATGACATTAAAATACATATATATGTGAACAACAGTCACAAGTACCTCCACATCTTCTGGCAGCAACTTGCACAGCTCCCTTAATTTTCCTAAGGCAAAACTGAGACCATTTCCCGATTTGATGTCTTCAATCATGTCTTTAATGGGCCTGTGGACACAGAGGGTAAATATAAGCTCTTCACCGCTCCCTCAGGGGGATGGGTCAAATGCGGAGGACAAATTTCGCATCCTTCGGGATGTGACAATCACTGGAACTTTAACTTCAAAAGCCAGGTCAGTGACCCGAGCTTCTACCTCCTGCACTACTGTCTTTGAAAAAACTCAGCTGTTTATGTTGGCAGTGATGCTCATTTACTTGTCATTTACTTATTTGTTCAAGCACTGGTGATTCACGAACAGACGTCAAAAACTTGTTTTCCTTTTCTTTCTTTTTTTAACTACATGTGCAAACCAGCCTTGAGCAATGCAATATTTCTGCCAAGCTAACTTGAGGCTTCGCAGACTAATGTAACCAGTTGGAGCGGCAGAACAGTGCAGGTCTGGCCTGTCGGGACACGTTGCCTTTCCAAGGTTTGTGAGCATAAGGCAGGCGCGCATTGCAGGCTTACATGTGCCCCATCCTGCAGCGTAAGTTGCAGAAAAACAATTGCACTTCATTAATACTTCCACTGACTCACCGCTTGAATTGCTTCAGGAAAATTCCAATGTTCATGCTCCTCTTGGAGTTGAGAATAGTAACCTGGGGGCGGGGACAGACACAGATACAATCAACTCGTCAAGATAATTTCACCCTGTGTCAAAAGATACGTCGGCCCTCCAAACAGAGTTGTTTCTTAAGGCCCAGCACAGCTGGGGTTGATCATATTAATAATTAATAATATTTGCAGAGCAGATACCACACGCTACATTGGCACAGTGAAGAGCGGGGATACGTTAAACAGTGACAGTTGTTACGACTTAAAGTGATCTATGAATCCATTAATCTGTTAAGTTGTTAATTCATTCGTCAACAGGCTTGTTTGTGGTTGTAAAGAAAAGTCTAAATCAGACAGTCTTTAAAAACGCCAATGGAGTTAACGCTGACCTTTTTACACAGAACCTTGCTTACTAACACAATAACACAACACAATCACACCCCTCTTGCATAAACAGCCTCCACCCTGATATTGAGGGACACACAACACATCCATAAGCAGGACATGTTTTCGCCGCCGTGACAGAAGATTCTGCTAAAATATCGCAGCGTTCGAAGGTCAGTCAGAGTGAATTCCCATCTTCTTCTGATAATCCAAGACTTTGGAAACAGCTGCGGCTCTAAGTTTTTTATCAAACTGAGGAAGTGGAAACACAATTTTGTTTACTTAAACTGCATACCGGCCTCTGCATGTCAGACTTACGCAACCGAGCCAAAACTTTTTCTACAAGCACAACTTTCAATCAGACATTTGTGCGATGTGATGTCTCTACCCGGCTGCCGTTAGCACTCACCATCTCCCCTCCAGAGGCGACAGCCGGCAGGCCCCGGAGACTCTGGCGTTTCACAGCCCCCAGTTTCTGCTTGTTACTGAACAGCTCCTCCATGTGATCAGTGTCCAGCTGGTAGTCGCCATCGGCCTGGTCAGCAGTCCAGATGTTGTGTTTTCCGACGACAGTGTGCTTCGGGAGGGTCTCCCAGTTAAAATTGCGCATCCTGGAGGTCCTGCGGGGACCCCTGGCAAGACCCCCACCATGTCCGCATGGAGGAAGGCCAGGTGGTGGCGGTGGAGGTGGAGGTGGCGGTGGCGGTGGCGGCGGCGGCGGTGGAGGAGGCGGTGGCGCAGGCGGACCGTCTGGTTGCATCTTTTGATGAGGCTCTCAATCAAAAGACAGGGATGCCATCATAATCATCTTGACTTCAATCACACTTCCAGGCCAAGAGCAGCCAGTCAGAGGGAGAAAAGCGCAACAACAAAAAACAGTAAATGGCTGTGGGATTAATACGCTGCAGCTGATTGGCTGAAAGAGGCTTGTCTGAATGTTGTCAGTTGGGATAAATGATGCATTCAGACGGAAAGAATTGAAAGAAACAGGGCAGGGACATAATTACAACTATAAGGTACATGCAGTATGTCTGAGAGTGACAGTAATTGAGGATGGACAAGATTGAGAAGCTCCCAGGAATGAGTGCAAATGCATCAAGATAAGGCTAGAAAACACAACAGAAAACACATTTACTTTATATCTCTTTTATCCCACTGATGTGGACGGTGCCCGTTACTGAATTGATCTTTCTAGTCTGCATTTTCTCATTGATATTGTGTTATCTGTTTATTGTGGTTATCTTGCTGCGCAGCGTTTGGGGAACATGTTTGTTTGTTAAAATTGTGCTTTAAAAATAAAGTTTGGACAACAACAACAACAACAACAAAACTACATTCACTGTATACGAGCGTCTATTCACATTTCTGAAAGGATTAACTTCAACCCATACGTCGCAAAGTTAACCAGTTTAACCAAAGTTAAAACGTTACACAAAAACAATACCGAAAATATTGATCACAGAAACGTTTCATTTAAAACACAACGACGATGACGCCTGCTCACAAGGCTCAGCGGTGCCTCGATAACATGATGTTGCTCAGCTTCCTTCAATAAACACTACCAAACACACCTTTAACTTGGAAGTCACGAGGTGTGCTAGACTTTGTTCCTCGCTTAGCTCCCCTTCGGAAAGTGACAAGCACACTCACTCACCTACGTTTGCGTTCCGCTGCCGTTCATTCCTCTCGTTTGGTTTGGTTGTCGTTTCAGTTTACTCTCCATTAAGACTCCATCAAGAAGCGGGCGACAAAGCTCGGAGCACCGAGTGGAGCGCAGGGCTGGCGAGGAGTGGCGAAACTTGTGTAGGTGCGCGCGGAAGACACGCCCTGGTGAGCTCACTGCTCTTTGACAGCACACACCTGTGGATCGGGACGGGGGAAATGCGGCATTTCTGACGTTATTCGACGACTTGCCCACAGTCTGCGGTTGCCATTTGTTTCCTGTCGAGCTCCCACGAGGCCATGCGAGTCTTCCAGCGTGATAAAAGGCCCAGTTGATAGGAAGATAATGTTTTTCTTTTTCTTTCTCCCCTCTACAAAAGATTAGGAATTAGTCCAAAACTACCAGGAAAATAATTGTGTTAAAGAGTGGGAAATATTCAAAGTCATTTTAAGTTGCGGTGTGATAGATCAAGGGAAGAAGAAACGAATATATGTCAGCATATAGGCGAGAGACCTTTGTTCCTTATTGACGCTTCAAAAGAATGCGGACCACTTCGATTGTATGCGTCGTTGTGGTGCTGGTGGTCCTTTAGCCATGCCTCTGTGTCCCCCAAAAAAGCTTTTCAATAGTCTAGCATGTCTATATTAAAATGATTTAGTCCTGCATTAATTCAAGACAAGTCTACAGAGGGGCCCGAAATGAAATGAAACGAGGAAGAAAACTTTTGAAATTAGCAAAGAGCTAACAGACTCGGACCCCTTAGCAAAGAAACTCCTACGTGACATAAAGTCGAGTGATTTGAAACGATTGACTCGCTGTTAGGGGGGAAAAAAATTAGTAGTCTGGTAATGTATAAACTCAAAGGACTGAGTCACTACCTGAGGGAGAAAGGTCAAACGTAATCCAGCAGTTGAAACACTGAAAGGAAGTCGTTCACCTGTAGTGCAATTTCATTGGCTGCAAAGGTCCTCGAATGTGATTGGTTGATTGAACGAATCACGTTGATATTATAATTTAGGCATATGGTACTTTTCTTTCTCTCTCTTTTTTTTTTTTTTAAGGATGTTATCAGTTCATTGTTCACTAGCAAAAGTCTTAACAAAGTTTAATTTATGAGAATCTAAAATATGAAATAAGTCTTGGAAAGGTCCATATAGGTTTATCAGATTGTATTGTCATCATTTACAACATGACTATTACAGAGTACATACATTGTGTGAGTTTCCTGTACATAATCCGTGTGAACTTCTCATGTGATGTTGACAGAGTGAATGAAAACATCCAGCAGATTTTATTGGTAATGCGGGACCAGACAGACACAAAATTAAAGAATTAAAGAAATGTACATAAAATACAATGCTATGGAAAACAGATCACATAACTTAAAAACAAACAAACTTATACATTCTGATCTTGAAGAGACACTGATGTTTATATTATAACTTGTAATGGCATCAAATTCAGGAAATAACACCTCTTGGTATTAATGTATTAAATCCAGAACTTTGAGATGGTCAAATGCTGTTTAGTTTAGTCAGATTGGTGCTTTCCCATGGAAAACCAAAAACCAGCAATTGGTTGCATTCCCTGGACTGTGGAGTTTGTAATCGTAGTCATAAGCATTCAACATATGGCTTGATGCTGTTTTCAGTGTTAAATACTTGTGGTGAGGCTCCTTCACATGTGTAAACTCCAGAGCAAACAAGACAGATTGTTGTTTGATTGTTGTTGGGTTTAACCAATCATGGCTTGTACATAACGTGTAAGGATATCATACGGTACATTCCCATTCCCTTTTATGTATTTAAAATGTAAACGGACTGTCCAGTCAATTCACCAGTTATATTTGAAAGCTTGTGAGAAAACCTTGAAACCGTTCTGTCATCCTCACAGTTGTTGTTTGTTTTTGTTTTTTTTGTTTAAAGCTACAAAACAGAATTGAAAGAATGTATTTCAGTCATGCTTTCAAGGAAAATAGATACAATTTTCTATAGTAAAATTCAGAATGTCCAACATTGTCGGGCTATGTAAATGTGTGGAATTCATCGGATGTAATAATCTCTTATTAAATATTAAAGATAGTATCTTAGACAACACTGCAACATAAAAACAACAAAAACGATGCCTGTGCAAAACTGCCAAGGAGTATCTCCATGAATGTATATATATATATATATACATACATACATACATACATACATACATACATATATATATAAATAAAAAGTGATATCCATGTGAATGATTGTGCTACCTAAAGTAAAGCAAAGTAACGAAAAAATCATTTTGTGTCCTCACAAAAGAAAATCTAAATACAACTTCAAGGGCTTCTCCACGAATGTCGTCAATGACACTGAAAGACATACAAGTCAGAGCCGTCTCTGGATTTCTTTTTCCACGTCAGCTACTGCATCTACAGCAAACTCCTTTGTGCATTAGGGTTCCTCTTCATCTAACTGCACTGTCATGGTCTGGGCGCCGTGTCACCTTACTGCTCTTCCAGCCAGGATGGCTTGTCCGATCCCGGGGGCTTTAACTTAACATTGAATTGTCTTAGAGTTTGTTCCAACTGCTGCTGGTTGCCAGCAAAGTAAGCTGAGATAGCATTGTGGAAGAGGAGCAGCTGCTTGTGCATCACCTTCACCTGGAGAAAGGGGGGAAAGGGAGAGTATTAAAAGTCTGAAAACACGTTTTAAGGCGTTAACAGAAGAAAACCTCCTGTGAAGATTCTCTCCTGTTTTAGCCTCGTTCCAGGGGACTCTACCTAAAAGCAGTTTCCTGATCATGTTTCCCTCAGATCTGTTCCCCAGTGCCAAGCAGCTTTTAAGAAACAGGTTTATTTTTAGAAAGAAAAAAACAAAAAACAAACTTCCATGCTACTTTTACGACTCGTGTCATAATTGCAGAATCGCTTTTATGGAGCTTTCACACCTGAACGTCTGGAAAAGCTGCTCTGAAACAAGGGGACATTTCCCTTTTGCCTCGGTTTCTTTGGACTTGAGAAGTCTCGGTTCCATTCCGCTGAAACCGTGCAGCGAGTTCATTCTTTTCTAACCAAGCAATCAGGAAAAATAGCTATGGCAACATCGGCCAAAGACTGCTGTTCAATACGGACAATCAGCTGTAATGTACTGCTGCCTTTGAGCAGAGCTGTTTGCTAGAGCACTCAAGGCCGCTGTCTTTCACAACAGTTGTATTATGTACTGTTGTCTGGTGTTCTTCATCTGGGTTAATTGTTGTTGTCATTGTCATGACACTGTGGTGCAATGCAAAGCCCAACCAGCACGCACGTGACAGTGATGTAAGGGCACAAGGAAAGCTGCGCTAGGGCGTGTGCTTTGGCCCGTGTTGCAGTAATGCTGCACGTCTTCTTCTTCTTCCGCCTTCAGGGAGTAAAGCCACAGCGCCACATAGAGCCTGGTGTAAGTACTTTCCAGCCTTTCCGTGCACATGCGGATATTTTTGGAGACGCCTTTGTGCAATCTATTTTTTTTTCAAATGCTTTTCTTAACACGTGTGGTTTAAAAAAAATGTCCTCTCCTTGTAAACGGACGGAGACATAAAAATGGCTAAAATGTATTTCCATGTTATTAGGTTGTTGTTTTTTTCAACGCTAAAGGGAACCAATGCAGAGGCACAGAGCCGCCAACCCCTGGTCCAGGGCAACATTAAAACGCAAAATAAAATCAACTCAAGTCTTACTTAAAGTGAGGGTGATTGGAAGTGAACACGCTTGGAATGCATGGATTTTTTTTAACAAACCTTATTTTCCTCCAGGAATTTGAGCTTGATGGTGACGTCACTGCGCAGCCGTTCATACTTGTCTCTGTGGACCTGGTAATCGTGCTGAGACATCTCGATGCGCACCATGGCGGCCGCGTCCCTCGGGCCGAGGCTCAGCTCCTCCAGGTCAGAGCGGTAGGCGTCAAACTCAAGTCTGAATAAAACATTTGAGGAAGTCCCCTTCATTTTCCAGCTCACAAACAAAAGGGTATTTCCGTCTCCTAAATGACGTGCGTCGTGTGTTACCTTGCGTTTTCATAGTGTTTGATGGTCATCAAAGTGTCGTCCATGGTCTTGTTCACCAGGGTGTCCACGCTGCACACAAAGAAGCTGATGGCGCTGAGCAAAGCCTCGCCGTTTTTACACAGCAGCTTCTGTGTTTCTGCGTTATATCCAAACTCATCCTGCAGTAGAAAAAAAAAACAAACATGCAAGCTGTTACCTGCATTCTTCTTTTCCACGTCAGCTGACCGAGACTCATTCTTTGAGATGCCCCACCTGTAACTCCGGCGACTTCTGGCTGAGGTCAGTGAAGGTGTCTCCGAGAGCCTGCTGTGTCTCCACCATGCTTTGGAAATGGCTGATGAGAGCGTTGGCCAACCTTAAGATGTTTTCGTACTTGCTTTTGGTGTCTCTTAACACTTCGATCTGAGCCTCCAGTTCCAGGTCCACGGTTCGCGAACCGCGTCCGAACCTCTCGGAGAACATCTGCTTCGTACACTGCACACAGTGAGAATGAACAGAGAACCTATTGAATCTGCTACACCAAAATATAATGCATTGAACTATCAGCTATTTTTGTTCCCAACAGGTACATTTCGAATTTTATTTAACAATTTTGGCTCATGTTACATTGTGTTCGGCATTTATGAGACATGCACCGTACCTTGTAAGTGTTAATGCCCCATTTCTTTACACTGTCTAGTTTCTCGACTGCAACTCCACGAGAAACTTCTTCAGCTGAATTAGCTGCGTTGTGGTTTGACGAGCCTAAAGAGACAAATCAACAACGACAAAACAGTGAGTCCAAACAATGTCTGGTTTAGTTTTCTCTTCCCTTTTTAGAGTTTGCATGGTCCATGGCAATGAGTGAAGACAGTGGGGAGATGGTGATGAGTGATACCTGGCTGCTGCTCTGTGTGTTGGGCGAGTCGGCTGGCTGCAGATTGGCTGTGAGGCAAGTTAATGCCTCTGGATTTCATGCGAATGTCTGAAATGAGCATGGCACGGACAAAGGGCGAGGATGAGAGGAGAACGTGGGGTGAAATGAGGCAAAAAGCCCGTCAGTGAGATCAGCAGCTGAGCAGCTGAGTGTGAAGGGCTGACAGGAAAGTTATGCTCTCTGCAGTGCAGGATGCAAACAGGATGGAGTTAATAGGGGATTTGCCAGAGCCCTTCCTCCATGCAGGCTTCTCATGCAACGTTATGGCAAAAGAGAGGAAAATGTACTTCGTTGGATGGGAGTTATTTACAAAGCAATAACAACACGGTCATCCAAAGTGCATTTTACAGTACAAAAGAAGAATAAGACAATAGCATTTCACGAGCCAGCCGTTCATTATCATGTTAGTTATTTCCCAACAATTATTCGACAACTGCCACTAAAGCCGTGAGTTGGAGCGATACAAGCAGGACTGCATCCAACATCGGACTTGGCAATCCTTAAAACCTCCACTAAGGGGCCAAGACAAGCCAACATAGAAAGGGTTAAATTACAAAGATTTTATTTTATTTATTTTTTTTCAGAATACACGGCCACCTGGTCCTGATGCAGGGGCTCGTCTTCTGTCCAGATACTCGGGGTTGAAGTGAATAGCAGGCCCTACGGGATATGCAGGTTTGTAACGTGAACCGAGAGCCTGGAGAACTGCAGCTCTCTTGTGACACATCAGAACACGAGAAGGAAAATCTCTCACTTCTTAGTCAGTGATTCACTGGCCTCCACAAGGATTTAAAGGTTTGTGTGAGTGTATGTGTGTGTTATAATCAGTATGTAGTAATTGAGAGGTCCTTTGTATTGATCGTCTAGCCCACTTAACCAACTTGCAGTTAATTTACTCAACCGCCTGGTACTGCACTATTATTTAACGCAGTGTTGAGTGAGAGTTAAACGATGTCTCTGCAGAATAAACTGCATCTGCGCAAAATCAGAGGAAAGCGAAACCTACGTGAAGGACTCAGGGTTTTTAACAATACCTTTGATGCTGCTGGTGGGAATGATGCCCCCTGCTGGTCCTCCATAACCTCCTGAGACAATGCTGGTTTCATTCAGGTTGGGTCCTGACACCATCACCTGCTGCAAATCCTGTTTGAATGGGTCGATAATAAATCGGTAAATATGTTTTATGGCAACATACAGTAACCTACTTTCCCAACATTAAACTATCTCTGCTCTTATTTGAACATCTTGGTATTCATGTTCTCTCATTATGACACAATTCTTATTCTGCGTCCGATGAAAGAGCGAGCGTTCCTAGTTCAGCTCGGCTTAAAACTGACAAACGGTAGGCATTCACTGATTCCATGTGGTGAGTGCCATGCAAAGTGTGCTTCTTAAAGCAACACTATGTAGTCTGCACGCTCAGAACCATGATTGTTTTAAAGCTGTCTGACAGACTGCTTGACGTGGAACGTGGCGAACGGCACGCCTGCCACTGCCACAGCATGTGCGGCTCTCCCGCTATGGGAGTCCTTCACTTTGGTTGCCTGCCAAGCACCCTGTCGTAGAGACACGCCTCACTTTATGTTAACGCATGGCACGCAAACATTGCTCTTGAGATGTTTCTGCGTGTTGCAGACACACCAATGAAGACGTGAGAGGACAAAGAAGGAGAAGAGAGAGTCGCTGAGCAAAAGACTGGACAGGTGTGTTTTTGCGAGAGTGTGCTGGGCAGGCAACCAGCATTGTATGGTCCTATATCAGACCAGCTGGACGAGCTGTGCTGATGGCAGGCAATCAATTCCAACCCCTTGCAAGTCAACACATCTTAAAATACATACAAATGTGAACATATTTCCAGCAAAAGTGCTGTTTGAGAAATACATTTCCTCTCAGAAGCAAACCAAGTGTGATGAGTGAACAGTTGAACATACAGCAGCGACTGTAAATAGCTGGAGGCCTGTGCGTGGTTAGGTAACACTTGGCCTAACCAGCCTGAGTCGAGACCATCATAAAGCCCCAGTGAAGAGGACGCAGCGCCGCCGGCTGAGCTCAAAAATGCCAACACGTGATGGGAAGCGACACGTCAGTGTGCGGGAAACGTGAGTGACCGACCTGCTCCAGGCTGTCATCCTCCGGAGTCCCCGTGTCTCCGTTGCTGTTAATGGGGATCTCCATGGTGGCTGCTTTGCTCATGATACTGTCTGCCATCGCCGCGCTATCTGCAACACATCACCAGAAACAAACAAGAGCGCACGACGTGATGGAGTCGCCTTTTCCTTTTTTTTTTTTTTTTACAATGGCCTCGCAATCCTGTGGCGGCGGCGGCTTGCTTGCTTGCTTACACTGATGCTAACGTGGCTTTGCTAACACTAACGGTGGGTGCTGATGTGGCGGGTTGGATGGGACCAGACAACCCAGCTTCCTTCACCAAACAGCGAGCTTGACACTGGGGAGGCGCCGTCCGGTCGTCCGGTGGGGGGAGAGGGGGAAGGAAATGGCTCGTAAGTTTGCACGGACAGTCGACTTGGTGCGCAATATAAATCCAAGGAGAACGCGCCGTTGTCCCTTCTAGTCAGTCAGAGGCGCGTCCATGGTTATTTTTTTTTTTTCCTCGCAGAGAGAAGCTGTCGCCGCTGCTTCCATAGCGCACAGAAAATCCCTGCATCCAGCCCAGCCCGGCGGGCAGCTAGCTGCTTTGGGAGGACCACTTCGGAGTAAAAGTCCGTGTGAGTTTTTTATTCTGCAACATGCCGATATCATTTGGGTTCTAGACTGAACGGCGTCGTCTAAAAAGAGCAGTGTGTGCGAGACTGGCGTGTTCTTTTCAACGAATCAGCGACTGTGAGCGTTTAATATCAGTATATAGTTTTATTTTGAAAGGCTAAATACCTTCGACGTAATCGTCGTCAAGCAACCTCCAACCCCCTCAATCCCCCTCCTCCCCCTCCTCCTTCTTCCACGTCGTGTCTTCCTGACGTAGCCTATCCCCAAACTGCAGTACCACCCCCTTCCCCTTGGTGTCACTGCCGACCCGCTAAAAATAGATAATCCTCCAACGACGTGCCGCTTACGGACACAGCAGCAGCGCTAATGCCCCCTGGCCCCCTCCAGTGTCAAACGGCCTTTTAGCCACGGGAAACATCATGTCGGCCTCATTGATTGCGCCGTCTATTCAAATCAAATTACATAAATACCTTGTGTTTACCCCGGGATGTGGAAAGCCGCAAGATACAACCCAGAGGTCAAGGCAAGCCAAACTTCCGAATTGTCGGCCCATTTGTTTTAATCAGTGACGCTTGGGAAGCGACTTCCGACTGTAAGGTTTTTCTTTTTCCGCAGGATTTCTTCAGCTATAAACAGAGAGCCAGAACTCCATTCACACCCACACTTACATCCAAAAATCCGATAGTTTGTTTTAGCATTTATGATTTATTTTCTTAAAATCACAAATGAAAAGAAAAAAAAAAAATGCTCACCTTTTTTTTTTTTTTTTTTTTTTTTTAGCATTCTGTGGCGCAGCAGCCATACTCGTGACTCATGCTGACCACAGCTTCCGACCAGATCAAAGATTAAATTGCAGTCTGGCTGAGTTTTTCATGTTTCTCCTATTAAACACATCAACAAGTCTGAGGTGACTTGACTGATTTTCCTTTTTTTAGCCCTGGATGACATGATGATTTTAAAGGAGAGAGAGAGACAGAGACAGAAATAAATTGAGATGAATGTCGAAGCTGTGAGACCACCAAGATGTTCCGATCCAGCAAGCATACAGCTATCGAAACAGACCAGATGTGAGAAGGTGAGACAGTATGCAGAATTTGAACATTGCATTCGCTCAACTTTTGCTCAGTTTTTTTTTTTTTTGTACGAGAAGCAGAACATGCCACTGTGAATTTCTTTGAAATAAAACTTTCCTCACGGAGGGCGGCGATGTTTTTCCAACGTGAACTTTTGCATCACACCTCATCCCACTCAATGGCACCGAGCCACTCAGAATACGTATAGATACTTTTGCTTTTGGCATGTTTGGACGACACTTTCAAACAAGTTTTAAGATATAGTCATATTAGCCCTCCATTCGAGGAAGCATACCTGCAGATAGCCCTGAATAAGGATGTGATATGCGCAGATATGATTAAAAAATTGGCCGGATTTATCGTGAAATTTTCCCAGAGTATGAGAGCGGGTCAGTTTGCTGTCTGGTAGCACGATAACAAACTAAACACGGTGACGTAGTATGCTACGATAATATCTTCTCTCCCCAAACACAGTACATCATTGTTTCTTTTGGCCATCCTCACAGATCTGCTTGGTCAGAGTTGAAGAAAGGTTCATACTGTGCTGAAAGGCGCCAGAGCGGCAGGAAAAGTTACACTGCCTCAGAAAATATTTAGCAAAAAAAAAAAAAAAAAAAAGATGCATACCGTCTTTACTTTTTATTCAGTCTCTGTTGGACAAACTGGAATAGGTATGTGATGTAACAGTGCCCCGATTGTGCTTGAGTGTTGCAGCTGCAGCACACACTTTCTGAGAAGCACAGCCAACAACAGGGGTGACCGTTCTCATTTTTGGGTATGCTCATTAAAGCTTAAAGGCACATTGTTGTTTGAAAATGTTGAAGTGAATTTTGCAAGATGTGGGACATAGATAGATTTAAAAAAAACAAAACAAACAACAACAACAACAACTATCAGGGCTATGTTTTAAGTGTTTAAGGCTGGCAGATGCAATGCAGGACTTTGTTCTTGGTCACAACATATTCACAGGTCTGGTCTTTCAGTGACAATAATGACTTATTACAGAGGGCAGGAAGTGAGGTCATAAAAATCTGTCAAGCTAGCACGGCTGTTATTGTTACCATCAGCCCAAAGCTAAAACATTTCGATAGGTAGCCTCCTTCTTTAGCTCACGTTTGGGGAAATGAATTATTTAAAGAGTAGGTTTTGACTTGACAGCTTAACGGACCGACTGATTCAACATCCTTAAGTTTTGTTACCTTTGACCCTCATTATTCATGGCCGTGCTGTACCTTTTAAGGCAAACGTTTTGTTGTTCTTTTCAAAATAAGCGAAGTGGACGGGCAAAGTTGGAAAGAGCATTTGTGGCCTGCAGAGAATTCCGCAAGGTAAATTGCCACAAACATAACAGAGGTGACTAGGCACAGTCGAGACTTGTGTACAGGGTCACAGGTGTGTGCTCTTGAAAATAAGGTATTTACAGGAATGTTTGCGAACTGTTCCTTCTTTCCACTTTTCTTCACAACTTTGTCATTGCATTTTATGCTGTCGGCTTCGGGTTGGAGTTCAGGTCAGAATTTGACTTTCGGGCTCGTGTGTAAGCAAGAATGGAAAATAAGGTCAAGGTCTGTCTCTGCAAAGAGATACATGCGCATGCGCGAGTGCACGTTTTACCTGAAACTCCCACTCTCCCTGACGCCAATTTAAGTTTAATGTCGCCTGTTAATTCCGAACAGCAAATTCAGGTTTAAAGGTTCCAGGCAGGATTTCCCGTGAGATTGCGGGACACGTCACAAAGCCAGCGCGCTACGCACGTGAGGAAAGCGTTGAGCGTGAGTTTAGCCACGCTGTGCCCTTCCTCGCCGTCACGCCAGGGAATGCGTTGACTTTAATCTTTTCTTTTTAATTCATCATTGAACAGGATCCAGATGTTGCGGAGGGAAATTCATCCTAGCACACGAGTCATGTTTGAAACGGTGGCGTTATAACACAACAGTTTTGAAAGACGGAACCCACAGAATCTTGGGTAAGTGGCGCCGTCTGCCTTATTACTCAGTGCGAATCACAGTCAGCACTAGGGAGATGTTTAAAGTGTTCTTAATGCGCAACATCAGACGGTCAAAGTCAAGCTTTTCCTACTGCTGCTTTTTTTTTTTTTTTTTTTTTTTTAAATCAATAGTCTCACAGTGGAAGGCACTTTATCATCATTAAGAGCCCTGCAATGTCTTTCAGCTGTGTTGTCTAGCTATCTTTTCTAACGTACATTAAATTGGTGTTTGCGCGGTGGAGTTGAGTGAGGGGGGAAAAAAACACAACGGAAAGCATTATTTTTGATTGACAGATTTGTTTTTAAATAAATAATACACTGCCACCAAGTCATCTGTAACCTTATTTTTAGAGGCAGATTTCAAAATGCACAGACAGAGCAGTCAAATTATTTCTGAGTTTCAAATCAGCCACTGAAGGAAAAAAAAAAATCCAATCATATTTTAGCAAACAAGGGGGGTGGGGGGGGGGGGGAAATGAACTCCAGGCTGGTATACTTCAGCTTTGTCAATTAAACATTTTTTTTAATTTGTCTTTTTAATTTTTCATGGCGCCTTTTATTTTACTGCACAAACCTTTTGCGTGCAGCGTCGCGTCGAGAGAAATATTCTCCAGGGGATGCAGGTTCCGCTTGTCGCTCTGATGTTTTCAATTAAATACACCTTCACAACAACAGGGACAATCAGGGGCTGTAGCCACAAATGAATGGAGGGCACCGTTGGAGAAATTGTAAATCCTCCACCTCCCAAGGCTCTGTGGCATTCTCACTGAAGTGTTGAAGCCGTCCATAATTTTGTTTTCGTGAACATTACCTTTGGCTGACACACAGAGGATGCGGTCAGGACATGCACGAAAGGCCACTCGTTTGAGTTGCCTCATACCGTTCACTCACCAATGTCGTGTAATTTTCTGTGTTGCAGCTCTGCAATTTTGTAAACTTGCTTTATTTTTTGCTCCCTTCATTTCTCAAACCATGAATTAGCACTGCTTCGTTAAGAGATTTAAACTCCATGTTCATTTTAACCATATATTGTGTGACATAAATAAATCTGACAGCAACCCCTCACTCCCCCCCATTGTAATGAAGCATTTCTTTGAGTCAGAATGGGATTGGGCAAAAAAAAAAAAAAAATGTTTACACAGACACTCCGAAACCCCTTGACTGCAAAACGAACAGGAACCAAATATGGTGTGTTTTCGTTTTCACGCAAACTGAGATGGGACTACTATGTTTTACGTTCTTCACTAAATATGAAACTGAGGGGATTGCATAGTCGCGTCATCTCACTATCCAGCAGACAGACTCCAACTGCTCTTTCCAGGGTTGTCTGAAGTTTTTTTTTTTTTTTTTTTTTTTTTTTTAACTCCAAGCATTTGGAAAAAGGCTTTCAGGAAGGTGTGACCCCCAGTGAAAGTATAATCATATCAATCCATGGCCCCTTGTTTAAAGCGCGGACGCCATCTGGAATCCATGTTTGTTAATTTGAGCGTACCATTTTTAAAGGCTGCGCTACACTGTGGGGAGATTCACAACATCCAACAAAAATCCATAAAACATTACAGGTCAGCTCTTATTGGGGCAGAGTTTTAAGGGGCACCTGTCAAGGATAACGTATGTGGACCTCCCCCCAACCTGCCCTGCCCCCTGTCAGGCTCCCTGCTCTGCCCACTGGACGTGCTCAGCCAGTCAGACGGTGACTCGCAAAGCTGTTTCAACTATTGTTCTGGGCACCGAGCGACAACTTTTACAATGCATTCAGTTTTATTGATGGAAGTTTAAAAGTCTCTTGATTTTTTTATTTGTTTTTCTTGCCATGCTAAACACACTGCAGAGGTCATTTTATGGACCAATGTTCCGCCAGCTCATCAATCAAATGAGGGTTTATCACCTATATTTCTAAAAAGAAAGGAGAGAAAAAAAATAGCACAGCAGGTCCAGGTTTGAAAAAAAGAAAAGTCTGGCACACCAGACCTCTTTTATTCCTCCCTCAATCACATGGGACAAGATTCTTCTGGCATGCCTTAAGTGAAAAAGCACCTGTAGGCATCTTGCCCCCTAAATCACGGCAGTAGGCGAGATGTGACAAAGCCGGTGTGGAGCCCGGCGATGTGTTTATACCTGCCTTTTACCCACAACCATTAGCAGCTGAGACCTCTGAGCACCTCCACGCTGGTTTGGTTTCCGAAGGCCTCTGCACCAAACACTAACTCTTTCACTCGTTAAGGTGCAAGCTGCTTCGCAGATGTGAAGCGGCGTTGGCTAATGGCCGCGGACTTGCACTCCACCCGCACCAGCAAAGTCATGAACAGCTGAGGCCCAGAACTTCGCCAGGCTTCGGCACGTTTTATTAGGCCGACTGCGTTCGCGCCGGCGTCGTGCGGCGTTCAAAGTTACGTGGAGATCTGTTTAAAATTAAGACTGTGACACCCGATACTTGTAGGCACAACCTACTGCAGACAAAGGAGGGGAAAGGGGGGCAAAACGTAAGAGCAGAGATGCAAGGTTGTTGGGGGTCAAAACCAAGCCTGCAGGATCCAATATGGCGGCCCATTCATTTCAATGAAGCTGCTCACCCTGCACATACGCCGAAAAGGTTTTTGGCTTCTGCATTAATGGGCCCATAGGGCGTGCGCAGTAGTGTCACTTCCCATCATGCCTCACATCGAATAAAGGCATTTATTTTTGTATTGCTGTCTATGGGAAAAATGCTTTTTTGGCCCATTGGATGTTTTTTGCTGCAGTACCTCGAGTGGCCACTGGGAAAAATTGGTACGGTGCCATATTGCCAGTCCGGTATCCTGTTCTTATAATACATCCACGGTTGTTCTGACCTCCATTGCAGCATATTAATCATTACTTGACTTCAGTACTTCCTCTGTTTCCTTCTTTTTCAAGTGCTCATCCTGAGCTGGGGTGCGAAAGAAAAAAAAAACCCAGAAAAAAACCTTTCCCAGCTGATGTGGCAAAAGGCGGGGCTCATCCCGAGCAGACCTCCAGTTTATCACAGGCTTGAAAAACAACCGCACACATTTACAGACAATTTCGAGCCACCAGGGAGCCTTCGTTTGCGTGTCTCCGGATTGTGGGGAGGAAGCAGGAGGAGAGCCACACCGCCACGGGGAGCGCACGCTAAAAACCTCACACAGAAAACGCCACCGACGGACCAGCCTTTTGTGAAGGGGACGACTCCAACCGCCGTCGCCCGCAGGACCTCAACTCTCCTGCCGAACAGCCATGTGGTGCCAGTAGCCGCGGGGTGGCCGTCTGCGAATAAAGGCGCCACTGTGAACCTGTGGAGGGAACGTGCTATCAATCTGAGCGAAGGCGAGAGGATCAAAAGAGCACACACACATGGCGGAGGCAGTGACTCAAGCCAGTTTATGGGGTGGTGGTCCACTTATTCCTTTTCACAGGCCCCAGCCGTCCCTCCTTCCACTGTGTGGGCTGCAACACCACACGGCTCCCACAGAGAAGAGCAGCATCTCCGGGTGGCAGCGCTATCACGGCCGGCGTGATGATGAGAAGGCACTGGGTTCGTGCGCCGCCGCCGCCACCGCCGCCGCCATCAGCGATAAATGTGCCAGCGATAAATGTGCCAGCGTGCATGCGGCTAATTTGTCACGTGTGAAACACATTCCGGCGGAATGGAAAAGGCACATTTTGACTGCGAAATTAAACGGACACACGCCGCCTCATCTCGACTCTGCTTGTGGCATCCTGGAGCGATGCACACTCTCTTTATATTCCTGGCAGCCACGGCTCTGTTTTTGACACAAACCACCATTCATTGTTAAAGACAAAGTGGTTTGGACCAGAATGGTTGAAATTCTCGTTTTGTGTTTTTAGGGTGTCCTTTGAAAGCCAGGCGAACTATGCAAGCTGCCGTTACGGTTTCAATTAAAGGTTTCTGGGAAGGCAGTAGGTGGGCGTGAAAAAGTGGCTTCCACCGACCAATGGAAGTGGGGAAAGACTTTCTCCATGGGAAGAATTTGTTTTTTTTTTTCTTCCAATGGGCGTCAAAGAGTGAGAGTTGAATGACGATTCAAAGTCCTTAAGTTCTGAAGGGTAAGACTTTGAAGTGTTAAACTCGACTTGCAAATCAGAGGAGCACATTCTCATCAGGAAAATCCCAGAGAGGTGCACCAAGGTCCCTTAACGACTTTGAATGGGAGAATTACATTAGCTATCTTTTGCGAAATTCAGCAAAGTTTAAATCAGCCACAAACGAAGGTGCACGCTAGACCTTCCGATGGTGCACGATTAAAATGCATAATGCAACGCAATTGTACTTTTTCTATTGTTTTGGGCTTCAGCCTTCGTGCAGAAATGAATGACTTATTCTGTAGTTTACCAAACATGAGAGTGAATAAATATGATTTCAAAAATTATTTCGCTCAGCGTTGCTCAGATATTACACCAGCAATTTTTTTTTCTTCCACTCTCTCCAGTCCTGCAACCTCGGCAGGGATCCTACTTTGAGAAATGAATTCAAAGTCCTTGCCATCTCTGGAGTTAACTTGCAGGCAGAACACCACTGATTCCATATGCCGCACCCTCGTAACTTTAATACATAACGGTGTTGCGCAGCAGCCTGGCACCCTTTGAATGGGCTGGGTAGTGGCTACTGCTTCCCTGCAGTCTTTAAATGTTTAACATTATTCCTAAATGCAGGCATGAGATGTCAGATTAAACGCCGACGCTCATTTTTTTCTGGTAACCCTAAAATCTAATTGATGTAGGACTGAAAAGGACCAGCTAACAAGCCCCGAGAATATCAATGACATTCCTGTGTGAGTTTAAAGTTTCAAACTTAATAGTTTCCTATGAGCAATAAAAAGTTGCGCAATTATGAGCCATAACGTTTACGAGATTTTGAGTGTGCAACTCCAGGATCCAGGCAGGGCCCTGTCATGTGAACGCTCCATGCCAATGAGTGAAAATCTCCATAACATCAATATTTTTGAAGTGAATTACAGTGTAAAAACACATAATTGTCAAGTCGCAGAAGACGCTATCTATTTAGAGGGGTATCAAAGTGAAAGCAGATGGGACTGAAGGCTAAAATACTTTCCACTTGAAGTCGGCCGCTTGTCTTCAGAGCCCTCTCTCTCTCTCAGTAGCTGGGCTTGGTCCAGACACCCGACTGGAGAAGTAAAGTTCAAACTACTTGGCTTCCAGTACTCTCACCACACTGTTTTTGGGTACGGCATTGATTTAAGACAGAAGTCCTCCCTCTGGCCCGGACGAAACTGGGGCAGGGATGAATAATTGCACCCAGGAACCGAGACACAACAGTATACGTTTGTGGGAATTCAAGTTTTGCGGCCAGCTGGCTTCTGAAGAGAGAAAAACAAGGACGACGTATAGTGTTGAGTCTGAACGTACGATTGAAGATGGTGCGAGCATTTTGGGGGATCTGAGCAACATCTGACAGGACTGATGTATAAGGAGGACATACAGAGATCAGTAGGGACTGAGCCCGGCGTACGCCCCAAGTGTTGGTCTCAAGTGTTGGTCTCATCAAGACTTACATTTCCTACAATGTGAACGCTCTTTTTTGATAAACCAGAAGTGCACAATTTCCATATGTTGGGGGAAAAAAAATTGTCAATTCTTTAAATGTACAAAAATCCATAAATGTGTTAGCTTGAAACTTCAGTACAAGACAGACAAAGCAACGATGATTAAAAGTTATTCAAATCGTTATTTTGAGCCTTTATTTGTTGACCTACAATGCAACTTGGTTGGTCTATGGCAGAGCCAAGTGTCGGCCATTGTGGCATCTATCGATGTACGGGGTCACGTGACCAGTTCACTTCGAGTGAAAATGGCGCGTTATGTTTGGATGGAGGAGGAGACGGAATATATATATTTTTTTTTACAAGTAATCGAAGACAAAAATATAACAACCATTCTTGACAGCAAACAAACGTAAACAAACAAAAGCGAACGTAATTCTCGTAAATCTCGCGAGGCGAGAATAACGCAGCTACTGCCATTCTGTGCAAGAAAGAGCTCAGAATGTAGAAAATGAAAGTAAAGGAGAAAGTTACGCAACTTTGGACCAGCGGCACAAAAGCCTGAACACAGAGAGAGCTTTGATTAATGACGTTGACCTGTACAAAGTAGGAGCTGACCGGTGAGATCGTCGACCTTGAACTACCGTCTTGGAAGAACTGAATATTTGCTTCTGTTTGGCCCGTACACAGCCGATGAAATAATCTGACGAGAATCATTTTACCCCACGATTCTTTAAAGGGCTTGAATTCCTCAAACATAATGAGGAGGGGGCTGGGGGGTGGTCCTCGAGCATGATCAAATTGCTAATAAAACCAAAGTTTATTCATTATTGTGAGACAACACATTAACAATAATGCCGGTCCACAGCTGGACCAAAGTCTTAGTCTACGTTATCAGTTACAGCTCCCTCTTCTCTGTAACACAAGCCATAAAAATCCCCCCTTTGAGGTCAGTTTATGTTAATAGGAACCATAAAATATACAGGAAGAGCGCAGCCAAAAATGTGTAGATGGAAGGGGAGAAAAATCCAATTGATCATATGACACAGTAAAAGCCCTGTGAAACACTCCAGTCCTCTGGCACTCGCAGCAAATGCAGAACAGGACATGTGGATGATGTGTTTAGATAACACCTGCAGGACCTCCTGCTGCTCATCATCAACAGATGATAACGTTTTTCTAACTCCTCCGCCAGCCGCGTTCCTATTTCGCAGGGAGCCTTTGCAGGGTGCAGCACCGTCAGGTCACCAGGTCGCCCTTCTTGTTGCACCGCAGGCTGAGCCCAGTGAATTAACACTCACAGTCGGTGAAACCCTGGCTAGTTGACACCCCTGTTGGGATGAATGATGAAGTTAAACAGTTTTACTGTAAAACTTTCTCTTTTCTAAAGTTCATGGGGCTTTACTGAGAAGAGACATGTATTGATAACACAAGTTGCGTTATTTCTGTCAATATGGGACCTTTGACGTCCTCGAACACTTGCGCGAACACACTCAAAACAAACTCAAAACAATGTGTGAAAATGAAGACCTTCACCTGAGAAAAGCTCGTTAAGATAGCACATTCTCAATCACTGCCTTTGTGTTAACACATTCAGTGTGTTTTCAATCGATTGCGTGAACTATAATAAATCCTCAAAGCTCGCAGCGAACGAGGGCATTTGATATAAACATCATCCGCAATGGTCATAAATTATTATTGTCCTCGGTTTACCCCGCAGTGTTTGTCAGCATCATATACAAATGACATAGTGCGACGTGGCCAATGACTTAAAATGTGTCTGCTCTGGTGGGACTGTTCTGGAACGCCCTCCTGCTCTAAAAGAAACAAAACCCAGCCATGTTTTAATGTCCCCCCACGCTCTCGACACACAATTACTGAAAGCCAGACTCTTGAACGCGAGGTCGGCGAAGTAATAATCTGTTTATCAGTCTCTGGTCAGGTCTAAATCCAAGCTGACAGAAATTCCCAGAATATTTTCATGGCCAGAAGGTTAATTTGCAAGATTTTAGTTGGGTAAAAGCAAAAGCTTCTGTTTCTTTCACTTGCCATACATTTTTAAGGATACTACAGGAGCAGCTAAACCTTGAGAAATTGCTTTGCTCAAAATGGCTCTTAAAAAATGAAAAACCTCAGCAAAAGAAAACTGTAGCTGTTTCCCTTACAGTTTTTCGCAAAAAAAAAATTGGTTTCTAAAAATTCGACAAAGCACAATTGCGATTTTTCTCTTTTATTAAATAAAAACCCCACCCAAACACCGCGGACAGATATCTTGCATTCATAGAGGAAAAGTTGAGAATGGGGGAAAAAAAGCAGGGCTTATGTAGACAAGGAAGAGGGAATTGAACACAGGTGTCGCACATTAGGGTGGGGACCAGTAATCACAAGGGAGTGGAGCTGGAGGACCAGGTGACGCTGATGAACGCAATCAAAAATTGTCCTCTGTGCTGCAGCTGCAGCTGCTTCTCTGGGAGGCCATCGTCACAAATTCTCATCTAAGTACCTCGTAAACAAGCGCGAGTGTGTTTTTACAGCACGTTCGCAGCCTCCGCTTTGGAAAATATCCATGTGTTTTAAGAGAGAGAAAAGAAAGAAAGAAAAAAAAAAACAGCTCATCATTCAGTTTGAAATAATCTTTTTCACATACATCCAGACATGCGGGTGGCGATATGAGAAAAATCGGAAGGAAAAACAACCGGTGGTGCTGCAAATACACCTGGACCGGACAGCAGAGAGGAGTCACTTCTTTTAAATGATCTGCTGTGGTACTCACTTCCAGCTCATGGCCCTGACTCAAAAACAAGCTTGTTCAGAATGCAAGAGGCAAGTACAGTTGTGATACAACTATGTTTAAAATAGAAATTTCTGTCAGTCTCGTCATAAGATTTCCACATTTCGAATGCGCAAGGAATTAAACATGTGCTGGTGAGGCGCTCTAAGTGGATTCCAAGCAAGCCAGGCTTCGGAAGTCTAAACTACCGCTGCGCTAATCAATATTTTTGGCTCGCTACGCTGCTGCTGTTTATATTGAAGAAGGAAAAAGAGCCTTTTGTTTTGACAGAATAATTTGAGGACAGTGGTTTTTCCAAAGGCTCCACAAGATACTTCCCATAACAGAATCAGTGATGGGAAACGCTGCATCTGCCGCTGCGGCACTGGTGCAAGTCATTACGCTCCACAACCACTAAGCTCTCCAATTTGATTCATTTTCCTCTTCCGAATGGGAGAACGGAGCATCCCTTGACTGAACTCGCGCAACTAGCCAACTGCTTTTGACATTAAAGTCCCAATAATTGTCCGACTTAAAAGCCAGTCATTAAAAAACAAAAAAACAAAAAACAAAAAACGACCTCACAACTGTGTTGCTTAGATTTGACTCAAATGAAGGTGTGTCTGAGTAAAATAGTAAAATATTGAATTGAAATGAACAAAAATCTACAAAAATCAAAAAATAGCTTTTGTCCATCATACTGATAGGTAATAAATGAAGGATTTTCCCCCATCATTATCTATTTGTTTTATCTTTCACCTGGTATTTCTGCACCTCCCCTCCCCCGACCACCACTCTTGTGCAGCTGCAACACTCACTTTTACGAAATGGGCCCTAAATTTTAATGCCACTTCAAAGCTGTAGCTGCACTTAAATGCAGAAAATTTAGGAGCTGTAACAACCCTAAATTACAGATACACTGCCCTGCAAATAAGCCAGAACAGTATCAAAAAAAAAAAACACACTCACACGTGTCAAACGCTAAACGGTTCATATGAATTTTATTGAATTCCCATCCCATCGTCTGTGTCCGCGCACAATCGCCGCCACAAATCACACACAGCCTGGCGTGAAGGTGCTCCGCGGAGACAACCGCTTGTGCAGGAGGCCTCGCATCGCAATACCTGATGAAAATAGATGAACGACGAAATGCGCTAATTAAATCACGGACGAAATTCAGGACAAAAGTTAAAAGGGAGCGACGCGAAATGAAAACAAAGTCGAGTCTGGAAGCCGAGCAGATGGCCGAGTAATGGGAAGCAGGTTAGGCTGGTTGCTAAGTGACAAGGGGCTGAGATGAAGGCCCATAGTTTTGGCCGCGGTTTTGCAGGAAAAACACTTCTCCTCCCTCGTCTGAGCCGCACTCTTTCCCCATAGTGCTGTGGTTGTGACGTTGGCGGGGCAGGACAGGAGGCAGGCCTGGCTAAATGAGAAACAGACCCCCTTCGCCCCACTATTGCCTATTTTTCCCTGTGGCTTTCTTGTTTTGAAAGAAAAAAAGAGCGCTCTCCAAAAATAGAATCGGGGCTCGCGTGCCAAGGGGTTTTCGAAGACTTTTTTTTTTTTCCTTTTTTCCTCTCGCTCTAGTCACGCAAGTTGCCTGGCAAGAGGAGCAGAGCGAGGCGGGAGACGTCGGAGTGGCCGGGGGGGCAGAAGTCGTAAGAGACAAGATCATCAGAAGGGGTGGGGAGAAGTCTCTTTGGAGTGTTTGCAGAAAGGATTGTGGTAAGCAGGGGATGGAGCATCCCTGGAGGCCGGCCCTGGGTTGGGGGGGGGGGAACCGGGGGTCGGGACTGACGTGCAAGCTGCAGGTATGGGAGGTTTTACGGCTAATCCAAGAGAGAGCAGGGAGCGCTCTCCGCGGCCTTGGCTCCATTTTTTTCCTACTGGACAGTAGCCTTAGCTTCTCCTCCAGAGCGGGCTGTGATCCTCAGCGCGAGGCTTGCAGACAAAGCAGCTCACGCCGGGGTGCAAAGATTCCCATTTCCTCCGTCCGCAAAAAAGCCCGTATTCAGTGCCTCTCACTGTGACTCACGTCACGAGTCCCCGATCTCCACAGCTGGGGCTCATCTTGTCACCCCTTATGTAACTCGCTACGAGCTACGGCATCGAGATGAGATGGCAGCCGGTGTGTTTTTTTTTTTTTCCTTCTTTTTAATTCTAGAGCTAGCCTCAGATTAGCCGCGTACGTTTGCCCATTTTGATCGCGTCATTAAAGACGGAGCTTTTGAACGTAAGGCGGCGAGAGAGACCAAAGCGTGAGAACTCCTGCAGAGGCCATGTTAAAACCATTATATTCTACAGTTGTAATAGTCATTATGCCTTCAGAACGACGAACTCTGCCGAGCCCCGAGAATAAGAAAGCGTCTCTGGAATAGCCGGTTAGGGCGTTTTTTAACTACCGAAACGTGAAGGCAGGCGCGCTACAGGAACCTTTTGCCCCCTGACAAGCTTTGCCACAGTGTTGTGGTGAATAGGCTCCTTTGTATTTCAAATGAAAGCTTTTTGCCTGGCAGTTGCAAATGTAACTGTGCAATTATTACGCTATTAGTTGTGATCATTTGAGTATTCCATATGTATAGAATACTCTAATGGTCACAACTCACAAGCAGTAGTATGTCATTAGACGCAGCTCA
This sequence comes from Nelusetta ayraudi, assembly GCF_046127955.1. Classification (NCBI taxonomy): domain Eukaryota; kingdom Metazoa; phylum Chordata; class Actinopteri; order Tetraodontiformes; family Monacanthidae; genus Nelusetta; species Nelusetta ayraudi. Next base: position 17,498,566 of record NW_027466098.1, on the reverse strand, counting down.
ATGGATAAACATGATGTGAACTCGGACAGGAGCTGTAGCTGTGGACAGTTTGAGGCCGTGGGGTGACGAGAAGAAAACCTGAATCGTTTTGGACGAAAAACTACTCGCTGCTTGAGTAGAACTCCAGTAACCTTCAACTTCTTGTGTTTTGCCCGTCAGATCTTAATTTTTCTTAAAAGATAAAAGGCTCTTGTTTATCAGCCCAGCCAAATTATACTCTAAACTTTAACCCTGGGTCAGGTCAGCACACTGTGTTGGGTTCTCACAGGGTACTCGGCCTCCCACAGTGCAAAGGCCTGGTTCCTATTGTCTGTAGGTGTGAATGTGGGTGACAATGGTTGCTTGTTTAAGGGTAAATTGGCAACTGGCCCACAGCGCAACCCTGCCTTCACCCTAAGACGGCTGGATGGGCCCCTGCAGCCCAGAGTGTTGGTAGAAGAGGTGATAGAAACAAGACTGCATGGAAAATATTCTTGCTTTTGTTACTTATTACTGAAACTGATGAACTGAATTAAACCATTATGCCCAAATGCAACAGTCCATCCTCGTAAATGGCCCGTCAGTACAGAACACAGTGCATTGAGTGCAGCGTTACTCCTTTTTTTATGACTTTGCATGAAGAATGTAATATTTCAGCCCTTCAGGAGGAGAAACCTTTTCAACAATGCATGAAATTAGTAACAGCGCATCCTTTGATCAGGTGTGGAACTGATAAAAATGAATAACAACACACCTTTGTTCTTTAACAGGTTTAAGGATTTCAAAGGGCTGGATGGTCTCTCTGTATAAAGGCAGCACAAAGCAAGAAGAACATGAAAACAGGAAGCTTAGAGAACACACCGACTGAGAATACAAATGACTTTGTGCTTTGAAAGTTTCACAGGGAAATGTCGCCTTGTTTCCTCCTTGATCCTCAACACAGAAATGATCAAATCTATCATGTTAAACTTTTTTTTTTTTTTTTTTTTTTTTTTTGGAGAGATTTTACTCTCAAAGTAGTTCCTTTAAATATGAATTTAACCTGGTCAACCTGATTTACATGTCCAATTTCCTAACATGGGCATCTTGATTCAATTTCAATTTGGTGTGTTGACCTTAAATCCAAGTGTTTCTTCATAGGTTTTCAGTCAAGAGGCTAAAAGTGTTTACATCATCCATCATTAGCTTCTGGGACACAATAGATCATGTCATGAATCATTTCCTCGGCTGTTCTCTGCATTCATGACTCAAAGCTGACCTTTTCCGTTTCCGAAGCTTCTGCAATGGGCACGTGACGTTACATTGATAAGAGCAACTAAGCAAAAATTAAAGAAATTAACCTGAACCTCTTAGAATGATGAAGTCAGTGTCTACACTGGCACTCAAGAACAAAACTCAACAGCAAGTTGAAACCGAAAAACAACAGCCATTAAGAAAACAACAACAAAAACTAGCAAATCACAAACACGACAGTAAATCAACTTCTGGGTGCCAGGCACCAGTGGACAACATGAGTCACCACCAATCGGACGCAGGCACCGTCTGTCTTTTGAACTGGTAGTGATGGCAAAAAACAAAAAACAAAAACAGAAGACTGTCTGGCTGACATACTCACCCACCTCCACAAACACGTGGAAAGCACAAAGCATCAGTTTGAACAGGAAGCTAAAATGGATCTTCTTTTTTTTGTTTGCGTGAGGCTGCAAACAAATAGCTAAATGTGCTCTTTGTGAGGCTGCTGCCCCTCAGGACTCAGAGATGAAAAATCAAGATGTGTAACTGGACATTTAATGGACGTTTCATAAACACCGCTGTTGAGGAACTAGATTGGTTTGAGCAACAATATTGCCTGCACCATAACAGACATGAAGGCCTCTGCAAGGAGATAAGGGAAGAAAGCAGCTCGACGCTGAAGACTGCCTGTTATATGAGGCCTCCTTGTGTATGCACTTTGCGCTGACGGAAAAATGATAGATTTCACTTGGTTTACACAGAGCCTTTAATTTAAGCTTTGAGTAATGACCCGGCTTTCGTTCTCTTCATCATCATCTGAGCTCTGTTGTATATACACAGGCCTTTCATCCTAGGTGCTCAGTTTGGGTCACAGCAATCATTTCATAACCGGGGTCTCCTGCGACACACACGTTCAATGTGTCACCGGCAGCGCCGTCCAATTCGGCCAGACCCGTCCTTTCTTTTTCCAGTCTGGGAAACAATGGAAACGTGCACGAATTCACGTTTTTGCACGTGTTTTTGTTTGCGCTACTTAGTTTTCATCTTAGCAAGCAGTCGGAGGTGGGCCTCGGAGCAGACAAACAGAACCGGTCCAGTTTCAGCTCGGTTTCATCAGATACCGGGAGTGTTGTCCGACCACAGGCAATATAACTGTGATGTAATGAGGTCCCATGACAGGTGGGGCCGCTTTCTTACAGGAACAACAACAAAAACACACCATTACGTGACATTTTTAACATGTTATCATTAATTAAAAGACATGAAAAAGTTCAAAAGGATGATGCCAGCAACTGTATTCTCGGATTATCTTCCCCCCAATTTTTTTTTTTTTTTGGCTCTTTGAAACAAAAGCTCATTGATCTAAAAATATGACAGGCTAGTATTAAGGCACTTTGCATGTAATCACTGGAAGGTTTTGGTGTGGGCAGGATGTGGGTCATCTTCAGTAGGATGATGAGGGGCCGAGCTGAGGGATGCAGAGCCAGGGATGTTTGTTGTGGAGAGACGGGTCCGAGCGGAACCGAGGTGAGGCCAAGGAGTCCTGGAAGGGGCGGGACCACAGCCAACGCCTCGGCAATGGTGGAGGAGCCATCGTCGAGCGAGGATCATGAGCATGTGTGTGCCGAGGTACTGATTCAGGAGCACAAGGTTTGTCGGCTATAGGCTGGTTAGAACTCAGGGTGACACCCATTGACTCTGCTTGACATGAGTGTCCTGCAGGTGGTTGAATGAGGGGGCAGAATGTTGTGGTGATATATAATAACACCTCGACGCTCGGTATTATACGAACAATCTAGTAACACATTCTGTTTAAAGTTTGCTATTCTTCTCCTGGGTGGCATTCAAGGTCTTGTGCCGGAGAAGTAACACAGAATAATGACTAGAAGCGGTAAAAATGGAGTGATTTGGCGTGGCAAAATAGAGATAAGTGTGGGAGAGTTAAAGAAAATGAATTCTAAAAGCTTAATTGCACACGCCTGGGGATAAATAGGTGTGACGTGACCCCGAAGCTGACGTCAACACGAACGATTCTCACGCGGCAAAATGTAACGGGATCCGAGCGTTGGAAGATAAAAGCAGGGCTGAGAAACAATTTGGATAAATGATGAGAAAGTGATGCAAGTCTGATTTAGCAAGTTGGAAGTTTGACGTCTTTTCATCTTCATTGTAAAGTGCTTCAGTTAAACAGAAATAGGTTATTTTTCCTCGTTCTGCTTTTTGGACGAGAGGTCGGTAAGAGGACACCGGGTTAACCCACGTCCACAAATCAAGCGCTAAATAACGCTTAATGCCCATCATCAATTTAAATATTGAGCACCGACTTTCTTCGGGTTAACATAATACTAGCATGGCCCCACCTATCCAGCAGGGAGTATCGAGTTGTAACGCTAACACGATATTCATTACATATCACATGACTGATGTTAAATGACTTATTTAGATGAGAAAGACACAGAAAAAAAGACGGCCGAGTGTTCACACAAGCACTTTAATCAGGCACTTTTTTTTTTTTTTTTTTTAAACTCAGAACATGTCTGCGGATACAAAACTATGTGTAAACATGGAGACGTTTCTCGTTCGATGGCAACATCATCTCGACAGAAAACAAAACGTAAATGGCAGGTATGACTGGACGGTAAACAGTGATCAACAAGACAAACAGTCAGTCAAACAGGTGATGCTCATGTTTATTTGGCCATGGTCAAAAGAACTTCCCTGTGAATAGTTTGAAACCTGCGATGCCTCATTGAAACATTTAATAAATACTGTAGAATATTAGCGTTGCTTATTACAGGGTTAATGGGGTTCTAAAATAGAGGGTACGAGCAACACGATACACATAGAAGCCAACGGTTGCAATAGGTAATTATAAACAATGTTTAAATTAACTTCACTCTCTTTAAAATAGAAATGACGGAGTTGTTCTGTAGTGTTTCAACATTCATAGAAATAGACATTTAAACACTCCAGAAAATGCTCTCGTAGTGGGCAAGGCTTCCAACACACACTGTATTCTCTATAGTGCCGCTGAGAGGGATCCGACCCGACAACGCAGTCACTGTAGTTTGTCATTAAATCTACTGAAAGCAAAACCAGACAATGTTCATTGTTCATAAAACACGGCCTTAGCGTTGAAGTGGAGTGTTTGTAATATTACACTGAGGAATGTTGGACAGGAAGAACATCCGCCGCTAGCTTACATTCACCGGAACGGTAAGGTTGTCGATGGAGCAATTTCACACTTAGCCGCTTAACATTTTTCTCACACACAAATCATGTTGTAAAACGACAAGCAGTAAGGCTCACTGTGATGAATTAAAGCCTGGCACCTGAAGGACATGATCGCTGGGTGTCAAGTTCCATTTCCCCTTCGGCAACTTGAAGGGACTTTGACAGCTGTCCAAAGTTTCACATTCACATTGCGTTTTTTTTTTTGTTGTTGTTGTTGATGAAAATAAGACAAAATTTGTGGTTTATCTTGTCGGACGACCGCCTACGTTGATTCCTTTTTGTTCCAGAAGGGAAGCTGCTCCATCACTTCATATTTACAATAATCAGCTACAAAAGAAATTAGAATTCATAAAGCGTGATAAGAGCTTCACTTGAAAATCACAAGGTTAAGAATAGCAACTTACAGTACGAACAAGTATATGGTACAACAAAAGCAACAAATATACATTATAGAAATATATTCTGAGGTTTTAGCAACCCTTGACACGTTCATGTCATTCCTTGTCAGAAATATTATGCCAGTATAAAAATATAAACATTGCTTTCGTACAAAATATTGACATCATGTATGAATTCTTCATTCAAATGTGCAAATTTACACTGATCAACAAGAAAATGATGCACAAAAACACACAAGCTCGCACACAGACACATTAACACACGCACACGCACACACACACAAGGCGTAGTCCAGTTTGGCCTCTCAGTCATGGAGTTCACTTTTTCTTACAAGTTGGTGCTACGGCCTGGGCTGTGTTGACCTTCATGCACTTGTTGTCTTGAAAACAGACAAAGAGAGGAAAGCGGTGACTTCTCTTCAGCTCTGACGGCAGCGACGGCCCCACTTTCGAGTTCAAATCCTCAGCTCGGCCTCCTCGCTGTGCTCCAGGTTGTGCTCGGTGGCGCTGATCAGCGACGCCGACGGCCCCTGCGAGACGTTGAAGGGCGTGATGGCGGGAGAGCGCGCTGCCAGCGGCGACAGGGAAGGAGAGAAACTGGGCGACATGGCCGCCGATGAGATGGATCCGTCGGTGCTCAGGGGCGATTTCCGCAAAGAACCCAAGTGGGGGAACGTCCTCCCCACGGGGGGCTTGGGTGGCACAGTTTTCGCCCCGGGGTGAGCCACGGAGGTGATGAGAGGCGGGGGGTCGATCCGGGACTCAGCCTTGGCCTTGTGATGGAAGGACCTGCGCGGATGAGGGGGAGCCGTCTCGTCTTTTAAGCGCGCTATCTCGGTGAAGACGTTGGCTAAAGGCTGGAACTGGGGACACCAGTTGAGCAGGTAGTCCCAGTTGTAGCTGCCCCTCAGCTCTTCGTCGCTGGCCACGATGGCGGTCAGGGAGCCGTCCACCGCTGGCTTCCCATCCTGCGGGAAGACGTAATCCTTGGGGTGCGAGATGCTCAGACCGCGTCCCACGCCTGCGTACCCGCCGCCCTCGTCCCTGTAGACCGGGACCTGACCGGCGATCAAAGTGCTGTTGAGACTCCCCAGCTTCTTGCCTCTGAACCAGTCAATGGAGGGCTCGCAGGAGACGTCCGACAGCTGGTCGGCATCCTGCTGGATTCCGGAGTCCGGACCTCGGGCAGAGATGCGTTCCTGCATGGAGGAGGAGATGCTCGACACCCGCGGGTGTTCGTTGATCATCCTGATCTCGTCGTCCTCTGCTGCCTCAGCCTCGGCGGATCCTCGCCCGCTGGAGTGGGAGGGGTCCAAGGATCCTCCGCGGGTGTACGGGCCGCCTCCGCCTCCACCCCCGCCCTGTGCAGTGGTGTATCCCGGCAGGGTCTGGTGGTAAATCATCTCACTCGCCGGGATTTTGGTCTCCTCAAACTTGTGCAGCATGGTGCCCGACACCGGCGTCCGCCTTTGAGCTTTTTGCTTCTTCTTCTGATGCCTCAGTTTGACCAGAAATAATGCCACGGCTATCGTGATGAGGATGACTATCGTCCCAAGTGAGACTGCGATGACGCTGACGAGCAGCATGTTCATGTCTGAGGTGAGGCCAAAGGACGTGTGGGTCACGTCGATGGTGACTTTGGCCGCGGCTTTGCGTGACGTCTCCAGAGGGCTGTGAGCTGTCACGTCCAGCGTCATCAGGCGAACCTCCCGCTTGGAGCGACCCACGTGCGTGCTGTGGGTGTCCAACTTCAGGGAAATGGCTCCCGTTGATTTGTTGACTGCGAAATAAGGCGAGCTGTCGGCGATGGCGTACAGGACGACGCCGTCCACGCCTCCGTCCTCGTCCCTGGCTTGCACTTTGCCGATGACCTGACCTTTCTTCGCCCCTTCAGGCACTTTGAATGAAAACTCGGAGTCGGTGAAAACGGGATCGTACTCGTCCTCCCCCGTGATGTACACCTGGACTGTAACGGTGGCTGAGTAGTTGCCGGCGTCCATGGCAACGGCCAAAAAATTAAAGGAGTTCACCTTCTCAAAGTCGAAAGTACTGCGGGTCCGTACCTCTCCTGAGGTCTGGTTGACAAAGAAGGCCTCTTTCCCCTCTTTAGATTTGTCTAACATGTAGTATTTCAAGTGTCCAAAAACCCCTCTGTCGTGGTCGATGGCGTGCAGCATTGTGACTAAGGCGTTTTGGGGTTGGTTCTCCCGAATGCTCGCTGTCAGCAGTTTGAGGGGAAAGAAGGGACGGTTGTCGTTGATGTCTTTCACTTCAATACTGACGGGAGCCAAGGCGTACTGCCCTTGACCATCTGTAGCCTGGACAACAATAGTGTGGGTTGACTGTTTCTCGCTGCCCAGCGATCTCTTCAGCCTCAGGGCTCCGGTCCACGTGTCCATCTGGAAGAGATCTGTCTCGTCTCCAGAGCTTATGGAGTACTGCACCTCTCCGTTGGGAGCCGAGTCTGGATCCGTGGCAGACAGATGCAAGATCTCAGTCCCTGCGGCGGCGCCCTCACTCAGGGTCACGCTGTACTCAGCTCGGCTGAACGCCGGAGGGTTGTCGTTGGTGTCGGTCACGCGGATGAGAACGACCACGCTGGAGCTGCGCTGAGGGATGCCGCGATCCGACACGACGACGGTCAGGTTGTAACTCGGCGCCGCTTCAAAGTCCAGCTCCTCCACCAGGATCAGGCTGCCGACGGTCTGGAAGCCTTGCCCTTCCAAGAAGCGCACGCTGCTCTCAATCTGGAAGGTATTACCTGAGTTGCCACTGGCGATGGCAAAATCAAAGCCGCAATTGTCCCGGGACATGTCTCCATCCACGGCTTCCAGAGAGAGAACAGTCAATCCAGGGAGGCCGTCTTCAGACAGAGTGGCTCTGTACTCTGACTGGTGGAAGTTGGGGGGGTTGTCGTTGACATCTGTCACGTCTACGTGGACAGCGGTGGTGGTTGAAAGTGATGGAGTGCCCTGGTCCCGCGCCTCGATCACTACCAGGATGGAGGGATTCTCAAAATCAAACTCTGTTTTTTGGCTGGTGAACAGAGTCCCTGTGAGGTCAGCAAAGGACACAGTTATTACTCCTCTGATCATCCATTACACTGTGCCGTTCAATATTTAAGAAATATTAACTTGACTACTCGATTTGAATCCAAAAATTCAAAAGCTAGTTTTTCTTTGAGAGAAGCAACACTTAAGCTTCAAAAGTGCTTTTCAAAAAAAGTCCAATAACTTGAGGTGAACTGGGGCTTCATTTGAAACTTGAATGCTTTGACTATCATAAGTAAAAGCATCTGCTGAGAAACAACATTGCGATGGGATTTCACTTCAACAAGCATTATGACTCAAAACATTTAACCGCCTACTGCAAAACATATCTAAGAAAGAGCCTGAGGGTGCATCATTCTATCAAAGGCAGCTCGGGACCACCTCTGGCTGGTAAATGGCTTGAAATAAGCATAAAGTGCACGTTGGCTTACCGTTGCTGGGGTCGATGTAGAAGGCGCCTTTAGAGGACGACAGCACTTTGTACGTTACTTTTCCATTATCCCCGAAGTCGCGGTCGGTTGCTGTAACTGTGACGATTGCGCTGCCTGCTGGAAGGTGCTCTGACACAGTCACCTAATAGGAAACACACAACACAGATACACATCATGAGTTAATATTAGGGCTCGAACTCAAACTCCTTTTAACTACAATGAAAATAAAAATAGAATATTTCCACAAAAGAATTATTACTGTCCTCTCCAATTTTTCCTTGAGTATCAGAAACACAAAAAATATCTTGATAAGTTCCATATAGAGCAGGGTAAAAAAAAAAATGCAATCAATTTGCGATTAATTGCGAGTTAACTCAGGAAACTAATGCGATTAATCGCGATTAAAATTTTTAATCGACTGACAGCCCTTGTTAATATCTTAAAACCAACATGCTTAGATGACTGGTTGTAAGCTCAGAAGTGTCGACGCTGCTGTACCAGATACAATTCCTGGGTGAAGACAGGTGCGTTATCGTTCACGTCGTCCACCAGCACAGTGAGGTTGGCCTCGCTCTGGTGCTTAGAGTCCGACGAGCGCACAGTCAGCGTGTACCACGTCCTCTCCTCGTAGTCCAGATGGCCGGTGAGAGACACTCCTCCTCCATAGCGATGAATCCCAAACATGCCCTGGCTGCTGGTGTCCAGGTGGAGTGTGTAAGAGAGCGCTGGCCCTGAATCCACATCATTTCCTGTCACCTGGGTGATGACTGTTCCGATCAGAGTGTCTGTAATGATACGATGGGAAGAAAGAAGGTTGCGGCTGAATGGAGGCTTGGCTCATTCATCGTGTTCTCAAAGGTCTTTTTCAATGAAGCGTGGTATTAAAACGGGAACTTGTCAAAAGCCTCTTTTGTAAATATTCAGGGTCAAATCTTTCTCGCCGGGGCCTCACTGAATAAGCAACCAGTGAGGTATGACATGTGGCTCTAAGCTTAGATTAGCGTTAAAGCGTTTGCCATGTAGGCGACTTACCCTCGGGCACATGGATCTGTCGAGGTAGAGGAATCATCGGACTGTTGTCGTTGAGGTCGATGATGATCACAGTGAGGGTGGCAGAGCCGGCAAGTCGCGGGGTTCCCCGGTCAGTTGCCGTAATCACCAGCCTGAGGCCAGAAATACAGCTGTGGTCAGTGACTATTCCTTGGCTGACTCGTAAGATTTAAGAAAAAACTTTTTCAGCAGTGCATTGCATTTTTATTACTTAGCTCCAACGTTAGTAAATTGAGAGAAAAAGAAATACAACAAATAGAAATCCAATTCCGACTACAGGGGAAATATTTGTACAGTTTCGAGTTAAATCAATATTAGGTTGTGGGAGGTCACTATCTCGCAAAGATTTTCTGCAGCTTGTGTCTGCTCTCCATACACCATTTCGAAGGAATCTCTCTTCACGTCTCACCTCGCATCTATTTAAAGCCTGAGAAACCAACAAAAAAACTTTGTTGAGGCCAAACAAGAGAGGAAAAAAGGTGAGAGCAGAAAAAAAACTCACTTTGTCTGTGTCCAGATCTCTCTGTCCATTATCGCTGCCGTGGAGACGCTGCCGGTCAGAGGGTCAATCTTGAACAAGCCACTCATGGATGACGACCTGATGGAGTAGGTCACCTGACCATTCTGTCCCTGGTCCAGGTCATCGGCAGCAACCTGAAAAAGAGTGACCAAATAAAATAAGGGGATATCTGAAACAGCTGTGTCCGTGTAACACGAGCTAGTGAGCAATATCAGACTTGGAAGCCACAAGTTTATAAAAAATTGGCTTTGCAGCACAAAGGGCCGTATACAATATTCATTTGGGATATAGAAAACAGCCCTCCATTCATGAGTCGTTCCGCTACAGCACCGAAAACGTCCACATTTCTAAGTCCTCGACGTGTTTTTGTACAACACAAGTTTGTGTTTAAACAAAAGCCAACCATAATAAATGGGTGGGGGGAAACAGGCTACTGCACCTGGATAATGGGGAAATCGTAGCCCTGTGCCTCTCTAATGTACGCTACGTAATTCTGGAGTTGGAAGCGTGGCAAGTTGTCATTGACGTCCTGCAGGATTAAGTTGACAGCCATGTAGGAGCTGGCGGACGCCGTCTCGGCTTTCACCACCAGGCGAAGCTTCGGGGTCTCCTCGAAGTCCAGTCCTTCAGATTTCTGGACCCATATTTCACCTGATTTACAGAAATAACAATGAGTCACACTGTACTGCCGGGGTAAGTTTGTTGATTGCAGGCTGCCATCTCTGCACTTACCAGTAATGGGGTTTATTCCAAAGGACTGCATCCTGTTTCCGCTGAAAAGGTTGTAACTGACGCCAGTCTGAGACCCATCGGGGTACTGGGCCTGAGCCTGTGTTACTATTGTGCCTTCATGAAAAAATAAGTCAACAAGCAAATAAATTAATGCATACATACACACCTATATGTATACATATTTGTGGATGAAGACTTCATCTTCATATTCTCAAACCTTTGGCAGCGTTCTCCTGCAGCGTAACATCTCTGGAGGTTCTGGAGAATCGGATCCCTCGGTAGGTCTGCTCCCTGATATAAATGATGACAACTCCCAGAGTGGACTGAGCTGGGTTGCCCTGATCCATGGCCTGAACTATCAAAGTCCTCTGGCTTTGGGTCAAAGCCTGCAGCTTCTCCGTGGCCTGGATGTCTCCTGTCAGTGAGTTGATGGTGAAGCCCCTCACTGGGCTGGCAAAGCGATAGAACACGGAGCCGTTGGCCCCAAAGTCCTTGTCCTCGGCCCGCATGGTGGCCAGAACCCTGCGGTTTGACACGCTGCTGGCGGAGATGTTCAAGATGAGCGGGTCCTGGACGAAGAAGGGCGCGTTGTCGTTGACGTCCTGAATGTAGACGGTCACCTGGGCGGTGGAGTTGCGTGGGTTGACGGGGGAGGAGTCTGTGGCGCACACCTCAAAGGTGTACGAGGCTGTTTTCTCTCTATCCAGGAGCGCCGTCGTGATGATGCGTCCCGTCTCCTGGTCTACGATGAACATGCTTTGGGAGCTGCTGGTCAGAGAGTAAAGCACGTGGCTGTTGGAGCCCTGGTCCAGGTCCACGGCTTTCACCTCCAGCACCAGCGAGCCGATGGGAACGTCTTCGGAGACGTCCGCCGTGTAGCTGCTGCTGGCAAACACGGGGCTGTGATCGTTGACGTCCATGACGGCGACCTCCACCGTGGCCGTGCCGCTGCGGGGAGGCCTCCCCTGGTCCTGGGCCATGATGGTCAGCGAGTATCCAGGCTTCCTCTCCCTGTCCAGCGGCCTGGAGGTGGACAGCACACCTGTTTCTCTGTCCAAGAGGAAGTCTCCAGACGAATCCCCAGCTGCAAGGTTAAAAAAAAAAAGGTCAATTCATAAATAATAAATAAAATAATTATGAACAGAAATGAAAAACGAGGACGTAGAAGAAAAAAGTCCAACCTGTGATTTTGTAGGTTATTTTCCCGCTTTCCTCTGCGTCCTTGTCGGTGGCTCTCAGCGTGAATAGCGGCGATGCCTCAAGGTTCTCCGGCACCTCGATGTTGTGGTAGAGGCGTCCGAAGGAAGGTGCGTTGTCATTCTCATCGAGCACCCGGATTCTCACCGTAGCTTTGGCATAATTAGGGGGGAGGCCTCCATCCTTTGCATAAACTGTCAAGCGATACGAGACACAACACCCGGCAGTGTTGTTTGTTAAGACGGAAACTTAAGAGAGTGACTGTGATTATGTGTTTTAAAACTTTTGCTCGGCACTGGTCTTTAAATGCGTATGGTATAGGACAATACCTGTCACGGTGTAGTACTCCTGCAGCTCCCTATCCAGTGACTTAGTGGTGGTGATAACTCCAGTGAGTGGATTGATGCTGAAACCCTCCTCCATGATGCCCCCATATGTCACCTCTCCATTGGCTCCTGAAGATAAAGGAAAGGTATTTAGTTGATGACAGAGCTCAACTGAATCCTACAAAACACTAAAAACAACAATAATAATAAAAATCTAATCTAAATGGCATTTGACTGCCTTTGTTCCCATTCTTGTCCTTATCTGACTTGTTTGTTTTGTTTTTATTACCCTGCGCAGTCCAAAGGATTTGGCAGCGAGAGCCCACCCAGAGGTGTCTGGATGCCAGATCGCGTGCTATCACAAAGCTGTTTGGAAACCTCACCTGTTTATTTGACTGATTGTGACGAGAAAGTTTATAATCCTTCCGTTTTATGTGCCGGTGACTAAGCCCAGAGGAATGCGATCTCTCTGTGTCCTCGCCGCACTTAATTAAAAGCAACTGCTAATGTCTTTAATTGGAATACTAGCTCAGCAGATAAAGGCTGATCAGTGTCACAGGCATTTTAATTTGTTGAACTGCTAACGCATGCACTCACACACACGCTGACTCACACAAACAAGCCGACAACTTTCTAAAACTTAAAACTCGGCTCACTGTCTCACCTTGGTCCAGATCAGAAGCAGACACTGTCAACACGCTCGTTCCTCCAGGCTTGTTCTCAGAGATCTGGGCTTCGTACGAGTTCTCCTCGAACCAGGGCACCTCATCATTAACATCAATCACGTGGACGCACAGCAGCTGGCTGGAGGAGTGCTGGGGTATCCCATGATCCTCAGCGATTATAGTGAGGTTAAAGATGTCCTGCTCCTCGCGGTCCAGGGGTTTGAAAATAGACAGAGCGCCTGCGGGGAGATGAATCAAGGGGTGAGATGTGAGACGAGATTTCCTGTGTGAGTAAGCGTGTGTGTGTGTGTGTGTGCAGGACAGGGGAGTCTTTATTGCAGTCAGTTAGCAATGACAAGTGTGGTATGAAGGCACGCTAGAGCAAATGCCACGTTCCATCACCTCGTGCAGTCAAACAATGAAAAGATTAAGTGTGAAAAGTTGCCGTGTGGGGCCCAAATCAGAGTTAATCTGCCTGCCACACACACACACACACACACACACATGCACAGCTATGCCTACCTGAGCGCTACCACCGCCACTGCAGCTACAGCCTACAGTCTGGCCACGATTTACGAGATTTTCCGTTGCAGATTTCCGCAACCGTCGTCGAAAGAGGCAGTAAACACGCTGCAGACATGCAATGGCCAGGCCTTGGCGTGCGCGCGAGAAATTAGGGGCAACGTTGCCTTTTCATTATCATGTCCTAAAAGGGGAGAGTCCTTTTACCAATTCAGCTACAATTTCATGCTTTAAAACAAGCCACAACTGTTGAAGAAAAGAGGAAAGAGCCCCGAGCCGAGGCTGTTTGGCTTTCATGTTTTGGCACTGCATCTTGTTGGGGTTGAGATAAGTAGCTCTTTAATACTATAATCTGGTGGGAATTACAGTCCTGAATATTTTTGACAAAATCTGACTCGGCGGTGGCCTTTTTGTATCTGTTGGTCACAGATAACACATGGACGGGGGTGGGGGGGGGGGGAGCCATTTGGAAATCATTACCAAAAAATGCTTTATTTTCAAACGTTCTCAATTTTGACATATCAAACCGCCGTGGCTTGTGGAGTCAATATTTTGGACTGCAGTGCGTGAGCTGAGTTGATGTCGCTAGGGTGACAAACACATCCCTGCCGTCGTGCGAGGAAAAAATTAAACTTATCAGTACATGTGAAGTGTTAATCCGTGACCGCTATTGTCTTTGGCAGAGCAACAAGCCACCGTATCACCACCGCACACTCCCTCCGCTCCTCAAGTGAAATGAATGGCTTCCATTCTGACAGTGACTGATGATTAAGTGTGTGTGTGTGTGTGTGTGTGCGTCTCTCTCTCTCTCTGTCTCTCTATATATACAGAACAAGTGGCCTGACAGCTTCGTCGCTTGTGGCAGCGACGGCGACGCCGACGTAATGAAAACGACGAGTGAGGCAGTAAAATTAGTGGTGGGTGCGCAGCGGCTGACCCCAAACACAGAAGTAAACCAGGTGCCCGGAGGAGGGAGGACAGACAGCTCCGTCCCCGTCGACACAAATAAGCAGCTCGCTTATTAGCGGACTGTTTCCGCCTCCGAGCGGCTCCACGGGGGCACGAGGGGTTGGCCGTTTTGCCGAGGTCGACGCGTGTCTCCAGCTCCGCGGCAAAGCCCACAGGACCAAATAGCCCAAGGTCAGTGGCGGCTAAGTGACAGAGTCGCATGCAAGCCCAAACACACACACACACACACACACACACACACACACACACACACACACACACATGGTCGCTCGCTCACGCACGCACGCACTTGCGTAAACGTAAACACGCGTAACTGATCCCCACTGTAATGGTTCCCAGAAGCCCGAGCGGGAGGTTCTTTGGTGTTCCGAGGGAAGAGAGCCACAGGAACAGATGATGGGCCGACCGACCGACCGACCGCGTGCACGAGCGTGCGTGCGCACATGTGTGCTTTTTTGCACGCCTGTGCGAGCGGGTGTGTGATATATCTAGCGTGTCTGTCCTCTGAGTAATAGTCGTAAGTCATGGAAGGTGAACTAAGAGTTGCGTCGCTGCAGAAAAGAAGGAGCATCAGGAGAGTTTGTGCTGCGGGGGGGGGGGGGATAAGAGCACGATTGCGACGCAAAGTGAAGTTCAGTTTCCACAAATGGCAAAAAAGAAAAAGCTCATTGTAAAGCGAGATAACAGAATCGGATTCAGCCATCTCCCTTAAAGTACATGTTATTCTAACCTGATCAAGGGATAAGGGCCCAAATTCCCACCATGTGCTGGACACAGACGCGTATCAACCGCAAACTGTGACTGCGTGAGCTCTGAGCAGCGCCTACCAGTTGTGGAAGTTCATTATAGCCGCGTTCAGACTGCCAGCCGATTGAAACCGGATGGCTCTTTTGTAGTCTGAACTGTCACAAATCACATGAAATTGATTGTGCAAAAAAACACACACAACAGCTCCAAACACACCGATGGGTTTTGACTGTCCGTGACGTCACTCTAAGCGATGCGAGACCCAATGCGCCAGACCAGAGAGTGCCAGGAAACTCATTGCCTCATCAGTCTGTGGGGAGATTCAAGGTCCATTCAAGCCAAGCTCCGGGGCATGGATCGCTGTCGCAATTGTATGGCGTCACACACTACAGGCGCTGGACGACGCCTCCGCTCCGACGTCGTTGCTACAGCAACCTGTCAGATCAGTCAATAATGTGTCCCAGTCTGAACAGAGCCAGATCCCATTTGGACACTTCCTAAAAAACATCGTGGACAGTCAGCCCTAAAAATCGGATTTGAAAAGGAATCTGATTTGAATCAGATTTGGCTGCAGTCTGAACGCAGCCTATGCCCTGAATTGATTCCAGTTTTGTTTTGTTTTTTACTCTAGTCTTGTCCCCAAAAAGAAAAAAAACTAAAAAGAAATAGGACCTACCCGTGTTGGAGTTGAGGATGAACGTTCCTCCAGTGTTGCCCGACTGGATGCTGTAGGTCACTCTGCCGTTTTCCCCCTGGTCGGCGTCCCTGGCCATGACGTAGAGTGCCACGAAGCCCACCGGCTGGTCCTCCATGATGCTGACAGCGGCAGGCGAGCGGAACACCGGCGCGTTGTCGTTCTCGTCCGTCACGTACACCCTCGCCGTGACCGAGGCCCAGCGGCGCTGGGCGGGGTCGTGGGCCGAGTCCGTGGCCTTCACCACCAGGATCAAGTTGGGGGCGACCTCGTGGTCCAGCTCCTGGGCCAAGGAGAGGACGCCGGTGGAGGGGTCGAGGGACAGCAGGCCGACGGTGTCGGGCCACTGGTGGAGGATGGAGTAGCTCAGCTCGCTGTTGGGCCCGCTGCCGTCCCTGTCCACGGCCTGGAAGGTGTAGACGGAGGAGCCGGGCTCCATGCTCTCGGAGATGACGACGGTGACGGGGTCTTCTGGGAACTCGGGGGCGTGGTCGTTGCTGTCCTGCACATCGATGTCCAGGTGGATCAAGGTGCTGCTGGGCGGAGCCTGGGAGAAGTCGTCCACCTCTATCTGCAGCGTGTAGCGGGCGTCGCGCTCGTAGTCCAGCGGCTGCGCCAGGTACACATCGCCGGTCAGGCGGTCCACGACGAAGGTGCCGTCCCGGTCTGTTCCGCCCACCACCGCGTAGGTCACCTCCCCCTCCTCGGAGGTTCCTCGGTCCCCGAGGCGCACCGAGCCAATTACGGAGCCGGGCTGGGTCTCCTCCACGGAGTTGAAAGACATGGAGACGTAGCTTGAAGTCGGCCTGTCGGTGCTCAGGACCTGCAGCAAAGGAGCAGCAGAGTATTCTGAGTAGAGTTGATGGAGCAAGTTGATTTTATTTGAACGGAATTGTTATGTAAAACGTGAGGGAAATTTTGTGCAAGCCGCTGTGTGCTCATTAGGACTGCGCAGTTTCCAAAAGGAAGTTTTTTTTTTTATGGAGTGGAACAGAACACCCGCTAACCCAAATCACGGCGAAACCTGACGACCGCGTTGCTGCCAGGAAAATGAATAAATGATTAAATGAAACACAATTAGAGGAGGAAGTGGCAGCGGGGTATGAATTTCGCACCCAGGCTCACACAACATCTGAGTGGTGTCTAACTTTACACTATCTCTGAGGCAACGTTCAGACGTCTTCAAAGACGGCATCATCATTACCTCTCAGTTTTATATGAAAAGGGAGCCATGAATCAGAAATGACACATTGTTTCAATAAAACATTTTCTCTGCAGATAAGGCTGAGATCATTTCAACAGAGGCAGACAGAGTCCGTCTCGACATTTTAGCAGCTTCACCCACAATGCTCAGCGCCCCAGCGAGGCTCCCATGGAAGTAGGTGATAAAAATTGACAATCTGAAAACTTTATTTTATTAAAATAATATCAATACATATTAGGTGGAAAAACAAATTGGTTCAGTCTCATCCTATCATTGGTTAATTTAGAGAGTCAATCTGAAAGACGACTAAAGGAAATTGCATCAATGTGTCAGAAGTTCAAAACAACAACTGACTGTTTAATCAAATCCATCAACAGTAATTATGCTTTTAATTTCTTTTTCTCTCCTTATTGGAAAGGAGGGAAAACTGATTTGTCACTTGCTGGAGTTGTTTATTGGACAAACCAATGAATTATTGTCCTCTCCAGGCTTCTTTCATTAAAAAACACTTCTTGTTTTGCAGTTCAAGTGGACTTTTATGCTCTTAAAACTGTTTTATGTGAACACTACTGCTGCTCATTGCAACACAGGCTACTGTATTAAAAAAAAAAGTGTTAAAGCCATTGGGTATGACCTCGATCGGAGTGGCCTACAGCTGGCCCTCATCACGAGCCAGCTGGGAGTATTTGATTCAATCCCACTTTTTCCATTTCAGATAGAAGGTTCCCCTTTTTGAAAAGTCACATGGGAAGAAAAAAAAGGGAGGCTATGGGAGGGAAGCTTGTCAGAAGTGAGGCTGATATGTCTGCAGCTAGTCGGTGGGTGGGAGGGTGGGAGGGGAGCCCGGAGACATGAATCCTCTCAGCGCGCCCGTCCCCTTCTTTGATATTAAATAGGTGAGCAGAGTGGCTGTTTGTGCTGGCCGGGTTCCAGCCGAGGTCTGACCTGGACTGTGAGGGAGCAGGAGGTGGTGCGGGGAGGCAGCCCTCTGTCAGCGGCTGTCACGGTCAGCATGTACTCGGCTCGCTCCGAGTGGCTCAGCGGAGACGATGAGCGCAACTCCCCCGTGCTCGGGTTCAAGGAGAAGCGCTCGGCTCTGGGACCTGGCGAGGAGAGACAAAACTTAAGTCGGTGATGAAGACGGGGATGATGATGTGAGTGGAAAAACAAACGCATACGCCAAGCTTTTTGTCTGCGTTCGTACGAAGCTATTTAAAGACAGAAAAAAAAAAAAAACTGTGAACGTTTCTAATTTGGGAGACTGTAAACGTTTATAAGCAGAAAACATTTACAGAGATTCTTTTGACTAAACACAAACACAGACAGTATTTTGGAGGATGTTTCACTTCAGCGTGTCTGATTTCTTTAAATAAATGTTTGTGCCCATTTTTACGCAGGCAGTATGCAGTATTTTAATGAGAGGGACGAGGAGAAACAAAAGGCTGGAAAATTTGTGCGCGCGAAAAGAACATTCTGCTGGCAAACAGGTTTATTAGACACAGGAAATAGTATCGTGATTAGCAATTAAAGGGGCATCTGGCTCGGGCTCATTGCTTCACGAGCGAGGACGAGGAGGGGGCTACTCCATTTCAGGAGAAGCTAATAGCCAGGTGATTAACAACAACATTTGTCAACGTGCTTTTTAGCCCACAATCACGAGATGCTCGGGAATTCGGAGAAATCTTCATCCTTCATGGGCAAAAAAGCAAAACAGCACTGATTGCTGGTGTCGTCTGATCCCACGGGCAGCGCTAAATTACAACACCGCAACGGCTCCAACTACCTGCTCTTGAGAGAACCTCAGAAAACCAGCAGTCAGTTTATCACAGCAAACACAAAAACACGTGGGGAGCCTTTGGTATCGAGAGAAAAGCATTTCTCAACAACCTTATCAAAGCGATTCATTCAACTCTGCGGGACTGAGCTCATCTGAGACGGGCCGACGCAAAGTGGAAAAGTGTCCTTTGGTCTCTGCCTTTGGAAACCATGACGCCTGTGCTCTTCAGGCTGGGAAGGAACTGTGCAGATTGTTACCAGCGTCGACTTCAAAAGCCAGCGTCTACAATGGTATTGGTTATTGTTGTCCGTGCCCCATGGCCAGGGTATCGTGCACATGTGCAATGGCACCACTAATACTGAGAGAATCAGACAAGTTTTGGAACAACAAACGCTGCCATGCACATTAATGAGGAATGTCCCTGATTATTCCAGCAGCCGGATGCCAAACCGCATTCTGCCTGCCTTAAGACAAAGGTGGAGGTTTCTGCAGTGGCCTGCATGCAGTCCAAACCTCTAGTGCTGTACAACCTAGAAACTCAAGAAGCTCTCACAAGAGTGATTCGGGTTGATGTTTGGTTTCAGAATGCACTCTACATGTCAACTTAATGTGGCTTTAGCAAGCTTTTGAATGCATATATATATATATGTATATATATATATAAATCATTCATACCAACATTGTATGCTTGTTCTTAAATAAGAAAAAGTTGAATATCCCAGCTTTTTGTGAGAAGGTTGCGCACAGGAAATTAAATTGTCTTTGTACTTGATTTGTATTAGATGAAAAGGACAATGTTTAAAAGAGAGTGCATGAAGGAGCACTCTCAGAATGTATTCCTTTTGATAAAATCTGTTTCTTTCTCTTTTTTTGTTGTTGCGTCTTTCCGTACTTCCTGCAGGCACTCTACCTGACAAAGAGTAGAAAACAGTGCCGTTCTCTCCTTCATCAGGGTCTTTGGCTTGCAGCGTGCCCAGCAAAACCCCTGATGACTGGCCTTCTGTCACCTACAGGTTCAAACCAAACAAACAGGCGTCACAAAATAGAAATATTACACGTATTTCCGCGTCGGTCGGTGTGCCTGGTCGTGTCTTGTCACCTGTATGACGAGGCTTTTGCCTGACAGGCTGTGTGTGAAAGAGGGGTCGTTGTCGTTTTCATCGAGGACGGTGATGAAGGCCGTGCCGGTGGCGCTGCGGGAGGGGGAACCGCCGTCCTGAACCAGCACCGCCAGCTGGTAACTGGACTGCTGCTCTCTGTCCAGAATGGTCCGAGTGCTGATCTCACCTGGGGACAGAAGTAGATGGGTGAGTGGGTTTTTTTTCTGCAGAGTGATTTAAAAAGCCAGCAGGCCAGTGACACACACGTATCATGGAGTTTGTCCGTATACTTTTGTAAACAAACTCTCTTTCGGGAACTTTCAGGAAATTTTTGAGACTCTCTTCTTTTTTTAAATGACGCGATTGAGTTGTTTTGGCTAATTATCGAGGCTTGCAGAGTAATGCACTTATAACTGAGCGTTCTGATATTACAGGTAAGATATATGCCTCAGGATGAGTGGGAGACGGCTTTCAGGAAATTTTAATGGATTTTTAAATATTACAGCAATGTAACTCCAATGTTGCCACTAGTGTCGCCCTAAATTGCCATTAAAGTTAGATAAAATATTCCATTCCTACTTAACAAATAAACTTAATGAGTTCTCTCGGGATCTCTCTCGCTCTCACTCTCTGCAACATTTTCAAACTCAATTTCACTGCCTGTGGAAATAGACTGGTGAAACTCCTGGCCGACACGTTGCGGCTGCAGCGCTTTGCCGATTAATCAAAGTTTAATTAACCTGTGTGGGAGTTTATCTGGAAGTGGCGGTCGGGGTGCAGGAAGCGGTAGCTGAGGCGTCCGTTGGGGCCGCTGTCCCGGTCGCTGGCCGACACGTGGCCGAAGCCGGTGCCCGCCGGGAGGTTCTCCCTCACCGTCATGAAGACCCTCTCCTGCGTCAGCCGCGGGGAGTTGTCGTTCTCGTCCGTCACCGAGATTCGCACCGTGGCGCTGCCAGTCTTCTTCAGCTGGCCGTGGCCCTGGCTGGCCAGCACCGTCAGCAGGTACATGTCCTTGGCCTCCCTGTCCAGGGCGCTCTTCACAAAGAGCCAGCCGCTGTCCGAGGCGATGCCGAACCCGGCGGCGTCTCCGTCGGTCCGCAGGTGGTACGACAGAGGGCTGAGCACGCCGGAGCCGGGGGTCTCCCTGTTCAGAGCCCGGACCTGCAGGAAGCGCTTGTTGATTGGCGTGCCCTCCTTCAGCTCCACGCGGTAGGAGAGCGTGTCGAACACGGGACCCTGGTCGTTCTCCGCCTGGACGTGGACCACCAGCACGAAGGTGGCGCTGAGCTGGGGCACCCCGCCGTCCTTCACGATCACCTTGAGGTCGTAGCGGGGGGTGTTTTCGTATTTGAGGCTCCCGACCAGTCGGATCTCCCCGCTGCCGCGCTCGATGCTGAAGGTCCGCTGTATCCCCGCGGGGGACAGGAGGTCAAACGTGAGCTGCCCGTTGCCGCCGGAGTCCCTGTCCTCTGCTTGGACCCGGTACACCGCCGTGCCTATTTCCGTATGCTCGGGCAGCAGCAGGGACTCGGAGGACGAGGGCAGGACCACAGGCGGGTTATCGTTGACATCGGCGATGGTGATGTGGACACGAGTCTGGCCGAAGGCGGGCGGGTTGCCGCTGCGGGCCTGCACCTCCAGATCGAGGGACGACTGGGCTTCGTGATCCAGGGGCAGGCTGGTTCTGATGGCCCCGGTGTCAGGATCAACGGTGAAGTACCCCACTGGGTCCCCAGAGCTGATAGTGTATGAGATGTCTCGAGAGGCACCTGGTGAAAGAGGACGACAGAAAGGCTTGTTAGCGCAACACAGCAGGTCAGAGTATAGGGCTGGGCGATTTTGGACGAAAATAAAATCCTGTTGTTTTTGTTTCGATTTTTCGAGAAAGAAAATCTAAAAAAAATCAACATTTAGACTTTTTTGGGTAAAACTAGAAAAGACAATGGAATAAATTATTTCACTATCACTTTAAAAAATAAAAGGTTTTTCTATCATCTTGAACAACAATGAATGAATAAAATGTAAAACTTTCACATTTTGTAAAAAAAAAAAAAAAAAAAGGCGCACAGCCCGGAAGCATGCGAGAGGAAAATCAATTTTAAGATTTCAAACATCGTCTTGACGAATAAATCCAATTTCGATTTAAAATCAATTAATCACACAGCCCTAAGTACTCCACTAGTACTGCGCTGTACACCTTGTAACTTTGCCATTCTGAGACTGTAGCAGAGCCTAAACCAGCAAAACCAGGGTTGGAAAACGCTTGTGTTTGTCATGGATCAAGCCTTTTTGTGCAAACTGTGCAAATGAGCAGGAGGGAAACGTCAGTATGATGTATGTGGCAGGTCAGAACAGACTGTAAAAGTAAGAAGCGAAGCACGTGTTTGTTGATCCGACCTGTTTTAATGGCGGCCTTGACGATGCCAACCGCCGTTCCCCGCAGGACATCCTCCGATACGGAAAAGTAGTACTGGGTCTGCTCGAACGCGGGCGGTGCCAGCAGGCCTGCCACCACGCTGATGTTGATTCTGGCGCTGACGAGCGAAACCAGACCACCGCCGTCCTGGGCCGAGATTACCATGGGGATGACGGAGTTGGCCTTCCCGTAGACGGAGCGAGACAGGGAGATCACCCCTGCAAAAAACAAATCAAGCCGCACGAAACGCACGCGCTTTTACCACGTCCTCTTCACAACTCAGGAACTGCAGGGCAAGAATGCGAGAATGAAGAAGAACATTGGGAAGCTGTTCTTGTGCCCACCTGTGTCCTTGTTGAGTGTGAAGTAAGGGGAGGCCCCGCCGGGCGCCGTTCTGTAGCTGATCCTGCCGTTCTCACCCGAGTCGAGGTCGTAAGCCGTCACTCGGACGACTGAAGTACCAGGGGCGCTCTGCGTGCTGAGGCTGACAGCGTAGCTGACTGGGTAAAACACAGGCCTGTTGTCATTAATGTCCACCAACTCCACCTTGACGTAGGCCACCGAGCTCAGTCCGCCCTGCGGGATGAAACAAACAGACCTTCTGTGAGACTCTCGAATGTATTAAAATTGTGAACAGAAGACAGAGAAGCACATTTGATAGCAGACTGTCAGAGAAATTGACGGTGGAGGTGAAAATCAGCAATAAATGTTCTAAAATTCACTCGGGAACATGTCGTCCAGGATATTGGTCTGCCAGGTTGTGCAAGACTAGAGATTGATAGTTCGAGGAAAGAGCGTTCGCTCATGGCCTGCAGAGAGCGAGATGATGCCGAAAAAACCACACTGGCTTCATGGGTCGTTCATTTGATTACAGTGCAGGCTTTTCATCAGCGCCAGGCTGCAAAGGTGAAAGAGGCCAGAGTCCAGCCCCTTAAAATATGACCTCCTGACAGCGGAGGCAGTTATTCAACTTCATATATGCTTTAATTTTCACTCTTTTGAAAGTATGATTTGGCATTAAGTGAGGGGGATATATCAACCTCCGACAAGACCCCTAACGAAGTGCACCCCCACACTTTTTTATTTTCTGCTTTGGCTCCACATAGTTTCTTATCCTGCACAATTTGGCTCTGCTTTTGCTCTCCTGTCTAAATGAAAAAAGATGGCTACTGCGTCCACAGGGGGGAGGGGGGGTGCGCAGGCCTCGGATTTCAACTGAGCTTGATTTCGGGGCGGTGGTGACCTACCCCATCCACCGCCGTGACAGCAAAGTCGAAGCTGGTCGGGCCGTGGTCCCGGTCTAGTGCTGTGCTGGTGCAGATCCAGCCAGTCTCCTTAGCGATGGTGAACTGTGAGGGGACAGCACTGTTGACGCCAGAACCGAGGGAGTAGGTGATGGAGCCGAAGGACCCTCCGTCAGCATCTGTCGCTTTCACCTGCAGAGGAGGAAACACACTCTTGGTTAAGACAGATATGTGCAAAATTCAGCTCAGAAAAAGCTATTTATGCTTCAGAACATATGATGTTATGGCGCCCACTGGTTTTGCTCTCCTACTCCTTGTTTAAAGGGATATTAATGCAATTAGTTCTTCAGCCTTTGGGACCACTGGCATATGGACACGGTGTCAATTAACAATTAAAATGAAAAATAGCAAGCAGCCAAGATGCCTCTTGATGCTTGAAATAAAGCCTGCTGAAATGGTAGCACAAACTGTAACTTATAGAGTAAAAAGAATTCATACTTGCCACTGTCCACAAAATAAGGGGTGGTCACGCTATACCTTTGACATCTGGCAGTGGAATGGTAATGCATATACCCCCTTGAAGCAGCGCAGTGTTGGACTTTATTAACTGTAAAGCGTCTGCTCCAGGAATATAAAGCATTTCCACAAACCACAGAGCACCACAACAGAGGCCAATCGAAAGCAACTTTGGATTAAATCTCAGTTGTTTTCTCTGAGCCACATCATGAGCCAAACAGTCCCCTTGGCAGAAATCGGCACTGGGAGTGTGAAGACTTGTGGGAGATGGGGCGATTACTTCTGCAGGCTATTGGAGGGCTGCCAGCGGGGCAAACTAGCCTCTTATCGTAGCGCAACCGGGATGGTTGGGATACCGCAAATTATGCCTCAGAGCAACGCGTCGGCCCAACTGTATCATCGTATTTGCGGCTTGCTTTTAATAATGGCACTGAAGGGGCTAAAAAAGCCGCTCGTGAGCCATTAGCCAGGGAGTCAATTACAACACGGTCTCCGAGGGCCAATCCAACCAGGCCCCGAGGTACAGCTAGCGTAATGGTTTACAAGTGTTGGCTCCTCTGGATAGTAGCTTGTAACAAACAGGGTTAAACCTCACAAGAAGTCGTATGAATCCTCCTCGCTTCTTTTTTTTCATTAAAATTGATCCTTTTAGGAAAATATTAATAGTAATAAAAATAGCAGTTTGATTTATTTGCCGGTGCCCCACCAGTCAGCACCTATGGGGCCGCCGCCGCCGCGCAAAAGACAGAGTAGACACCTGGACCCTCGCCAAGTCAAATACAGCGAGGCACGTTCATCATCAAAAGATGACTTCTTTAAAGGGTGGCAAGAGGTGCGAGCGATAGCCGATGAAAATCCTTTCATTCCGGGGCGAGGACGGTTCGGCTATGCTACTCCGGGCTCCGTTTCCGGAGCAGGCGGCAGACAGGGGGACTCGTGTCAAGCGTGTCCCACACACTCGGCTGTAATTCCCGACAGAGGGTGAGCAGCGCTGCGTGTAGGAGTGGGGCGGGAGTTGCAGAAATTGGCAAAGATACAAGCCAAAGGAGAAGAATAATAAACCACAAGAGGAAAGGAGAAACCAAGAGCAACACAAGACAGCTACTCCATCTTTTAACGCGCTCAGGCCGCAGCTTACCCTAATATTTTATCATCTTGCAGGGGGACAAGGTATTCATAACAACCCCGCAGCTTTGCGTGTTTGCTTTCTTTACAGTTATGGGACAAGTGTCAGCTGCAGGAAAAGGTTGAAGGGGCCACTGGAGCAATCCTGCGAGTAAAATATGAACAAAAACTAGTGCGCACACTACAAAATGTTTTCTCTCGTGAGATTTTTGTGCCGTTGGACGTCTGAGCTACATTTGGAAACCTCAGGCTGCTCTCTGTTTCCCCCAAAAGCACCCATAAAAAAAGTTGTGCATCCAGAGTCGTTTCATAAAAAGACAATTTTAACTTTAACTTGTGAAAAAAATCAAATGAAACACAGATGGATGTTTTGCTCTTACTGGGGTGGAGCTGGACTAACCCTGGAGAAAATGCTTCCCACTGACAAGACAAGTCAAATTTGCGTTTCTTGTGACTTTCCTGGAGTGTGTGTAGCAACTTAAGTTCTCCTGACTGCAAATCTAGGAGAAAGATTGGACAAAGTTTTATTACGGGTAAAAATATGTTTTCAGTTAAAATAAGATTCCCATATGCGCAATGAAGTGCAGACACTCAAGACGATTTGAGCCATTTAACTTAAAACTGTGGAACAGAATGCTCTGAATCTGAAACATTTGACCTCTTTGTGGAATTTACATTTGCTAATAACTATCCAATCTAAGTTAGAATGCCTGAAGCAAGACTTTTAATTTGAAATCTTCTGAGACTATGATTTTCATTACGCTCTTGTTTCAAGTTAATGGCAGTGTATGAGAGTCATCTTGCTGGAGGCAAAGACTTGTCAGTCCAGGAGGGTATAATTTATATCCAAGCGTTAAGACCGACAGGGCCTGTGCAAATTAAAAATATGGCAGAGTAATTAACCGATTCCCAATCCGCTGAACCTGAGATTGATAATGTAAACTGTGTGCCAATAGGATTAATCAACGCGGCAAGTGTAAGAGGTCGTAGGCAACACAAGGCTGCAGAACATTGGAATGATGTGTAACGTTGCAGCTCACAAAGTTCTTCCAAACTCTTTCCCCTCCCCTCACCTCAAATCGTTCTGTTTGGAATTGAAGTAACTTCCCCGCCAAATAAAAGTTATTCAATATGTGACAATCAAATAGTTAAGTGAAATTCTCCATTCAGCAGGAGAAACCATCCGCTGCCACAGAGCTGGAGAGCTGTTTATGTATCCCACTTTTTTTTTCCTCCTTCCAAAGAACAAGTATTACACAAACCAACAATTTATATTGGACTCAAGTTCAAAAGATGGAGTAATCGTGCATCATGAGTGGCGGCCAGCAGTATTCTCCCTACACTCTGCGCTTGTGAGTGGGGCATGATGGGAGCTGTCTTATCAGCAGAGGGGGGGGAGGAGGCAACGTTTGGATGACGCCTTCGTGAAACAAGCTGGGGGAAACCAAAAGATAAGTGCAGCGCCTTGCGGTTCTCCCCCTCAGAATCTAGGAGCCTTCCAGATGAGGCTTCCTGACCGACAATTCAATCAGGAGAACAGGATTCATGGCAGAAAACTCTGCCTTCACGTGTTTACATATCATAAACTCAAATGGAATAATGATCTTGAGGTTTTTGGATGATCTTAAGCGTTCTGGCCCATCTAATATTCCGACTCCATGGGTTGGGAGACAGCCAGCTCTGGGGGAAAAAAAGCATGCTTTTTCTATTTTTAAAGTCGATTAAAGTCAAAGTGGAAACCCCATTTACAGCCACTCTCGCAAGCTACTGTTCGTTCTAAAAGGTTTGCGAACGAAGCATAAATGCACATAGCAGGTAGGTCTTTTTCCCCCTGCCTTATTAAAGTAAATATGCGCCTCTTTATCTATCATCACTGTGCACTCACGCGAAAAGCTGCGAGTACATGGACAATTTGGATGTAACAGCAGCGAGGCAAACAAAGCGTGAAATTAAGGCGGTGAAGTTTTTAATCATGGTCATTGCTATCTGCAGAGTCCACTCAAACAAATCTAGCTCACGTATTTCTCCGTGAAACCAGCCCAACACGAATGGGCCATGAATCAAAAAGGGCTCATAAAACAAATAAATAAATAACCAGGAACCTTGAGGAAAGTGGGAAACTATAAAACATCCAGTCCGCGCACGTAGATGTGCAGATTAAGTCATTATTCATCACACTCCTGTGACGCCCGAGGGCCAAAACACTGGGACCGAGTTCATTCTGTATGCCACCTCCACTAAAATCTCCTCTCTATTTACCAATAAGCATTGCAAAACCGAGCAAGGATGAAGCCGTTTGCAGAAGAAGCTCAGGTTGCTCAGGGACAAACTCAACAATGTGGGCCACAGTT
Source organism: Nelusetta ayraudi (assembly GCF_046127955.1). Classification (NCBI taxonomy): domain Eukaryota; kingdom Metazoa; phylum Chordata; class Actinopteri; order Tetraodontiformes; family Monacanthidae; genus Nelusetta; species Nelusetta ayraudi. Next base: position 17,471,086 of record NW_027466098.1, on the reverse strand, counting down.
AAAAGTCAAGAAAATCTTGGGACGATCAAGGCCTGACAGATAGTTCTGCTTCTTTTATAGGATTTTTGGCATTGACAAGCAAGTTTGTCCGGGGCTGCTTGCCCTCAAAATGGTGAAAAGATGCAGATCGAAAATAAATTGTAATCTAAAGGTGGAAAAAGTGGGCAGCGAATAAGAATATGTTGCTTCCAGAATCTTGTGATTCTGACTGATTTCAGTCGGAAACACATTAAAGTCTCTTCAGTCCCAGATTCAATGATTTGAAGCTTTTCCCTGTGATTGCACAGGCAATGGAGCAGTGAAACACCAGAATGTCTATCGCATGTATACGTCAACCCACGCGGAAACTATTGCCAATTCATGAAAAACAAACAAAGAATGGATTGCATGTGTTTATGACTGAGCGTGCACATATTGTAATGGAAGCGGGTTGCTATTGCAAGTCAAGCGACGCGTCGCGAAACATTGGCAGGTTGGCCGTAAAAAAAAAACAACAACACACAGAGATGATAACGAATGTTAAACAGGAACACATTTACATGTCGCTGGCCCCCGGGATACAGTGGACCTTGTTTTTATTTAAATTTGGAAACCCAAAAGCCGTGAGAAAGCAGCGAGTTTACGCGCAAAGCTAAGCAGCCTCGCCACGGACCGGTTGCCAAAACTCACGTAATACCAGAGATTATGTCAAACTGATCGCATACACTGGCAGTAGTTTCTCAGGTGGAGACGTTGCGGATATTGCTTCAATGGCGGCACGGGGAACAAAATCAAACAGAGTTTAAAGTTGGCCGGCTCGCACCGCGACTCCCCTCCCCAGCTGAGCGACTGCACGGAGCACTCAGCAGACTGACGGAGTGACAACGGAGGACTTTCAAAGACAGCGACGGCACCTCCTCGGCAGGCGCAGGCACGCACGCCTGAGTGGGCGAGTTGCAGAGATCTGGCCTGAGAGTTGCTTTGAGTTTTCGCAGCTGGTGCCGAGCCGTACGCAACGCCCTCTCCCTCCATTGTCCTGGCATCACTTCTGAGGAGAGGGGAGCCGACGAGGGGAGCGAAGGCGGAGACCGCCCGAGGGCTCCGTCCCTGCCGCCGCCGCCAGAGTAGCAGGAAGGAAGACAGGTCGGAGACTCCGTGACAGGTCCACCACCGCACTACACATCCACGCAGCGACCACATCACCAGAGTGGAAGGAAGGAGCCCACACAGTGTTGATGAATATATCAAAATACCGAGGCGCTTTTGCCACACAGACAGTGTTATTTGGATCCCGACCAACCATGTGTAAGAGATTTTTGGCGCTTCCTCCTCGTGAGACGCGGGGGCCCACGGAGCTTCAGCCCCACACGCTCCTCAACACACATGTAAGGTCTGTGAAATTGTGACTTTAAATGCTGTCAAAGTGGCCTCTGATGTAAGCCTGCATTTTTTTGAGGGTTTAGGGGGTACATGTGCGATAAAGGTGATGGGATTTCAAAAGGAGGCAAACAGGATGTCCAAAAATCACCCCAGATGCATCACAGTGGACTTGGGGAGCAGCTCAAGCGGCCACCACGGCTGAGCCGGTGGAACTGGGGACTTTCAAGATGTCAAGAGATGACAGTTGAACATGATGTACAAAAAAACTATCTTTACAAGTTCATTTAAATTTTAGCAGCTTTGCAACTGAAAAAAAAAAAAAAACCAGCTCATTAAAGATGAACCGTGTTGCCTCGAGGAGCGCAGGCGTCCTGCATCGCTCAGGACCGCTTTCATTTCACTGTCAGACACTGTGCGTTAACTTCTGAAATGAAATCCTGTCAGGAAGTTTAAAGCGCTTTTGGAAATGTTAAAGTTTTATGGCATCACCGAGAGGCCGTGATGCCATTAAGTCCGCCTTCGTGGCGACCTGCGTGTTTGATTTGGAGGCGTCCGCTCTGAAAATTCAAACGCTGGCTGATTGTGACACAGCTGGAAAAGTTCATCGAGGTGATCAAGAGCACAGAGGCTCATTATATTAACGGCGATGTCGTGGAAAAATGGATTTTTACACCGTCCGCGCCAGCCAAGGTCAGAAAATATGTTATAGTCGCACATGGAATTGTTAACGATATTAAATCTGACGTGACAACTTCCTCAGCAGTCGCTGATGCAAATATATTTCAAATGTGAACATTTTGCTTCTGTTCCTTGTGTCCCTTTAATGAAGTCTTTTGAGAAATTATTAGCTGTCTGAAATCAATGGTGGGTTGTTTTGTTACCTGCAATCAATCAATCTACCTTGGCCTAATGGATAATGTCCTCATGTCAGAAGCAAAAAAGTCAATCAGCAGAAAGAGAGAATGAACCGCTGATTGTTCAGTGGAGAAAAAAAGAACATTTTATGACGAGTGTAATTCGTGTTTGAAAAAGCACAAGCACTGCTGATTTTAAAAGTGGAATATTTATTGATTTTGGCCAAAGCTACTGCTAATGCTACTGCCGAAACAAATCCCAAATCTGGAAATTTACAGCGTGGATGTCATCGCTGAAGACTTTTTACTTCCCAGTGCACAACGCTGCATCAGAAACTAATTTTCAAGCTGCTGAAAGCCTGTCATATAAAAAGCTATTTAATACTGCCCAACACTTAAGCAAAGCCAATGCTTGAAACTAACCGCGATGATGCAAAAAAAAAGTAAAAATCCAACCAAACCAAAGCTGAAGCGTTACATCAGATCTTAATTATCCTCTTCGTACATTTCTGCTGTAAAAAGCTGCGGGAACATTACTCTGGCACTGGCAAACCATCATAGCTTCGGCAATTACAGAACAAACAACCACAAAGAGTCGTATTCATTAATAGCAATTGGAAACAACAAAAACCTCCTTAAGCATCCTCGCATGACTTCACAGGAGCAATCGATTCCAGAATGGTTGCGCAGTTTCGGCGTCCAGATGTCCATTAAGCGTCAGTTTTTCAGAGTTCCCCTTGGAACGTGCTACAACTGTCTGGATCAATGCGCATATCAATCATTCTGATTTCTTCCAAATTAAAACCTCAAATCTTTAAGGCTTGTCTTCGAGCTGGAGCTGTGGAGACGTGATAAACGGCGCACTGGTGACATGATGGCCTCACTGCATTAAAATATGAGACTAACAAGCAACTTTCAATTTGTTGTCTGTCCAAACACGGCAATCACTTTGTCATTCTGGTTTGCAAAGAATAATTTTCAAATAATTACAGTTCCTTTTTCAAATCAACAAACCACGACCATGTCAACAAAGAGAGGAAAACTCACTGTGCATGCTCAGAAAGCTCTCATCTGGTGCCTGATTTACCGTCTGTCGCCATCTAGTGGTCTGGGGTACTTGCTAAATTGCATCAAACTAAGACTAACCGCCTGGCTAATGCTAACAGGAACGTTTTGACATGGTTCACTGTGGTTACTAAACTATAGTCTGGAAATAGCCAAGATTAAAAGACATTTAGAGTGTTTGCTGTGATAGGTGATACAAAAATGATCTTGCGATATAGCAGGAAAGCAGCGTTTCCCTGTGGATTGTCTGCGGCTCTAAGTGGACACGCTTGGGTTCGGCGGCGGAGGAACAAACTACATCCTGACAAGATGAAGAGGTATTCATTTCTAAATCAACATCTGCTCCGTAAGCTGCAGCTTATCATCCGTCTCTGCTTGGAGCTCCAACATGAGTGTGGAAGACCGGGGTTAAGGGCTGCAGCTTTCTTCAGTGTAAGGTCCACAAATCTGGCAGAGGAACAGAGGGGAGGAGCGCAGCGTCCGGGGATATAATGACACTCGGTGTGAGAGCGCAGACACAGGACAGGGTTGGGTTTCTGTCTCGTTCCTTTCCCCTCACACATCACTCACCATAACTATACACTGCCAGGGGAGGGGAAAAAACGTAGTCAAAACATCTTGACCGAATTGTTGCGTTTGAGGCGGTTGGAGGGTCGATATGTTGATAAATTAAATGTGATATAACGGCCAATTTAAGAACATCTTGCTGTAATCATAACATTTTTTCTTTAACAGCACAACGGAGAATCTAGTCCACCTAGAGACCAGAGTGGAGTATTAGAGTGGAGCAGAGCACGCTCACGTTAGGCTTACTTTGGAAAAGTACTTCCCACTTCTTTTAATATCAAAATCTCAGGAGCAGGATTCAGATTTTGCCAAAACAATTTGCAGTTTTTGCTTCCCGGTGATGTTGATGTTTCTTCAAGGTGCTCACTGTTGGTTCACAAAACTTCCTTTCAAGGCAGAAACAATCATGGCAGCTATGAAAAATGGGCCTCTACCGACTGTTGTCACGAAGTGCAAGCCTTCAAATGGCGGTGAGGTTAAATTTTCCAACACAAGTTCGGGTGTTGTTTGAAATTTCGTCCCCTAACAAGTTGCAGCTTGACATTTAGAATTATATTTGCCGTAGTCATTGTCCAATAACCAAGCACCCAATCAGTGGGTCTGACAAAATATACATCAACATAAGAAATGAGGTGTTTGGAATAAAAAAAGAAAAAAGAAATCAGCCTTGCCCAAAGGCAGCTTGGCTTCTTAAACACACATTTTTTTTTTTTACCTACCTACAATCTTCACCCTTTGTAGTCGGCACTTTCAGAGCTGTGACAAACCTGAGTTTGGGCGTCCTTCTTTTTTTTCTTTTTTCTTTTTTTTTATACTTTCATTAGACTTTCTTTTAAAAACCAAAGCATCTGTCTTTCATCTAGACCCCGCATCTGGAAGTGATTAGGCATCAAACCATTTAAGGAGAGAAGGGTTCCAGAGAGGCAAAACGAGCTGGGAGGAGAAATAGTGTGCAGCCTGGAGAAGAAAGGCAGAGCTAATAGAGCCGAATGGGGGAAGAGGCAGCGTTCAAGAGCTGAAGTGAAATGCAATTTTTTAAGGTTCAAATTATCTGCGCACGCTAATGAAGCACATATTAGTGCGATAATGATGACAAAGTGATCTTCTGAGGACGAGGCGGCACTGGGGGTATTTATATGCAGCAGCTTTATAAATAAACGGGCTCGCTTTTTAGTGCGACGCTGAATCTTGGTGCGTTGCTTGAGGTCACCGGGGCGGCATGTGACTTCCAACACATTAGGCACAACTAAAAGGTGTTTCTATGCCCTCTGGTGTGTACTAACCCAGGCAGTGTTTGATACATGATTTCAAGAGGTTAACTGGAAAAGAAAAAAAAAAAAAAAAATTGCAGCTGTAACTTTAAAATGCGCGTACAAAGGTGGCGAGTGGCAATGGAAATGAACGGCGGCGGTCGTGGCAAAGGCTTATAGAAGCCATAATGCGGTACCACAGCAGACCAGCTATTGGGGAGTGGGATAAATATCGACAGAAGTTTTGACTAGAAAAATAAACAAGACACAAACCCCACCGGAGGTGGTGTGTGTGTGGCGTTAACCCCGGACCAGCTGGATTGACACAGGCTGCTCAGTCACCCGCCTGCAAAGCTCCCGAACAAAACAAAATTTTATTTTTCTTTTTCCCTCCCCCAGGTCATTTTGAGTATAAATAAATAAATAAACCTAGCTGATAGTTTTCTGACACATGCTGAACACCAATTAGCCGGTTCAAAAAAATAAAACAAAGAGAAAATTGCTGTTTTGAATTGAATGAAAAATAATGGCTTGGGAAAAGCCAGGCTCCCAGTTGGCGCTTAAGCATTTCTAAACACACAGGCGTGATGGAGGGGTGGGGTTCTGTCCCATTTTTTTTGCAAAAGTTTGTTTTCACCAGCCTATCACGATGTAGAAGGCAACCTTTGATTGCCAACGGAAGCCACCGGTGTCACAATGACAGCCGACATTGCAGCATTCTCAGACTAAACGGCTAGTCAAAATCATTCAAGGGCCTTTGAAATAACCTAAAATGCAAAAATAAATTCACTAAAGGGTCACCACTGAGCCGAGATGAAAGACTCAGAGGGCTGATAAGAGTCCAGCGTGGGAGGCGAACCCATGCCGGAGGCCTGCAGGGAAGATTCACTCTCACAAGACTTCCACCGGGGGAGGCAACCTCGCATCAGATACCCGTGGAGTCGGCCGCGTCGGACTGCGGCCTGGCTCCGGTTCAACCGGTCGTCTCTTTCCCGGCCGTCCAATGGCTGCGCCACGCTCTGGTCTGCCGAGGAGAAAACAAAACAAAACAAAAACGGGGCGGCAGATCCCAGGGTCTGGGTGTAAGTGGGAGGGGAGCTAACACGAACCATGCAGAGTGTGTGGGGGTTGCGGGGAGCGCTCATGTGGGCTAGGCTAGCGCTACAGCTGCCTGCAGTGGGTGGGAGAATGCCCACTGAGCCTGGCATGCACAAACACGGCGCAGATGCACTCGAAGGAGCTCGACTGGACGCCGGTTCCCACAGATCCACAAGTCTTATGATCAGCTTGTTTGTTTTTGTTTTGTTTTTTATTTCCTGTGATATGTAGCCAGCAGGCGTGCAACGTGCTAGCCACCAAGCTAACTCTCAATATCTGTGTTTCCATAACCCCTCGAATTGCGCAAAACGTAAATATCGCAATAAAAAACTGGTAATGGAAACAAAACTACCTAAACCTAAGCTTTGAAAAACCTCTCAGATATCGCTAAAAGTATTTTTACACTCTCATGAGGTGGTTTTTCAGACGTATCAATATAGAGGTATATTGCAAGAGTGTCATGGAAACACTTTTTCAGCCTCCATTTATTACCTTAGAACAAGTTCAATTAGCTTAAGGCCTTTATCACCGCCCCTCCCCCATCCTTCGCCTTTGATAGTATGGATTCATTTTCTTCACAAATATGTCCTAATAACAATCGACACGCTGGATGCATTGAGCGTAATGGTCTGCATTAATATTTTGGCTGGTCATGAAGCTTTAAATATTCCTTCCAACTGAGTTTTTTTTTTTTTTTGCATGAAATCTCATCTTTGCCTGATTGTATCGTACTATATGCAGATGCTGACTCCGCGAAACATGTGGACGCCGACACAGGAATCCAGACACAAATGCCCCCTGCCGGCGCGAGTTTACGGTATATTGTTCCCGAGGCATCGCTGAGGTCAGCAGCGGGTGGGAGGTGGACGTGGGGGGGGGGACCGGGATGGATCGGTCGACGTTCTGACTTCAGCAGTGGGAGCCAGGTCTGCGGCGTGGCAGGGACTCAAAAACTTCCCGAGCGGGGATCTCGTACGGCACCAGAAGGGACTTGGATGAAATACCGAGACTTCATCACTCATCCTTCAACAAGGCATTGCATAAGAGCGATAAAACTATTTCTTTTCCTCTTTCTTTTCTTTTTTTATTGTGCGATTCTACACGGTGCCTTGCAAACTGGCACCGAATAACAAGAATGATGGGCGTCTAGACCTGTCAGCTTGTGCTGGCAAACAAAAAAAGCAAGTTGCAAGAAGCTATTCAACAAAAAACAGTAGTGTGCATTTTTTTTTTGCAAATTCTGCTCCCAAATATTTACACCACATTTGTTTTGGAGAAAATTGTACCCTAGATTCAACACCGTCCCTCCCGTCTTGCACAGATGGCAGTGAATAAGTTACGCAGAGGAGCCCGCTGTCCTTAAGGTTGGTACTTAAAGCAGCTTGACAAGGCCACTTAGCGCAGTGATGTACAAGGTGCTAAATCAATAGATCATCAGCACGGCACTTAAATATGCCTCAGACGTACGAGGCAGCGGCTCTCGCAAGAGTCAGCTGGGTAGTCGTTCTGGGACGATGCTATCAGACTTTCCTGTTGTGATGCAGGTTGGAAACAGGTTTGTTCGCCTCGCTTCTGCCGCCGCGAGAGACACCGACATTTCATTGGACGCTTACTCAGCGGAAAAATGGGGCCGACGAAACGGCTGTTTGTAAACCAGGTGAAGGCTTTATTTTCTCTTCTGCTGAGTCACAACGTGGGGTGTTTACTTGCACGGTAAACGGCATATTCAAACAAATTCACTACTTTTTCTTTATTTTTAGAAAGGCTTGACATCGTAAACCTTTTCATGACACGGGTGAGACAAAGGAAGTGGCGAAAAAGGCGCTCGTGCAATTCCGACAACAAACAGACCAACGACACGCTTCCTCGGCAAACAGCTCTGCCATCTGCTTCACGTCTTTATTCATCTTTTTATCGCGTTATTAGTCGTAAAATTACTTTTTGGAAATCCTTGAGGAAGATCCAAGGTTTAAAAAAATGTTTCTTTTATCGCCCCCGATAATTGCATCCGTGACTAACTCCGATGCGGGTTTGTGCCGACGGTTTTGGTCGGAGGGGTTTCATGCACTTCTTGCAATAAAACATCTAAAAGCGAAATTCTCTTTGGATGGCGGTCCGTGGTAATTTGTGTCGGTTCACAGGCCCTTGAAATGAAACAGTCTGACAACCACTGGTCTGCATCAACCAAGTAACGGCTCGCGCTCATTTGCAATTTGCGCTTGCTGCCAACAAGTAAGCATATTTTTGGGACTTTTTTTTTTTTTTTTTGGAGATGTTGAGAGTTTTCTGGCGGAAGCGCTCTTCATTTGAATATTTTAGCATAAACATGACAGCACGACTGCACCAGAAGGAGTTATTTTTTTTTTTTTTTACTTTTCTGACTCACCTGCAAA